>NC_048229.1:52931979-53231979 GCF_002007445.2 Ailuropoda melanoleuca
AAAAAAAAAAAAAAAAAAAAAAAGAAGTAGAATGACATTTTTGAAGAGCTAAAAGGAAAATACCAATCCAGAATTCTATAATCAGCAAAAATATCCCTCAGAAATGAAAATGAAATAAACATATTTTCAGATGAAGGAAAACAAGAAGAAATATATACTAGTCTTCTCCTCTTATGATCTTTAACATATGCTTGATGTTTCAAAGCAAAAATGATAACATTGTCTGATGGAATTTTCAGTGCATGTAGCTATAAACATATAAAACAATGATAACATAAAAGAAGGTGGGTAAAAGGACCTACATGGTAGTAAGTTTTCTACTTCCCACTTGAAGTGGTAAGCTATTGATTCTAAGTAGACTATGAAAGTTAAGTATGCATACTTTAATCTCTAGAGCAACAAAAAACTAAACAAAGAAGTATGGGGAAAAAATGATAGAAATTAAAATCAAACACTGAAAATGTTCAAACAACACAAAAAAGAGCAAAAAAAAAAAGAAAGGGAACAAAGGAACGAAAACAGAAATAACAACAAAGAATAAGTGGTAGACTTAAATTCAAACATATCAATAATTACATTATATGCAAATGGTCCAAACATCACCAAACTAAAAGACAGAGAGTGTCAGAATAGATAAAAAGACTTGGCCCGCTGATATGCTGTCTACATGAAATTCATTTCAAAGATAATCAGACAAGAAGATTAAAAGTAAAAAGGTAGAAGAGGATATGCCATGCAAATATAAACTCAAAAACAGCTGAAGGGGTTATATTAATATCAGCAAAGTATACTTCAGACCAAAAAAGTGACTAGAGATAAAGATGGACATTAAATAATGACAAAAGGGTCAATATACCAAGTAGACATATGATCCTAAGTGAGTATGCACCGAACAAGAGTTTCAAAGAGACACGAAGAACAAATTGCAGGCATATCTCCTTTTATTGTGCTTTGCTTTATTCACTTTACGGATATTGTGGCTTCTATAGATTGAGGGTTGTGGCAACCTTGCACTGAACAAGTTTGTTGGCACCTTTTTTCCAACAGCATTTGCTCACTTTGTGTCTCTGCGTCAAATTTTGGTAATTCTCAAGATATTTCAAATGTTCTCATTGTTATGTTAATTATGGTGATCTGTAATCAGTGATTATGACTTGCCAAAAGCTCAGATGATGGTTAGCATTTTTTAGCAATATAGTATTTTTAAAATAAAGATGCATTGTTTTTTTAGACATAATGCTATTGCATATTTAATAGACTACGGTAAAGTGTGAACATAATTTTATATGCTCTAGGGAACCAAAAAACTCATTTGGCTTGCTCTATTGCTATATTCACTTTATGGTGATATCTCTAGGTGTGCCTGTATTAGAACTGAAGGGAGAAAAAGACAAATACACGATTATACTTGGAAATTTTAACACTCCTCCTTCAGTAATACATAGTAGACACAAAAACTGCAAAGATATAGTCAAATAAAAAAAAATCAACCAACTGGATCTAACTAACACAAGTTACTCCTCTATCAATAATATGTTCTTCTCAAGTGCACCTGGCCCATCCATCCAGATAAACCATGTGGTGGTGGAGCAAATTTTAACAAATCTTAAAGAATTGAAATCATACAAAATATGTTTGCAGATCATAATGGGATTAAACTAAAAAAATTAATAACAGAAAGATAACAGAAAAATCTCCAAACACTTGAAAATGAAGCAACACAGTCCTAAATAATCCATAGCTCAAATAGAGATTCCCAAGGGAAATTAGAAAATATGTACTGAATAGAAATGAAAACTCAGTATAACAAAATGCATAGGATGCAGATAAAGCAGTGTTTAGAGGGAAATTCATTGCATTAAAAAATGCTTGTATTAAGAAAAGGAAAAAGGTCTCAAATCAAAAGTCTAAGCTTCTATGTTAAGAAACTAGAAAAAGAAGAGCAACATAAAACCAGAGCAAGCATCAAAAGGAAATAAAAAATGTATAAGCAGAACTCAGTGAAATAGGAAACAGAAAGACAATAGAGAAAATCAATGAACTCAAAAGCAGTTTCTTTGAAAGACAGAGAAAAATTGTTAAACCTTTACCATGGCTGGCAAAAATAAAAATATAGAACACACAAATTACCAATATCTGAAATGAAAAACCATGGACATTAAATTGATAATAAAGGAATACTATGAACAAATCTAGGCAAATAAATGAAACAACTTAAGTAAAAATGGACCAATTCCTTGTGAAACACAAACTATCAAAACTCATACAAAATAGTCCTCTTAACTTCATTAGGCCTAAAACTATCAAAGAATAGTTTAAAACCTACCAGAAGAGAAATTCACAGTCCCAGAGAGTTTCACTTGCAAACTTTATGAAACACTTAAAGAAGGTATACCATGTGTTATCTACAATCTCTTTCCAAAAATAGAAGAGAGAATAATTCCTAACTCGGTGCTAAGGGCAGCATTATCCTGATACTAAAACCAGACAATTCAGACCAATAATCCTCATGAAGGAAATCCTCAACTAAATATCAGCAAATCAAATCCAAGAATATGTTAAAAGAACAGCATGTCATAACCACGTGAGGTTTATTTGAAGAATGCAAGGCTGATTCAATATTCAAAAACGAGTCAGTGTACTACACCATAAATAGAGTCTAAAGAAAAGAAATCACATATCCATATAAACTGATGCAGAAAAATAATTTGGCAGAAGTCAACATACGTTCAAGATAAAACTTTCAACAAACCAGGCATAGAAAGACATTTTCTCAACTAAAATAAAGGAACCTACAAAAACCTGTATCTCACATGATATTTAATGGTGAAAAGTTGTTATTTCCCCCCCCCACGATTAGGAACAAAGCAAGATGCCCACTCTAACCATTCCAGTTCAACATCATACTGGAAGTACTAGCTGCTACAAAAAGGTAAGGAAAAGAAATAAAAGGCATATACATTGGGAAGAAAAAAAAAAACCGTCCCTGTTCTCAGACTACATTATTTTACAGGAAGCCCTGAGGAATTTACAAAATCTTCTATAACTACTAAGTCAGTTTAGCAAAGTCACAGGATACCAGCTCAACTGAAAAATTAATTGCATTTTGATATACTAACAGTGGACAATTAGAAACTGAAACTAAAAAATTTACAAAACATGCCTCCCACCACCCCTAAGGGAAATACTTAGGTATAAATCCAATAAATCATACACAGGTTCTTCGTGCTAAAGACTACAAAATGCTGTTGAAGGAAATTTAAAAGGGCCTAAATAAATAGATATATGATGTTCATGGACTGGAAGACCCAACATAGTAAACATGGCAATTTTCTCTACATTGGTCTTCAGAAATGACTCAATTTCAGTGAAAATCCCAGATTTCCTCTTTGTTGTTGATATACACAAGTTGATTTTAAAATGTGTGTAGAAAGCAGAGGAACTAGAACAGCTAAAATAATGTTAAAACAAAATAATATTGTCAACGAATTAAACTATCTGATTTGAAGTCTTGCTGCAAAGTTACCATAATTAAGACAGTTTAGTATGGGCAACAGATCAGAACATAGACTAACAGAACAAAACAGCGAGTCCAAAAATGTACTCACACAAATACGACCAGTTAATTTTTAACAAAGGTGCAAAGCATTTCAAAGGAGAAAGAACAGTCTTTCCAACAAATGGTATTGGTACAACTGAACGTCCGTATCACAAAAATGATCCTTGGCCTAACCTGCATACTTTATACAAAAATTAACCCAAAACAGATCATAGATTTAAATGTAAAATATAAAGTCATAAAACTTTTAGGAGAATATCTTTATGGTTTGAGATTAGGTAAAGAATTTTTAGGCATGACACCAAAAACATGATTCTGAAAGAAAAATTTGATACATTGGAATTCAGAAAAATTAAAAAAACTTTTACTCTGCTAAAAGCACTGTTAAGAGAATAAGATTGGACCTATAGCCCATATATTGGAAGAAAACATTCACAAATCAAAAACCTGACAAAGGATTTGTGTTCAGAATATGTTAAAAAAAAAAAACTTTCAAAACTCAGCCAGGAAACATTTAATTGAATTTAAAAAATGAGTGAAAGAATAATATTGCATTGTATATATATATATATATATATATATATATATATATATCTCACATCTTTGTTAACCACTTCTCAATTGATAGACATCTGGGCTGCTTCCATATCTTGGCTATTGTAAACAATGCTGCTATAAATATAGGGGTGCATGTATCCCTTTAAATTAGGCATTCTTGTATTCTTTGGGTAAATATCCAGTAGTATGATTGTTGGATCAGTTAGAGAAAGACAAATACCATATGAGTTCACTCCTAATTTAAGAAATAAAACAAAGGGAAAAAGATAAGAAAGAGAGAGAGAGAGAGAGAGCGACAAAGCAAGAAACAGACTCCTAACTGTAGAGAACAATCTGATGGTTACCAGAGGGCAGGTGTGTGGGGGGATGGGGAAATAGGTGACAGAGAATAAGGAGGGCACTTGTCGTGATGAGCACGGTGATGTATGGAACTGTTGAATCACTATATTGCACACCTGAAACTAATACACCACCATATATTAACTAACTGGAATTAAAATAAAAACTTAAGATAAATTAAAAAAAAAAAAAAAAAAAGGAAAAAGCACCTGAAACAGCAACAACAAAAAATGGCCAAAAGATTTGAACAGACCGAAGAGGATATACAGATGGCAAATAAGCCTTTGAAAAGCTGCTCAACGTTTCTAGCTCTTAGGGGAAATGCAAGTTAAAATCATAAGATACCTGTACATTCCTTTGAAGTGGCTGTGATAGACAGTATTGACCACAGCAAGTGCTGAGGAGGGTGTGGAATAACTCAACTACTTCTATATTGCTGGTGGCAATGCAAAATGCTACAGACCCTCTGGAAAACAGTTTGGCAGTTTCTTACCAACTTCAACATATATGTATCCCGTAACCCAGCAAACTCACTTTTGGGTATTTACCTTAGGGAAACGAAAACTTAGGTTTCGAAAATCCACACACACTTATAGAAATTCTATACGTAGCTGTCAGAAGCTGAAAACAATCCAAATTTCATTCAGTGAAAGAATTAACAAACTCCAGTACAGCCATATAATGAAATATCCCTCAACAATATAAAGGAATGAACTATTGATACAAGCTGTCTCTTGGAAGGATCTCAAAGGCATTATGCTGAGTGAAAGAAGCCAGTGTTTTTTTTTCCCCGCAGAGGGAGAGAAAGAGTGCACAAGGGAGGGGGGCAGAGGGAGAGAGAGAATCTTAAGCAGGTTCAACCACAGTGGGGGTGGGGAGGCTCTCTATCTCGCCACCCTGAGATCATGACCTGAGCTGAAATCAAGAGTGGGGTGCTTAACAGACTGAGCCACCCAGGTGCCCCAAGAAGCCAGTCTTTATTAAAAGTTAACATAGTGGATAATCCCATTCATATAACATTCTAAGAAAGACAAAGCTGTAGAGATAGAGAACAAATCAATAGACACTAGGGGTTCTGAGTGGGGAGAGGCATGAAAGAGACAGCAGGAGGAAGTTTGGGGGGTGATAAAGCTCTTCCCTGTCCTGAGGATGCTCCTGGTTACATGAATCTATACACGTGTAACCTATCATAGAATTGTACAATAAAAAAGTCAGTTTTATGGTCTGACCTTTTTTTCTTTTTTTTCCCCAAGGGAACATTTGGATTAAGGACTTGTGGCTACTCCCGGGGCTAAGATGGTATTTCGGAGTCCAGGGCTCAGGGCCGTCATGTGGGAGCCAGAACCTTAGAGGAGGTGAGGAAGCCTGGGGAACAGTTTATAGAAGTCAGTTCCCTGTGATACAGAACAGAACAAGGGGAGACAGGTGGGGTGGGGAGAGTGAATCTTCAAGCAGACAGGGCAAATGACCAGCCTGGAGACTGACCACAGTATTGGAATGGGTACGAGGACTATACGAGTCAACAGGAGAATGCCTGGAACTTAGTTCCTTAAGGGACAGCTGCTATTACCAAGTCGTAGCAACTACAACACCCCATGTACAGAGACAAGAGGCAAAGTGAGGCTTCGAGAAGCTGATGGATTTGTCGCACAGCTAGGAATGTCTTTATCCTAGGAGAAACCAGATATAATGGAAGAGAGTACAAAATTCAAATGCATTTTGGGCTTCAAACATGAAGCTTCAAAGACACTTCTACAGTTCAAATCCACATCGGACTGACTCTGAAGGCCTTGATCATCTGGCTGCCTTGAAAGATGAGATGTACTTGCATACCCCACAAATGCATTTAACAGGAAAGGGCCTGCCTTTGCTAGAATGTGTGTTTTGTGAGAGCACGGGATTTGTGTGCTTTATTCACTGATGAGTCTGCGGGACCCAGAATAGCACCTAGCACGGAGTAGATGCTCAATAAATATTTGTCCAATGCATGAAATATAATTGCTGACATAAAATCAGTTTGGCTGATGAAACAATGATTTAATGGAAGGGGATAGAGGTTGCAAAATTGATGGGAGATGGAAGGAGGCACAGGCCTTAGGAATAGCAGGAACCAAGGTAGCTCTGGGGGTCTAAAAAACAGGAAGAAGGGACTCAGAAACATCTCTTTCCAAGAGCAGCCTGGTCTGGACGTGTTGCCTTTGTCACCACCATTTTGCTTATACAAACAGCCTCCAATCATCACTGCTGTGCTAGATACAGGGCCGGGGGGAACAAATTTAGTGACCTTATGTCACACACTAGGAGTAGTTAGGAAGAGCCTTCCCCTTTACCCTAACCTCTCCCCCAATTGCTCCCAAGCTTCCCTAGAAGAGGTCACTTTGGGATCTGGGATGCTGACCTGGGAATTGTTCTCCTGCCAGATCTAGTTTGAGTAGAAGAGAAGTAATTCCCCATAAGCAATACCAGAAAAGTACCATAGAGGAATGATCAGAGGACATGGGTTCTAGAGCCAGACTGCCTGAGTTCAGATCTCGATTCTTGTAGCAAACATACTATGCAACCTTGGGCAAGTCCCACTCTCTCTGCCAGATCTGAAAAATGGGGATAAAGCAGTTAAATGAGCGAACACATGCAAAGTGCTTGAAATCGTATCTGGCCAGAGGAAATTGCTCAATGAATGAAGAAGGTCATTAACAGTAGGAAGGTGAATGGACTCTGAGCAGCTACACATGGAGGTGGGCAAATGTATCAGTTATCATCCACAGTACGCCAAGTAACAAACACACACAAAACGCAGTGGCTTAAAAATGAAAAGCTTTTAGTTAGCTCATGGATCTGCTGGTTGTATGGGTGATTCTGCTGGTTGGATGGGTGGTTCTGCGGGGCTGGGCTGAGCTCACTCAGGTGCCCTGGTCAGATGACAAGTCACTTGCAGGCTGATTTTGCAGTTCTTGGTTTCCCTTTTGGGAGCTGGTCAATTGCGGTCGGTCTCCCCTCTGCTACATGTAGCCAATAGGCTAGTCCAGGCTTGTTCACTGTAAACAATGTGTTTCCAGGGAGACGTGAAAAATGGGGGCTTTTTTTGCCATCACCTTACTGCACCTACAGATGGCAGTGAGTCGCTGAGCTGATCAACGTGGCAGAGTGATGGGTTGGAAATCAGGAAGCTTGACTGTGTTTCTAGATCTTATCTGTGCCATGAGAAGGTTGGACCAGGTCTTACAATGAATGCCCCCTCCCCCCAGGTCTGACAGCTGAGGCTCAGGTCTCAGAGTTCCTGTCCACTTTTCTGCTGTCCAGCTCCAAAGTATGAGTGAGGAAAAGACACTCTTCCACTGGTCTACTGGGCACCCCTCTCCAAGAACTTCAGCCTCACCAATAACCACTTCTGCCTTGACGGACAGAGCGCACCTGCCAGGAAATGTTTACCTCCTATGCCTAACAAAGAGAAGCTTTGCTCAAAAGCCCTGCGTCAAGGAAAAAGCAACAATGGTATCTTTCTTGTTATCTCCTGGACTAGTCCCCTTCCCCTTGGGAGGACAATTTAATGAGTATGGATTTGGGGGAGCTTTGCTGGTGGCCTTTGGAGAATTTGGCTGACAGTAACGATAAGAAGGGAAAACTCAGACAAGTAAGAATTAATGAAATCCCAGCAAAAAAAAAAAATATCTATTAAAGGAGGAGGGGTACCTGTGGGGAGGGAATACTTGGCAAATCTGGAAACATATCCATCAGGTGACCTGGATGAAATGAGCACCTGGCCGTGAGAATTCCCCAAGCAAACATGGCAGAAACCTTAATCCTGTCAAATCGTGGTGGATGGAGGAGGTGAATCCGCCAGAACCTTTCAAAGAGCAGCAAATGGATGTCACAGATAACTGAAAATAAAGAAATCAATCCTCCCTTAATAATAATAATCAAAGCTCTTAAAATCCACTGGGCACGATCTACATTTTTTAAAGCATATGAACGCACCACGGTCTAATAAAAGTCCTTCCAGGTAAATACTGATATGCTTTTGTCACTAGTTTTACAGACAAGGCAAAAGGAGTCCAGGGAGATTGTCTTGCCCAAACTCTCACAGCTAAGTAATAGAGCTGCATTTGAACTTGGGTAGGCTGTGTCCAAAGACCAGATTTTAACCTCTTTTGCTGTACTGAGTTTCCTGGCTTTCTGGAACCTGCTCCGTGAGAGATGGAAAAATGGCTCATTTGACAGATGGGGAAACTGATCCCCAGAGAGGGCTTCCAGTAACACCAAGTGTCTGCAGTGTCCTCAAAGTGCGGGGTGCTTTTCCACCCGACGGCCTCATCTTCTTTGTCCAATTGGTGAGCTTCTACTGACCTGCCATGGTTCTCAAATGCTGCCTCCTTTGGGAACCTTCCACACCCACCTCGGGCCAATCAGGGTCTTCCTCTTTTGATTCCCACGAACAGGACTGCAGGTGTCCTTATGAGAGTGTTTTTCATATGAAGGAAGTATTTTCTTTCTTTTTTTTTTTTTTCAGAAGTTCTTAAAAGGAAAATTACAGAAATAAAGATTTTTAAGTATTCATGTTCCCATGAATTAGAATTTATGTTTGTTAACTTTTTGCCATATGCAGTGTATCTTCTTAAATAAAAGCACTCAAACACAGCCAATACAATGGAGGTATTATTATTATTATTATTATTAATAAAAAGGATGAAACATTACTGGTGAAGTTGAAGTACCAATCTGCAGTCTCCTTTCCCTCCCTCTCCACTGGCGTCAATCTGTTGAGCGCCTAAGGATTTATTTTTATTTTTTATCTTTTTATTTATTATTAGTAGTAGTATTTTTATTTTTGAGAGAGAGAGAACACGTCCACGCATGGGAGGAAGGGGCAGAGGGAGAAGGAAAATCTTAAGCAGGCTCCACGCCCAGCACGGAACCCCGTGAAGTGCTTGATCCCACAACCCTGAGATCGGGACCTGAGCCGAAATCAAGACTCGGACGCTTAACCAACTAAGCCACCCAGGCACTTCTAAGGATTTATTTTTAAACTCATACATATCTATTTACCAATATGTGTACATGTGAACTCTAACTTATATTTGGGAAAAAACCCCATAAAACATAGACATACAGTTGGGCAAAAAATTGATAACTACCAGCAATGACAAAAAATAGAGTATTGCAAATATCTCAGGCTCACTGCACTTCCTTCCTCATTGTCGTCATCCCCTTACCCCACCTACAGATTCTTAGACAGTATAATTTAGCTTTTCCTGACTTTTGAGCTTTGTATAAATGGAATTATTCATTAAATATTCTTTTGTGTCTTGCTGCTTGGGCTTAAACGCTGTGACAGTAAAATGCTGTTGCCTCTATATATGGTATGCTATTGAATGATAGACCTCAATTCCTGTATCCTTTTCTCAGATGATGGGAATTTGATCTGTTCCCAGTTTGTGGCAACTATAAGAACTATGTTGCTAGAACTTTCTTGCGTGCATCTCCGTACATTGCACAAGGTTTCCTAGGACAAATGCCTCATGGAAGAACGGCTGGGTCAGAGCATGTGTGTAAATCCAGTTGCGTTGCGTGACACCAAATTGTTTTCTAAGAGCTTGAACTCCTAACCATGAAATCAAACTGCCTTATCAAAAGCATGCGTTGAAGGTATCAGTGGGTTTTGGAAAAAGCGAAATCGTGAATACAAGGGAGGGATTGCATTAACTAGAATCTAAGCGTCTGCCTACTGAAGTGTGCATCTCCCTGCGGCACATGCAGGCTCAGGACCCCGGAAATAGCTGAAATCAGCTGCCCTGGAGGATTGTAAGGAGCACATCACACACTCCTCCAACTCTCTGCCTGGATGGCATCTGCTGACAAAGCAGAAGGATAGATGTTACCAGTGATTTGGACTTTATCTCCTGGCTGCTTCATTACATCCTACCCACAGCGGCACCGAGGAGCGGTCCCAGGGAGGCAGCGCAAAACTCACAACACTGCCACAGCTGCACTGGGTGGCCCTGCCTCAGTTTCCCTCTTGCTTTTCTGGGACTCCTGAGGACCTAGAATTATTGCTGTGAGCCAGCACCGATGTCCTCTCGGCGACAGCTCGGTACACACCCATTCCACCTTTATCCACAATCTCTTCAAGTGGACCCCATCGGGGTCCCTCTGAATGACCCAGAAGCCCCTTCATTATTCTGCTCAATATGTCAGCCAGGGCTGTTTACAGATCCAAGGATTCTCTTGCCAAATGTACAGGCTGCTCCCCAGGCTTTCATGTTATAATGAAATGAAGAACAAGCAAGACATCTTAATATCCTATTCTGTGAGAAAGTGAGGTTTTTTTCCCCCTCCTTCTCTCTTAATAGATAAATTAATATCATCTAACATTCTGAAAAGATCCTTTATGAAAACATCTCTCTTGCCAAAAAAAAAAAAAACTTTATTATAAAACTGGAGAAATTTGTTTCAACTTGTTAAAAGCCTTATTCTCAGCCGTGAATTCGGTTCCCATTTTTTTCTCCTCTTCAATTAATTTCACACTAATCCATTTCTTTATCAGACACTGGAGTGAATGCTGTGGAGTCAGTGATGAAGATGAGGGGCAATGGAGGTGTTTGGCTCTGTAATTTCATCCTTGAATTTTGTGATTACTAACAGGACAACTTTTTTAATTTGCTCTTTTGTCTGGATTCCCTGGCTGGCAATCTGCTCGGTGAGCTCGGCTTTTTAATCAATCACCTAGATAATCAAATGTCACTGGCTATCTGCTCCGTGTAATTACTTTTGCAATTAAAAATCAACCTCAAGTTGCCTCATCTAATTAGAGGGATGGGCAGATTTTCATCTAGATTGATTTTTTAATAAATATTGACTTAAAATGCCATAATCTCATCATATTCTTTCATTTTCTTTGTACCAAAAATCAAACAAATGGAAGAATTAGCAAGCAGAAGGAATCGTGGGACTTCAAAAGCTTCAGACACACAAAACTATGCTGTACAGAAGCCCAGCTTAGCTAGCCTAATAACAACACTCAATGGCTTCCACCTTTTATTGGAAAAATGAACAAAGCAATTCAATGATTATATTTCACACAAACATTGTTGCAAGTGCACAGTTTTAAGGGCTTCTAATTTCATTTATTGTGCGGCCAGGGACAATCGTTTCTATTAATGTTATTATTTCTTTTAAAGCAATCTCATATTTGCTATTAGAATTTTTAGCACGAGCAGGAAAAAAATATATACGTTTCATACCAGAACCACCACACTGTGAGTTTTCTCAAACACACAAACGCCACTCCAGGCAGATAATTTTCTTGTTTTTGCTGTCTTTTATCTTTTGTGCATTGTAATTAAAACATTGTCAATAACACAGTTCGTTGCTTTTGGGTTGTAGTGGCTGATGTTGAACATGGAAAATCCACAATCTGGTAAGGGATTACCTCCAGGAAAATAACACACTTTGCTCAGAGAACAATTGTCCCAAGATGAAATGTAATGGTATCTTGTGTGTCTGTTTAAAAAAAAAAAGAAATCATGTCGGTGACCCCGACAGAATTCCATTTAAACCTCAGCTGATTGGAGCGATGATGAAGAAGTAATAATCCTTCCAGCATCCCTGCTTTATTCCGGCACAAAGAAGGCACTTCTGTCTCCTTGTGTGTTCACACTCTAAGGCAGGAATAGTGAAATGCCCACATCTGACTGCACAATTCCATTGAAGAATAGAAAAAAAAAAGCCATAACTAAGGCAAGTCAAACTTTCAGCTCTTGTTGGTGGCAAGACAAACAGGGGAGTAAGGGCAGACCCAAACAAAAGAGCCAACGACAATAAGAAAGAGAACAGTGATTTCACCCATGCCTCCCTCCGCGAGGGAGAGAAGTTGCTGCCTGTGTGAACATCTCATCTATAATCTCTGTTGTCCTACCAATTTAGCATCCAAGCCATCATTTCCCGGAAGGAGATTCCAGGGGCTATTAGTCCCATAAAGTATGTTCCAAAAATGAAGGCTTTGAAATCACTTTCAAAAAACGCAACATTTTCTACCTCCTTGCTCGAGAGAAAAAAAAATACATGTTATCCTAGAAAGTCTCTGAGATGTCCTGCAACAAAGAAGCCTGTTTGGCTCAGAATTTATCAAATTTATTTTTCCTTAGATTGTTCTATTATCTATCTATCTATCATCAATCAATCAATCATTTATTTATTTAGGGGGTACAATGGAATATTCCCTCAGTATAGACTTTGGGAAACGCTGGTTTTTTTCACACTACCCCCCAAAAATCTCATTTTCTACACCATCTGCCTCTCTGGGGGACAAATGCTGTCTTCTAGATGCATCGCTGATTATGTTTTCTTTCTTATTTTTCTTTGAAGAATTTTGTTTATTTATTTTAGAGAAAGAGCACACAAGCAGGGGGGAAAGCAGAGGGGGAGGGAGAGGAAGGGAGAGAGAATCTCAAGTAGACTCTTTGCTGAGTGTGGAGCCCGACAAAGGGCTTGACCCCAGGACCCTGAGATCATGACCTGCGCCAAAACAGACTGTCAGATGCTTAATAGACCGAGCCACCCCCGATTGTGTTTTCTGAGTGCAGAGTGCTGTCTAGCCTGTTTGAGTTTGCTTATGGCCATCTGCAGTGACCTACTGAGAACGCAGTGGGCGGTCCTGGGTATTGTCTGTGGTTCTGGGCAGACGGAAATTCCACGCGTGTCTGCTCTGGCATCATGGAGCATGGTGCAGGTTGAAAGAGTCACCTGGGTGCCCACTGCCATGGGAAGGAAGGGCGAAGCTCCACTAGGAGTTGAGAAAGTAATAGGGACAGCAAAGGGGGAGGGGAAAGAGTGAGGCTAGTTGATGTTTTTTGAACACTGGGCTGCATGTGCTGCCTTCAGACCTCTTTGCATTGAACGCCCACAGCAGCTAAGGGCAGTGAGCCCTGTTTGGGTTATTACTCTCCCCGTAATACAGATGAGGGAACTGATGCTTCCAAAACTGAAGTGCATGTGAAGAACGCTAGAGCTGGGAATTGGCAGAGTTAAACCCCAGACCCACGTCTGAAGGACGCCCCACACTTCGGGCTCTGAACCACTTCATCTTCTAGGAGTAAGCCTGAGGACAGGAGAGAGGGCCGCTGACATGGGGGCGAGGGACTGTTGCTGCTGCAGAAGAAACCTCACTGCAGGGGTGGGTATCGTCATAACCCGTGTCACAAACCACCCCTAAACTCCATGGCCTTGGCAATCAGCTCCCCCGTCTGCGGGTTGACTGGAAGATTCTTCTGGTCTCGACTGGTCTAACCCATGAGTATGTGGTCAGCTGTGGGCTGGTTAGGGGGCTCTGCTAACGTGGGCTGATTCTTTCGCTTGTTTGGGGGCTAGCCGGCTGTGGTTGGTCTAAGATCGCCTTGGCTTGCACAACTGGGCAACCTGGCTCCACTCTGTGAGCCACATCTCCCCGCAGGCTGGCCTGGGTGTGTTCTCACTGGGCAGGCAGAAGAGGAGGAGAGGCGCAAACACATTTCAAGCCTCCTCTTGCTTCGTGTCTTGCTAACATCTTCTTGACCAAACCAAATCACACAATGGAGCTCAGAGCCAAGGGGCACACACAAAATAATAGAACGAACGCCATGGATCCAGGGAAGATGAAGGTTCCCAGAGCAGAAGCGTCCTGATTGTCAAATCAAGGCTACAATTTACCAAAACTCATTTCATCAGTCCATTGGTGACCCAGGGTGCGTCATCTGTGCCACACCAAGATCCAAGCTCTGTCTTTCTTCTGGGGCTGCTGTGGGGTTAGGGTGCCTTATAACAAAGAATGAGGTACCCCCTTTTCCAGAAAGGTCAGTCAGTACTTGGGGGACTCTCCCTATCCAAATGACTGACATAACTCTCTCAGAGAAAGGGTCCACGCCTAAAAGGCCACCTTTGGAGGGGAAATTGGTGGCCAGGCTGCTTCTCACCCTGGCTCTCTGTTGGAACTGCGTTGCTGGTAGAACCCTAATTCCAGGGCTTCACAATAGGTCCACTCAGGAGCCAGAATGAGGCTTTGGAGACATACAAAGCCCAGGGTGCAAACTCAGATGCCACCAGGAACACGGAATAAAATGAAAGTGAATTCTTTGAATGCAGGCACACTTCTGTTCATATATAAAATACGTAGAAATATTCCTTAATTCAACACAGAAATATGCCCTTTATGATTTTCCTTAAAGTGCGGTCCCTTTTTGATCTAAATTTTGCTTCCCACTTTTGTTAGTATTGTGTTTGTAAGAAGGGCATTTTTCTATTCTCAGAAAACCCCCCAGTAGTCAGCAATACAAACATGAGGATAAATGACCATTATCAGCTGGTCTTACTGTTGGGCACCAATAGGGAGTGGCGGAGACTGTGACAAATTGACAAGCACTCAGTCCGTCTAAACAATTCATCTACTTGCTCACTCTCTCCACCTCTGGCTGGCAGGGCAGAACGGGGGTGCCATCTGTTGTGGCTTTATTTTCAAAAGAAGCTAGAAATCTGGAATTTGATATGAACTCTCGGAAGGCGGGTCTCTGTTAATGAAAAGAATGTGCAGAACAAAGGAAACTCACCTGTGGACCACATCTAGGCCACAGGTCACTGGTCTAAGCTAAGGATTCATGCATTATAGGGAAACTGAGGCCTAGAGATGGGAAGGGTCTTGCCTGAGGTCTCAAATAGTCCCTTTCAGAGATTTAACTATGTGTCAAACTCCTCAGGTTGCCTCAGAGTCTGGCCTTTGATACCTTCCCAGCCTTAGTTTCCAGAGGTTCTGTCTTCTCAATCATCCAAGGATCCCTCAAACTGGCCTCACCAGACTGTTCTGTCTGCCTGGAATGTTCTTCCAGGCACAAGTCAAATGTCAGCCCCTCTTGCAAACCTCCTCATTCCCTCAGACAAAATTCATCAGTCTTATGCATCTGTATTATAGCATTTCTTGCTCTGGGTTCTTGTGTAGTCATTTCTTTGTTGATATTAGTCTGAGCAAGTGCCCTGGGGATTTCATCTGGGGATCCCTAGGGCCTAGTCCAACACGTGGCACGTAATAAGGGCTCAATAAATGTTTATGGAACGAATAAAGATGGAAATGAGAGAATAACGAATGGGGTATGTGACAGAAAAAAACAAACTGTTCACCCAGCCAGTATTCTTTGCCACACGCACTATCATCAGGGCTCTTATAAGAGAGGAAAAGTTAACGTACACATACGAGGCAGTAGAGCAGAGGCGTTGAGAGAGGGACAGTCTTGGGGTCAAAGGCTGCCTCTGTCATTTACCAGCTGCTTGATCCGTGGCGGGACACCGAATGGTGATGCCCAAGTGTTCTCGGCTGCAAAATGGGCTCATAATGGCACCAACCTCAACTGGCCTTCGTGGACTGCATGGAATCGTACACATAAAGCACCGGATCCTGCATGCAGTAGGTGCTCACTAAATACTAGCTAACATTATTATCAAGAAGAGAAGCTAAATGCTCTTTCTCCTTCGACCATCCCCAGCCTGCTGCTCTCCCTCCAATGGCGACACCAGAGACACAGAATTCAGGAGCCAGTGCCATGCTGGGACGGGACAGGAAGCCACGGCTCTGGGCCTCCAGCACAGCCCTCCTCCTCCACCCCTGCTTTGAAGTAAGACCCCTTGCAAAATCAGCAGCCTCTTCAGCAGCCTGAGACATAAACGCAGCCATGACTTGCTCATCGGGGCTTTTCCCACGTAAGCCTCGGTAAACACGTCCCCGAGAGTACCTGAACTCAATATCAGCCCGGGCCCGAGGATTAGCAGGCAGAAGGGGCTGCGAAAGTGGGATCCTTTATACGTTTTCATATCTCTCCTCTCCAGAAAAACAAACAGCCTCTGCCGAGTCTCAATTGCCCTTCCTGGCAGCGTCTGTGATCATCCTAAGAAGACAGCCAGCCCATCAGCCGTGTAAGCTGTCATGTGCTAATAGAAGGATGCTTCTGGAAACCCACACATGATCATTTAGGTGTGGGGTCCGCTTAGACAAAATGTTCTCTTTCCAAATTCAATTATGGTTCTTTAATAATAATTATTCTTACAATTATAACTGTTTTTATTGTTCTCGTTGCGGTAGTATATACAATAAGGCAATCCCCCAAGTTGAATTTATAACCAAATAAATCAGCTGACAAAGAAGAATAACCTTGCATTTTTTCAGTATAATATTTTAGCTGCATTTGCATTTGGAGGAGGATTTGTGGCGAGCCAGAGGATTAAATCCCATGAAATCATTATACAAATTTCAAAATGTCAAGTGCTCTGATAGAGATTATGATTTTATCTTCTTATTTTGACAGGAAACCGTGTGTGGCCACCTCTGTCTTAGAACAAGCGAGGAAGGGAGGCCAGGGGAGACCAAATAAAGATAGAGGAGCTTGCAAGGTTCCCGATCAGCTGTCTTTTTATTCTGCTCGCTTGTACGACAGAGCATAATAGACATTTTCCTTTGCACAAAATAATAAGAGCAGTACTTATCGTGCAGTGCCTCCAGCCAGGGGCAAAAGGAAATTAGAAAAGTCCAATGAAGCTGAGAAGTAATTAATCATCATACAGTGGGGCCTGTCAAATCAGAAGGGTCCTTCCAGCTGATAATGCTCCCCAACTCAATTTAGACTGATAGAAATTAGAATTTTTTTTTTCTTCTGGCAAAAACAAAAAGACTAGAGTTAGCACAAATGTGGCCAACTGTTGGCTTTCTTGACTGCCTGACCCATTTACGGCGATGTTTGCATCACGTTTAACTCAAGCCAAAATTGAAGCAACATCGTTTACTCCTCAAGGCAAAGGGAAATCATAACTCTACCGTTTTAAGGCTCCACCCCATCCCCTCCGCCTTCCTTTTCCCCTCCACCCTCACCATAGAGCCTTAGCTATGTAGGAAAAATGAAAGTTTGGTTCTATTGATTAAGTGAGAGGATCTCCCCATAGAGCTGTGGGGAGGGAAGCATTTACCACCGTCTATAATGAGTCTAGGCTCTTTGGAGATCAAGTAAAACAAATAAAATGGGTCCAACAGAAGCCACTGAGGGCTACAGGCAGAAGGAAGAGGATAGCAAGCTGCTTTCAGAGATTCTTGAGCCCTGAGCGGATGGGGAAGATGGCGCGCCCTCAAAGGAAGACATCTTCCTGTTGGAACAACTTATGCCGCTTACACCGTAGTCCAGTTTCCCCACTCAACCACCACCACTAATTCTGACCTCACCATGATCCAAAGGGCAAGGTAATATTTTTATTGCTGCCTCCAGGTACTCCCGAAGGTGAGGGAGCCCCAGGAGGCTAGGGCAGGGATCTTGAATTCAAACATCCACAGAGACCAGGACAGAAAGGAAACGGGTGAAGCTGGCAGGGGATGAGCAATAGGGAGTGGTGGGGACTGTGGCCAGTTGGAGCTTGTTTGTCTTTCCCAAAGGGAATAGGCTCCCCTTGACTCCAAGTTCATACACCATGTTGCCAGATGTTCTGATTGGCCACGAAAAGCTCCAAGTCTAGCATTCAACATAACATCGCCTAGTTTTTTAATATAGCCAACTAATGAAATTTTTAAAAATATGTGAGTGCATCCATCATCACCTACCATTTGTGGCTTTGGTCTACAGAGAACGAAGGCCTTCAACAGATGCTGTGTTTCACAGGAGGCTTTGCGTCCTACAGACCAGGGTTTGAATCCTGGCCCTGCCATTATCAGTCGTGAGCTCCAAATCAAGCAACTTCACTCTTATTATCTCAACTTCCCCATCTGTAGAAAGTGAACAATAATCAGTACCAACCTTAGAAGCTGGTTAATAAATGCAGTCATTTTTTAAAGCCCCACCCCACCCCTGGCAGCGCCCGCACACATCAGTGTTCAAGCAAGGGCAGAGGTTCATTGGATCAACACACGAGTCACTCAAATTGCCTTTAACACATCTGCCTCCATGCTGGCTACAGATGCCCCGCCTCCTCACATGAACTTGCTGCTATCCCCTCACTTGGGGGATATTCTAATTCTGACACCTAATAATTTCCTTCCATCTGGGAGGCAAAGCAGGAACGCACCAAGTCGTCAGAATCACAAAACTTTAGACTGCAGTTCCGCTGCTCAAAGCAAGCACATTCTGGAGAGGCAACATAACTGTCACCATTCCTCCCAAGTTAATATGGATGCCCTGTTGGTTGCATGGTCTTGCTCATCATTCGAGGCCAGGGGGCACAAGTTAATTTGGTGGGCAATATGGTGACTCAGAGGAAGGTAATTTTTTATATGTGGTATTTACCTAGTGGGCTTCGGATCCAAAAGGCCTCAGTGCTACCTGCTTCTTTCACTTCCTCCAGGTCTGATGGCAGAGAAACAACCACATTGGTGATGACCATGACGGCGGACGGTCACAGTCATGGCTTCCACATCGCGCCTTCTAGTTGTGTTATTTCTAATCCTGACAGCAGCACTGCGCGGTTAAATATTTCCATCCCCTTTTTACGGATCAAGAAACTAAGGTTCAGAGAGGTAAAATCACTTGCTGAAGGCCACACAGCTAGTGCGCCCAGGAACTAGGTCTCGCTGCGTTCAAAACTCACGTCATATCCACTCCTCTACGTTGGGAGGAATACTCTGGTGGGTTCTCTTTCTCCTCTCTCTCTCGACTTCTTTCTTTTACTGTCCCGCTCATTCATTCATTCATTCCTTCAACCTCTATTTACAGAGTGCCTACTGTGTGCCAGGCTTTTCCTTGGCGTGTCCCAGTAGGACTTCCAGGCATGGGGACAGATAGCCTGTGGGGCCCCGGGAAAGAGAAGCCGGGAGCCCGCGCTTATGGTCCTCTCCGAGGCGATGCCTGGAGATTATCACAGTTTGCATGGAGGCTGTGCTGCCGTGACAGAGACTGACCAGTGCAGAGGCAGAGCGAACAGCGCACCGAAAGATATAAACGGTGCACAGTCGTTCTGACGTGAGCACCCCCGCTCTGCTCCACGTGCTGGTTCAGCATCCGGCTTCCTCTCCAGTTGCCTCGGCATCCCCTAGGGGAGGGGTCGGCACACTTACTCTGTAAGGAGCAGACGGGAAACGTCTTTGGCTTTGCGGGTTACAGGGTCTCCGCTACAACTACCGGATTCTGCCACGGCTGCGCAAGAGCAGCCCGAGGCGGTCCTCAGACGATGGGCGTGGCCACGCTTGGCCCTCTGTGGGCTGGATTTGGACCGCAGTTTGCTGCCCCTGCCCCCAGGGTATTGTCGCTGTCGCTGAGTCTCTACCTCGGCCGGATTGCAGCCAGTCTGAGGGGCAAGAGAGCATGGAGGAGGCACGCGAGACGTGTGAGAGCCCCGGACAGGAAGCGGCGCACGTCACGTGGCTCGTGCTTCATAGGCAAAAACTAAGCACGAAGCCACAGTCAGCTGCAAGGGAGTCTGGGTAATGTAGTCTTTCCAAGGGAGTCCGGGTACTATAGTCCAGTTGGGCCAAAGGACCCAAGGAGAGAATGGACTTTGTGTGGACACCGTGCCGTTCCCACCACAACTGTAACCAGAAGGAGGGAGTCTGCGTGGACAGCGATTGTCTTTCCTCGGTGACAGGTGGCCTCCGCGGGCCCTCGGGTCCCATGCTCTGCCTGCAGCTCATGAAGCCCTTTTGGAGGTTGGAGGGTAGTGTCGCGCGGCAAGGCAGCCCTCATTTAAGACATCCCTGTGATTCTGATCATCTGTGCTGTGAATCACCTTCCAAAAGATTCTCATTTCACTAGAGGTCCTTTCAAAAAGCCAACTCTCCTTGAGCCTTTGGGGGGAAAAATGATTCAACGTTTCTGCTTGTATACCACCGGCGAGGTATGCACTCCGCTTTTTTTCAGATTCACTTTGAGCGCCAGGGCTGCTCTCCCCCTACAGAATGAGCTCCAGAGTCTGGAGAAGATGCTTTCTGTTTGGGGCCCTGGCGTCTCAGGTCAGCCACCTCTCCTGGCACCGGACGTCTGAGAAATGAGAACGGGCATTCCTTTAATAGCCCCATAGATGAGGAATGGGAGGCAGAGTCCCGTGGGCCTTAAAGTGGGAGACACAGTAGCATCCATCCAAACTGCCCTGGGGGTGGTGGAAAATCTGGAGGCCCCAGGGTGTAGAGAACAGAGGGAAGAGGAGCTCCGGACCCTAGTTCCCGCTGGAGGTCCAGGCCCGCCGGGTGTGTTAGGCATTCTCTCCTGAGGACAGGGCATGGCCAGGAGGCGACTGCATTCCCTCCCAGGGCTGTGAACCCCTGATCACCAAAGGCTCCCGTCTGCTGGCCTCCCGATGGGGCTTGCTTTGACCAGCTCGATCCTGACATTGGAAATATTGCCACCACAGAGGCCCGCTGTCCTTCGAAGGCTGGAGGGATGGAGGTATGGAAGGAGAAGCTTGGTCAGGCAACACTGTTGGCCTTTGCAAGTGTATGGCAGTAATACCCACTGCATTTCCCCTCCATCCATCCTTGAGGGGACGAGGGGTGCCAGGCATGACTGTGGGAAATGCAATCCAGGAAGGGGCTCGCATGTTTTTCATGGAGGAATTTGTCCAAAGCCTCACGGTAGAGTGCCGTTTTCAGAGTCACTGCTAACTCCACGAAAACAACCTCAAAGCTTCCTGAATGTTCATAATAATAATACAATAATAATCATAGTACTGGCCAAGACTTCATGCCACATGCCATTCTAAGTCCTATATGTATATAAAACTCATTTAATCCCTACAGCAACTCCATTGGACAGTGCTGTTATTATCCCCACTGTACTGATGAGAAAACGGCACAGAGGGGTTATGTAGATTGCCTGAGGTCACACAGCTCGGACCCACACAACCAGAAGTCAAGCCCAGACAGTCTGGTTCTTAGTCTGTGTTCTTACCACACTTTACTATTTCGTGGTACCTGAAATTAAGAAGCATCCATCAAAAATACAGCCCATGGGTTCTGTCTTTCTTTTGTTATCCGCAAGTGGCTGAAGGAAAGGAGGGGAGGCAGGGAAGGGAAAGGCAGGAAGGGGAGGAGAAATGAAGGGGGAGGGTAAGAGGAGGGAAGAGGAAATCCAGAGAAATAATGAGCAAGAGGGAGAAACTAGCCTGCCTGAAAGTAAACCACACTCCCACTGCTGTTGAAATCTACATTTTCTCCTGGCTTATTTACAGACTGGGTGTTAGATCCTAATAAATGGGAGGATTTTTAAAAGGTCCTCAGGATAGCAGAGCCAAGCTAAGCAAACGGCTCGTGTACACAGCCCAGGCAAGATGAAAGCCCCAGCCGTCCGGGACCACTCAGGCCCCTTATCTGCCCCTGGCCCTCTGTGGGTTTCAGAAAGCCCAAGTGGGTGGCTTGGCGGAAAGTTCAAAGTCATTTTTTGAACAGATAGCGCAATCAAAAGTTTGTCTATCTGTTGAAATATTTAGGAGAACAAGATATCACTTTGACCCGCCTACACCTGGGACCTTTCTGAATGCTGTTAAGATGTGTTTCAAGCTTGTTTGTAGTCTTAATCTTTAATGGGCTTCTGCGTTTTTCAAAGGGTAGAATTTGGCACAACAAAACCAAACCAAAAAAAAAAAAAAAAGATATTTCTCCCCCCATCAAGAGAGGTATGCTTGGTGACCTTAGCCATTCCCATGCCTTCTGGAAATCAAAAGAAAAAAAAGTGTATGGTCCTAGCTCAACCTCAGAGTGGTAGTAGCGTACCTCCAGTCTCCTTTCTTCAACCCAAAGCGCTAAGATAGGGAGCTGAAGCTGCCACCTGACTCCCCAGGGACCAGCCCTGAAAGAAGACAGGGAACCCAGAAATGAGGTTTCAAGTTTATGGTGAACTTGTTTTTGTCCTGGGGACCCTGGGTGTTTGAAACCCAACAGGATTAGTTTACAGTGTGCATGGATAACTCTTTAGAAGAAAATTAACCTAGCAATTGAACAAAAGAAGAGGGATTCGGGCACAAAAACACTTGGGTAAACACTGGAATGTCTCGACTCTCTTCCTCCCAAACCAGGCCATCCCTGAGTCTGCTTATTTGTGTTCCTTACAATCTTCCTGGGACTGTAAAATGGAGATAATACTGTCACTTTAACAGAGTTATCAGGAGCTCTAAAGATACAGAGCGTATAGGTAAGATGTCCACATGGTGCTTGGCATATAGAAGGAGCAAAATGCGGGGGAGCAAAAACAAACAAAAACGTACCTTCTTCTGTCTTTCTCTTTTTCCTCCTCATCATCTTCATCATCAAGCCTCAGGACGACTCCTATGTGTCCCCCAAAATATGCTTTCTTCTAGCTTGATGGTGGAAAGGGGTACTTTGTAGGGTCTCCCCTTGGTTGGTTGTGCGGAGACCCCTGCTACCTGGGTGGTACTTCCACCATCACAGAGATGAACCAGTGGCCAGCTGTCCTCTCCCCCATCCATGAGCCAAAAAAGAGAGTCTAATCTTTGACATTCACGTTCCTGTGTTAGTCTAGACCCAGAGGAGATGTAAAAGTAATCAGGAAGATGGCAAGCATTGTTCAAGTTGGCAGCCCCAGCCTACCTGCCACAGTCTTTCCACATGGTAGTGATTCCAGCAGGTCCGTTATGGATCACCCAATCACCTCCACTGCTTATGTTTCTTCGTATCTATCTTGCTAGAGCTACCGTGTTTCCAGATCCTGACCCCTCGTCTATAAAATGGGGATAATCCCAAGATTAATCATAAGAATAATACTTACCATTAATAGAATAATTAATATGTGCTAGGTAGGCACTTTGATAAGCAATATTGCTTTCTACAATTTCATTTCAACTTTGTTAATAAGCAAATAGCTGCAAATTAAAACTGCTGTGTGGTACCATTATGCTCCCATCAGCTGGCAACAATGAAAAATATCTGACAGTCCCAAGCATCAGCAAGAGTGTAAAATCACACCACTGTGTCAGGCAATAGTCAGTAAACTGGAGTAGTGGATATCCTGTGAGTTGGCCAAGCCTGAGCATGCCCCCTAGGGCAGGTCTCACACATGTGCCCTGGGAGACACACGTAAGAATTTTCAGGGCGGGGCACCTGGGTGGATCAGTGAGTTAAGCAAGTGTCTCTTGGTTTCAGTTCAGGCCATGCTATTGGGGGTGTGAGATCCAGCCCCACGTGGGGCTCCATGCTCAACGCTCAGCATGTAGTCTGCTTGAGATCCTCTGCTCTTCTCTCTCCTCCCCCCCTCCCAACTCACATGTGCGTGCAGTGTCCCTTTCTCTCATGAATAAATAAATAAATTAATTAATTAATTAAATCTTTTTTTAAAAAAGCATTTTCAGGGGCGCCTAGGTGGCACAGTCGGTTGGGTATCCAATTCTTGATTTTGGTTCAGGTCGTGATCTCAAGGTTGTGAGAGTGAGCCCCACCGTTGCACTCTGCACTGGGCGTGGAGCCTGCTTAAGAGTCTCTCTCTCCCTCTGTCTCTGTCCCTCTCCCCACCTCCTCTCTCTTCCTCCGTAAAAGAAAAAAAAAAAGAGTTTTCATACAACATTGCTCTTGCTAGCAGAGAAGTTGAAAATAATGTAAATGCTCACCCCCAAATGGAACATTCTATGGCAATGAAAATGACTGCTTAGCACCATACATGTCAACATGGATGAAGAAAGCATATGGCAGAAGATATGAAAAGCCTTACGTAGAGGAGCATACATAAGTAGTTCAAGTATAAGGAAATACTTGGAAAGGAGCAATCTCAATTCAGAGCAGCATTCTCTCTGAGGAAGGGTCGGGAGGATGTAATGCAAGACAGAGACTCGGAGGTGGTCTCCTGTATTTGTAATATTATATATATACATATAATATGTATTTATATATAACATATTTACATATAACATATATTTATATATAATATTATATATATTTAGAGAGAGCACAAGTGAGCAGGGGGTAGGGGGTGAAGAAGAGCAGAGGGAGGAAAGAGAGAGAATCTTAAGCAGACTCCATCCTGGGCTCCATGCCGCAGGGCTCGATCTCACGACCCTGAGATCATGACCCGAACTGAAATCAAGAGCCAGATGCTTAACAAACTGAGCCACCTAGGTGTCCCTGTAATATTATATTTCTTAGGCTGGGTGGTGGGTATACGAGTGTTCATTATATGATTTTTTTTTTATATTTTAGGGGATGTCTTAAATATTTCATAATTCATTGGTAAAAATAAATTAAATTCATTAAAATACAATAAGCAAATGAAATTGAATTCAACCTCTTGGAAGGCAGAACCTACTGGAAAGGAACCCACCAGAGCCGCAAAGGCAGCCTCCCTGAGGTCAGCCAGGGCCCCTGGCCACCTTCCAGGGCCAGACCAATGGGTCAGGAAGGCTGGCTCCAGTCCCAGCTGTGGGCCTCAGCAGCGGCACCCTGCTAATGGCCATGCACCCTGGCATGAATTCTAAACACAGGAAGGGTCAAGATGATGGGCCAAGAGCAGATGGGGAGCATGGAGCCCCTGGATCCACAAAGGTCCTGCCGTGAGTTGGAGGGAAATGATGGATTTATACATTTAATGGAAAGGAAACAGTGGAAGAGCAATAAAACTATGGTCATGTAGGCAGGTATGTTTGGTGTGTGTGTGTGTTTCAATCTATACTCCGGTGCCCCAGCTCCGGTACAATTCTTTTGTTAGATCAGGTAATATTTTTGAAAAACAGCATTACAAAAGGTTAAATGTAGAACAGATGTAAGTTATAAAATACAAGCTGATCAAAGCTGAGATTTTGAGACAGATATGTTAGCAAATGATGATAAATCCGTCCCAGTAGGACTGTAAGAAGCAGACAAATGTAACTATGGAAGAGCGAAAGTCAAGGGTTGAAACGGGGGGAAGGGGAAAGAGTGAAAACAAATGTTGGAACTAATTCTGGGGAACTCACGCAGAACATCAATGAATCTGTGCCGAGAGAGGACGGAGACAACGGACACAATGTACTCCGTTTTCTTTCAAAGAATAATCAAATTCCTGGGTTTTGAATAATCCAATTATGGATTCCGATCTCAGAGCCTCAGCCATCTCTCCTTATACTGGGTTCTGACTCTGGGAGTTCAACCTTTTTTGAGCAACAGATGCTGGGTTCTGGTTTAAGGCGTTCAAAAGTCAGCTGGCGAACTCGGGCATCTAAACTTCTCATTAAAAAGCCAGATAATTTATAGTTACATCATTAAACCGCTTCCTCAGCCTAGCACGATACACTTATCATTTGGTGGGGGGGGGGGAGATTTCAACAAAACATTACCACTGCTTTCTGGGAAGGCAGCAGAGAAGCAAAATTAAATAAATCAAGCCTCTCTGTGTCAATAAATGAAGCCCACGAGAAGTAAACTATTTACTGAGGCTTGAGTGAAACAGAAAACATTTAAAGATCAAGAAAGAAAAAAGGAGGTAATTGTTCAGGCTGTCAGCAGGGGACCGCTGTGATAATTTGATCTGAACTCTGCTAACAAATGACCGAGCCCGTTCTTCCAACTTTAGGATCTGTTTATGCTCCTACAAATTGAAACCCCGCCGCTCAGCTGCGCAGAACAGGGCCCGGTACAATAGCACATCAGCCCGTCGATTAGTTCAAGGTGGGGATGGATTAGCTGTCCATCCCAGGCCTCCAAGCCCTCCAGAATATTTTGTCTTTCCCTGCTGGGGTAAAAGGGTGCAGACATATGTAACTAATAAAGAAACAGGCTTCTATGGACTGGAGGTTGAATGGAAGGAATGCAGAACAAAACTATAAAATAATAATAGACAAAGGGGCAGTGAGGACGGGGCGGGGGTGGGGGTGTCGGGGGGTGGAACTCAATACCTCCTCCACTTACCCAGGCGGGGCTGTAGCACTGGCATCCCCAAAAAGTTTTCAAAATGGAAGGGGGTCTGTTTGTGCGATTGCCTAGCACACGGCTCCAGGCCAGGCGTGCCAACATTCAGGACTGACGTGAGATCAAAAGCCTGATAAATGAGAGGAAAGGGAATGTTTGACCCACTAAACCATATTCTACAAGAATCCCAGGCTTTTAAAGTAATAAGCAAGGCCATAAATTACAATGTCTTGGGTATATTCTGATATATTCTGATGCACATGAATGCTATTCGTATATAATATTTTTAGAGAGATCTATGAGCACTTGAATGCATAAGAATCTAGTTCTCTATTAGAATTCTGCATCTAGAGTCCCCATTTAGAGGGAAGCAACTTATCTTCCTGGGGTTTCAGAAGCTAAAAGGGATAATTAGGTGAAAAATATGCTTTAAATAAATGGGAGCAAATTCAAAATGACACCAGACATCCATACACTGCTTTCGTGGATCAATAATGAGTCACATTTAGAAAGGGAACTTCGGGATTGAATGAAAAAGAAAAGATGAAAAAGTGAATGCGGTGGCATAGCTTAGGGTTAAAACCACAGGCTGTGGATTGGAGGCTTTTCTCCACCATTTTGAGTTGTGTGATCTTGGTCAGCTCACTTGGCCTCCTCAAGTTTTGGTTGAGTAACAGCAGTAATAAGAGTCCCTGTGTCCCAAAGCCACTGAGGAGGCAAGAGTAAGTGGGGCATGTAGGATACATTGACCTTACCCATGGTAGGTGTTCAGTAAATATTAGGTAACATTTTGTTAATGTGGTTATTATAAAGATCACTGACAGTATATAGAGCGGTGTATACATAGAAGGGTGGAAAGAACATTTTGGTTAATCTATCAGAAAAATAAAAAACAACAAATAACTCTGCCCAGAAATCAGAAGGCTGTGGAGACAATTATAAAGGAAGCCACTGCAAAAGTTTCCTACTAATTGGATTGTTTCAATGGCCTTTCTTTTGTACTTCTGCTATCTTCCAAATTTTCAAACCATTTGCCCCAACCTACTCTGAGGCAACACTGACAAACTTTCCAGCAGAGGGCACTGGCCCCATTAAAAATTGGGGAGACCATTTTGAAAATGGCTGCCTTAACTGTCCCAAAGAAAACACTTCTGCTAGCCACTGAGACAAAAACATTTATTTCCGTCCAGGCAAATTTGCCTTCAGACCAAAAGTGTCTCAAGATGGTCAATGGTTTTGCCTGCTAGGATGTTGCCAGATAAAACAACTGCTTACTAGGACCAAAATAACTCTAAAAGCCACGCAATGAAGAAAGCATGAAGAATGCAGAAGGAAAAGCATCCTTAACCTCAAGCCTTTCATCCTTCAGCTAGCCTGGTCGTTCTCAACCAAGGGTGATTTTGCTTCCCAGGGAATATTTGGTGAGGTCTGGAGGCATTTTTTATTGTCACGCCAGGAAAAGAGAGAGGGGTTGCTATTGGCATCTGGTAGGCAGAGGGCAGGGATGCTGCTAAACCTTCTACAGGATGTTTAGGACAGGACTCCACAACACAGAATTGTCTAGCCCCAAATATCAATAATGCCAAAATTGAGAAACCCTAAACCAGACACAGATGTGACACCGGTCTTCCTCTTGGCTCAGCCTGGCCAGGGCACACATTAATGCTGGAGATATAATATCATTGAGTCTGAGTCTCAGCAAATTAAAACAGAAAATAATAATGAACAAAAGCAGCTCTTGGCCGACGAAGCTTCAATCAGGAAGGAGAACAACACAGGTGCTGAGAACGTGACTTTGATTTTCCAGCCCTGAACTCGAGAGAGACTAGCACGATCAGGAGATTGTCCAGCTCTTTTCATTTTCCCAAGGTGGAGAAGCTAATGACCAGAGACTGAATACTCATAGCTGTCCTTAGACTCGCCGGTGGAGGCTGAATACTCTAGAAATTAACCAGAGATGGGTAGGTAGATAGACTGAGTGGGAGAAGAGTCTAGAATGGTGTCAGTCTGGATCCGAGTTTAAATCCTAGCTTCGTCTCCTAATGATTGTGTCACCTTGGGCAAGTTAGTTAATCTCTCTGGGTCTCAGTTTCTTATCTGCAAAACAAGGTTAACTCCATCCACCTTGCCAGATTTCAGGAGGATTAAGATAAATAACGTATCTAAAGTTCCATATTCTTAACTTCAAGGATGAAAGCCACGCATCAAAGTTTCCAGTAGATGTTTACATTAAGTTCTAAGGTTCACTAACATTTATTGAGCGCTCAGTAAGTGCCGTGATTTGCATTGGATATCTCATTTTAGCCTTCTATTATTATCCCCATTTTACAGGTGGGAAAACTGAGTAGTAGAGTCAGGGTTTGAACTGTGGTGGTCGGATGCCAGAGCCCACACTCATAACCTCTACGCCACCTGCCACATTTAAAGAGGTTAGGGCTGGAAGAAATATCAGAGATCATTTAGGCAATCTTCCTTATTTCTCAGATGGACACCTGAGTCCCACAGGGACTGAGCAGTTTGCTTGTGATAAAGCTGGCATGGAAACTGGGGGTGGGGTAGGGTCCTGACTCCCAGTTCTTCCAACAAAGAACAGCTCTGGGGGCGCCTGGGTGGCATAGCGGTTAAAGCGTCTGCCTTCGGCTCAGGGCGTGATCCCGGCGTTATGGGATCGAGCCCCACATCAGGCTCCTCTGCTATGAGCCTGCTTCTTCCTCTCCCACTCCCTCTGCTTGTGTTCCCTCTCTCGCTGGCTGTCTCTATCTCTGTCAAATAAACAAATAAAATCTTTAAAAAAAAAAAAGAACAGCTCTGATTTTTTTTTTTTTCAAAATCAGATACCATTTTCCCAGCACAGGGTAAACACAGGACAAATCACTTAGCATGTGTATCTTAATAACCCGACTTGACTGAGATGAATGAATTCACATTCAGTCATCATATAAGCCTATTAAATATTCTAGAAGGCTGCAGTATACATTTTAATGGATGTTGAAACACTAAGTGTGTGTGTTTATGGCTCTTTTAATCTTGCCAGTTTTACTAATATGATTAGTTCAGGAACCATTTCACATTGAGACTCAGATATCAGAAGAGAAACACAGAAATTTCCAGAACATTTTGCACCTTGATTTTTTTTTTTTGAATGGAATATCTGGTTCCCACCTATGAGCACAGTTGGAAAACACAAATGTCCGAAATTATGACTTCAGTGCCTCTGATGCTTCCATTGGTAGAAATCTACCGTTGCTCACTGTGAAATGTCCTCTTTTGTGGTTGTTAATGGTGCTACCTCCCTTTTGGGGAACCCCAGGACTTCACAGATGGATAGCCCCAGCTACACCCAAGTTTCAGGCATGAGGGTGCACAGGGCACCAAGTGGGGTACCCCCACCCCTGCCTCTTCACAGCCTGCCCCTGATATCTATCGGCTCACTGGCCGTGCCATGGTGAACGGCGGCCAAATGAGGAGCTCGGTGTCTGGGAAATGATTGAAATGGCCACATGCCACGGTGAGAGTTGTTTGTTCTGGGAATGGAAGGAGGAAATTGTCAGAGGAAGTGAAATAGGAAATGAAAAGATCAAAGAGAGGAGGAAATGAGATTAAATTGAGTCCTTTCTGGATTCAACCTTGCACTCTTAACCCATGTGAGGCAAAACGATTAGGCTTGAAGCAGCTGGGGTGGGTAATACAGTTTCCAGCGGGTGCAGCCCCATCATCCCACCCCACAAGGGGACAGTGGCTGGGGAGCTCAGGGTAAGCCAGACCCACTTCCCACAGAAGGTCCAGTGGTGAGTGTCCCAAGCAAATCCCCAAATCTCAATTTAACCAATAACCCCATTAAGCTATGGGATATGAGTATATAGGGCCTGAGCCAGACTCTCTCCCCAAGAAGGAAGTGCAGTCTCACCCAGAATCAGCCACTTTCCTAGTCCCCAGGGTGTGAAATGGGGTTTCCAAAAGGCACAGTTAACAGCAGGGGTGGCTTCCAGAGCATAATGGGGTTGTGAGCTGCAGGGATCCAAGCCCCAGTGATAATCCTTTGTCCTGGCCTGAGTATCTGGTCATTGCAGAACTTTGTAAAGACACAGGGGCAACTGGCTGCTTCCCATCTTAGAGTTAATACCTGTATTATCCAGCTGGGGTTCTGGTCCCTCAGCCCAGATGACACAAGTCATTCAATAACAGAGGTTTATTGATTACCTAGAGGGAGATGTTAGGGACACAGAAGTGAACATAACAGAATAAAATCTCTGCTCTCACGGAGCAGATGTTCTAGAGGGCAGCAGGCAGTTAAATGAAACCAAGAGGTTAAATATATGGAATGTTCAAAGATGTTAAGTCCTAGGGATAAAGATAGGGAGATAGGGAGTGTTCTAGAAAAGGGCCCCAGGGGAGCCTCCCTGAGAAGGTGAAGTTGAAGGAAAGCCTTGAAGGAGGTGAACTAACGAGACTGGGGGAACATATGGGGAAAGGGCTTCTTTCCTACCCTTGTCTCCTTACAGCAAGCACATATCCACATTCTTCTTGGGTCTTAAAAGGGCTTTGCTTCTCGCAAATAGGAAAAACTGGCAAGATGAGAACAAAAGAGAAGGGCTTCTTCCTATTGCAGTATCTTCCAAAGGCCCACTGAGATGCTCAGTATAGGACTCTGGGTGCCCATCTCCAAATCCCCAAACCAGGCAGATCCGCATTCCAGGAAACAAAGTTGGAGGGTCTTCAGTCCTAGGCGTTTTACCTAAGGAAGAGGTGTGGTCTTCCCTTCCTTCATTACCTCTGGCCAGACCTCTGCAGACCCTATTGGGTTGGTGAGACTTGGGATCTGGGGTGAGTCTGGGGGTGAGGGGTGGGGGTTATTCCAAACAGTGGAGAAATTCCAACAGGCAGAAGTTAGGACCAAAGAATGGGGCAGGAAGGTGATTTCCAAGGCCACTATTCTGGGGAGACTCATACATGTGGAATAAAAGGAGTGAGGCTCTGGGACAGCAGTGGCTACTGGCCCCACTCTAGGTATCCAAACGGCTGCTTTTAGACACCTACAGTCCACAGCTTTGCACAATAAAGCAGGGGGATGTCTGTGGTATCAACAAGCAATACTAAGATTTGGACACACATACACATACCAGACAGGATCCAAGAGAGCTGAGAGTCATTGTCAAAAGCACATGGTAATGAGTTTGATATCTATGATATGCTTGTGGTCTGTAATTTTCAGATCATAGGGACTTGAACCCTGCCATCTTTTTGTTGCTTGGTGTCTGAATACCATTCCTTGTCTGAGGGCAGTATGAAACGTGACCTTCTTGGTCATTTTCATTTCTTTCTGGAAACCCAGATGGATGTTGGCTCTGGTCTAATCCCCATAGAGATTACATGGCTCTATCTTCCAGTCTGCACTCTCTGCAGAGAACACTGTCATCCCAGGGGCTGGCTCCTTGGGATGGGTCTGGTCCTTAGGGCCTGTTTCTGTGGCATGATCTCACTACCTGGCATGTGTGGTTCCTGTGCTCCATACTCCCAGGACTCAGAGATGGAACCAGGCCCACGATGACTCCCAACCTCTCCCCACACGCAATGTCCATGCACACACACACACTCCTTTCTGTACCTGTAAAGTAGACTTTGCTGAAGGTTTGGGGTGAAGAAGAGAAGGAATGGCTAGAGATTTGGATCACAGCTGTGCAAATGGCTTCCTAATAGCTGTCCCTACTCTTGGAAATCCTTCACTCCCAGCTATCAGAGATTTTTCAGTGGCCGAGTCATTTCGCAAAGCTAGCATGCAACCTTTCTTATGCTCTTCTCCTGACATACTGTCCCAAGGAATTTCTAATTGAGTTCTTGCCAACTCCAGTTCTCATACTCAGATACAAGACGTCTACTGTGGGCAGTCCTGAATCTATCCAGATGTCCAGCAGAACCCAAAGACCTTTTTAGTAAGATTCACTCTTCTTGGAAAGCAAACTCCCATTCAATATACGTCAACAAGCCCTATAATTTGGGGGCTCCAATGGGTTAATCACATCGCAGGACAACTTCTCATTTCTCCATGATGCCTCACATGGTACCAGAACACAATTACCTCTAGCATATACTTCCTAGGTGTTTGGTTAAGCTCAAAATGCCGTTGGGGCAAGTCTAGGAGAAGATTCCCAGGGACTCAGGGGAGAATGAAGGCTCTGAGCGCTGGGAGGAAGGTGGGGAATGGGCACTAATCTGTGATGTGAGCCAAGAGTAAGCACTAAGAAGAGATTCTGTTGGCCCTTCTCTCTGCCGGTCTCTTGAAATCTCACCCATTTGTGGGTAAGTTACTTCCTGCTCAGCATCTTTTTATCAAGAGCATTCACACACATCTACTGAAACTGAATCACGTGGCCCCACATCCCTGGCTCTGTGGTAGGCATGTGACTCGAGCTGGCCAATCAGCACATCACAGCAATTGCCCATCAGGTGCATTTCAAGCCTTCTGCTAGAGCTTAGGGAAATAGCATGTTCTTATCCCTGAACTCTAGCTAAAAGGATGCTATGAATTTCTTGGGTCTTGCTTTCCCTGTGGGAGATGGGGGACAGGCGTCAGTGCATACGCAGATGTCGGGGCTTTCAAGTGGCTCAGTGAGGTGCCTATCCATCCTCAGACTTACCGCCCAGGATTTCTGCCCTCACTGCCACAGGCCACAAGGTCAAATGGTGTCATGCTGTCCCCTCTCTCCCAGGCTGGATTCTTCAACTCCTTTTCCTGTCACCCCACCCTTCTATGCCCTTCCTCTGACCTGTCCCTGATGGTCATCTGCCATCTGGGTTTAATGCTTGATTCTGATAACCCCGAGTTTCCCAAACTTCAGTCCTGTATATATCACCTTCACTTTTTTTTTTTTTTTTTTGCTATAACCACCTACCATCTTAGGCTACTAATTATTTAATTAGTTTCTTTAAGCAGACTCACTCCTTTCCTTAAATAGCTTTTTTTAAAAAGAAAATTGTATTTCATAAGAGTAAACTGAAAACCAGTGGTACTTGGCATAAATAGAATGTAAAAAAAGACACACAAAAATAGCGTTATTAAATACTAGCTAGGTTTGTGCCTAAGGTTGTGCCCTGAAACTTGCCCTTTCCATGTTATAAGGGAAGCTGGCAAGATTTAGCAAGGTATTAAGGGCATATTGGCACCAAACTTAGACTTTCTTTTGTCATTATGGAAAAACTGAGAAGGGATGGAAAGGACCAATTTTCTTATTAATTCATTAATGCGTGCTGCGTACATGTACCACCTAAAACGGCTTGAGGGCCACCAGAACTTCGGGAAATGCTAAAGTAATCAACAATCAATAATTATGCCATCTTATTTTATTTCCTCTTGTTCTATGCTCCCCATGTTTTCTCCAACTAGACTATAAATCCCTCAAGAGCAGAGGCCTGAGTCCTCCTTCTTAACAGTTCTATCTAAGAACCCACAATGGTGGGGCCCCTAATAGTCAGTCAGTAAATGCTCATCTTTCTGGTCAAAGGTTTGGAACTCTTGGCAAACAGGGCTGATATTTTTTTGAAGCTTTTCAGAGTATGCTCATATTCTTAAGAATCTCTGGATGACAATGAATCAAATTCTCAGACATTATCGACTTCCCTCTAAAACTCACAGAGGAGAGCCTTTTGGAGGCCACATCTTGTTACTGTGGAGTTCTCCATGTACCCAGGCTGTTTTCTCTATATTGCCCTTGAGGACTGCAGTGAGACAGATCAGCTCTGCAATCAGCTCACCAGACATGATCCGACAATGCAATCTCCCCCTCCCCAAGATGAAATTGATCCGTACTATGGTGCTCACACTACATGACAAATACTGGGATTCTGAATTGGATCTTAAGGTCAGTTTTCTTTTCCATGAGTATTTTATGGTGAGATCAGGTTTCAGAGGAGAAGCACACAAAGACTCAAGAGCGATTTTGTCTCATTAACAGCCCGGGGGGGAGTCCTAAACCTCTCTTCACTGTCCTGCCTGGTTTGTTTAGTGGCTGGGCTGTGGGTGGGTGTGTGTGGGGGGGTGAGGGGGTAGAAAAACTGGTAATGAAAATTATACTTGGGACGGAGAGCTGATTTGTTACAAGAGTAGGATCCTTGCCTTCTTGGATTAGGAATCTAGTTTGTGTTTTCGTTCTGTTTTTTTTTAATTAGCCTGATATTTAACATTTAAGGACAATATCATATATTGCTGTAGTTAAGACCTGAGTAGAATGTTAATGAACCCTCCAACAAGAGTGATTTGTTAGCAGGCACTTGAGATCACCAGCGACAATTCATTTCTGTAGAGTAATGTAAACTAATTATCTACAACGCGGAAGCAAGGACTGTGTCTGCATGGTAAATTGCAGAATATTGCATTATAAGAAGAAATATTAATTCACATAACATAACATTAAAATTGATGACAAACTTTTCTCTTTTTTAATTGTTTAATTTTTTAATTGCTATTGTCTTACAGCAGCAGACATCAGGAACCTCAAGAGGCACCCAAATGTATTTGCCTGAAAGCACATTCTTTGCAAGCAAAAGACATGGTTATTCAGAAAATGACTGTCTATTAGTTCTTTCTTTCCTTTCATGGAAATTTATTTTCTCTCCTGGGAAATAAATTTTCATATTGGGGGGGAAGGATTTTTTTCTTAGCATCTCAGTGTATTTTTTAATCAGAGCAAGTCTTAAACTTTTAATAAAATAAAGGAAGCATAGCCATCAAGATAGACACAAAATCCTAAGAATTAGCATTCCGACTGGAGGGTTGCACTTTATACTTTCTCTCAATCACAAACTGTTATTTGCCACCATTTTCTGTCCCTGAGTGCTTAAGATAAAACTGACAATTTGATGGAGAGATTCCTATCACTTAGTTCTCTCTATAGGTATAGCAGAAAAATGCCTAATTGAATTATTTATTTCTTTGCTGTTCCAAATGAAATTAACAGTGTGGGCCCCGAATGAGTGGATCTTGCCAAGAATGTCAATCAAGCAAGTGGCTCTCAGGTCATTACACTTAGATCAGATTGGGGTGGTGGAGGAAGTGGGGGAGGGGACGGGCTTTTCCAGGGCACCATGTTGTCGCCACCAGGGCTGGCTCTTCATTCCAACTACTAACCAACTCATCCCTGGATTTCTCTATAGCTTACGCTTTTGTAGCATCCTGGAACTTTTCGGGGTTTGGGCGTTAAGACCCATAGCTCCAGATGAGTGGGTATGGACTGTGTGACCTTGTTCCCCTCCCTCCGAGCCACAGCTGATTGGACCAGAGGTTCTGACCCAAAAGCAACAAATCTCTAGACAGTTCTATGGCATAGTCTGCCTCCAAGAGTTCTGCGTAAGTCAAGGTGAGGGGATTGATCAGAGTCCCCTCCTGGGTATAGGGGCTGAGAGGCTGAGTTAGCTAGGGTTGTGCAGTGTGGCTGGCGCCATGTTGAGTCAGTGGAAGTCAAGGAGGAGTGGGAGAGACAGAAATAGGTAAGGCAAGAAAAAGAAGAGGTAAGAAATTATGTGCTCATGGGAGAGAGGGGAAGAGTATTGACTCTGGCTGTATTGTCCTTGGATTGCAGGACACCTTCCAACAACCGCATATTTTTATTTCCACCAGCTCGAGGGGCTTTCTGTGCCTTGCTTCTTCCATCGTCATGACTAGTGTATCTTTGGAGGAAGCACATTGACTATTTCCTGACAGTCATGTCCTCTTACGTCTGGATGTTTGCACACACTGCTCTCTGCCTGCTGTGCCTTTTCCCTGCCTTCCTTTGCTGAACTGACAACTGCCCTTCCCTTATGTCTCAGCCAGGGACCCCCTCCTCCAGAAGCCTGCCCAACCTACCATGAGTTAGGTGCCTTCTCCTCAGTTCCCCAGTCCCTCTGCCGTGGCCCTCACCACACCATGCAGCAATCAGCATCTCGCGTGTCTCACCATGAGCCTGGGAAAGGCAAGGCTGTACTACCCAGCTCTTACTTTCAAGAGCTGGGACACCGAAAAAGCTCTATGCTTTTTCATTGCAAGACTGAAAGTCGAAAAATCACCCCATAAGGTTGCATTCACAGTCTTTGGCTTGGCCTTCAAGACTCTTTATAATCTGACCCCCCTGGCAGTTTCTGACCTCTTTCTCACTACCGAGCCCCATATGCTGCTCTCTTCCAAAACAAAGACATCAGGAACTTGCTCGGATGTGCAAAACACATGGTTGCCAAACTTGATGTTTGCTGTTTTTGGATCCTATAAGTCATTTCCTCACTTCAAAAGACTTCACTTGGAGAATTATTTCTCTAATAAATGTCTCTTCTCATCCATCTCCGGTTCTCAAAATCCCCAAATTCTCAAAAGTTTCCCCTTGAATCCAATTTAGAAACGTTCTTTCTCAAAGCGTTCCCTGGTCCACCCAACAGCCCTTCGGGCTTCAACAGAAAGGGAAAGTGAGTCTCCAGGAATCCCTCTGCGAATTCTGATCGGCAGTCTCAATGACAGTCAGAATCATCTGACCTGGATTTTGCCTCATGCCCCCCATTAAAATCATACTCTCCCCAAGAGCAAGAGCCACGCCTTACCTGTGGCACCCCTGCCCCAACATACACACACACTAAAGGAAGGAGTTTTACCCCTTACAGTGTCCTTGGGCTTGGAGAAGCTCAACCTTCCAGGGTACTTTATTCTTCTGACCAGAAAGAAGAAAGTGGCAATAAAATAACATGCTGCAGATTAAGGAAAACTCCTCCAAAATTAATGCCTGGGGTGTTCAGCCCCATAGCTATTTTCGATCCACAGGCTAGAAGGGGCTCAGTAGGCAGGTCTCAGGTCACTCAGCATTCGGTCTCTAAAGCAGGTTCAACTACGGTCACTATTTTTACTCACTAGGTCATCTAAGCAGACTGGTCCATCTTAGAAAAGATTTCAGCAGATATTATTCTGATTTACTTAATCCACCAGGGTCTTGCTTACTGAATTATTGTGCCTTCTTTTCTGCCGAAGTGTTACTGAACTTAAGAAACACCAGGGAAGAAAGATCTTATCCTATTTATTACTTTTTTTATGCTACAGAATTAGTACTTGCTGTTACTAATGCCCCAACGAGAGAATGAGTATCATCTCTGTAAAATAAAATAAAAACAAAATAGAGTTGTAGTAACATGTTACCAAAAAAAAAACAAAAACAAAAAAACCACGCACACACACAAAAACAAAAACAAAAAAACACAAACAAACAAACAAAAAACCAAAAAGCCCCACGTATCGAATGCTTCCTACGTGCCGGCAATTGTTCAAAGAGCTCTATCTGTATGGACCCACCCAGTCCTCACAGCATCCCTGAGAAGTAGGAGCTGGTCTCTGTAGATGAGTAAAACGAAGCAGAGCTGGCATATCATGGGAGCTGGGACTGGAACCCCAGCTGCCTGGGCCCCTAAACTGTTTTTCTCCACCGCTGCGCTTGAGGTCGCAGAGCACATGGCTGAGCTGGGCTGCCCGAACGCAGGGCTTTTACACTAAATCCTTGTCTGCTAATAACTGATCACTTTGCTTTGTACTCTTGCAACGTAAGAATTTTAGAGGTGGTTTTCCTTTATCTTGTCTGTGCACCAATGAAATAAATAATGAAACAAAGCAGGTCAAGGATATTTGACCCATGGCAAATGCAGGGTAGGATCTCAAAAGTCCATTTCTTTTCCCCAAATCTCTGTTTCCCCTCTTTATACCCCTGGCAGTATCTCCCTAATTAAGCCACCAAAGCATCAACCTTCTGGCCGTTCTCCATCTGCCAACCCTCACTCCTGATGCGCTTTCAACCCTTCTCCAACCTGCTCCTTGCCTTGGGAGCCTGACCTCTTGAGGACTGCATCCTCTCCCAGCCTCTCCCTTGACCTTGGCTTCCTGTTGGGTCGGGCTACTAGAAGGCATCAGCAGGATAGGGAAAGATGTCCCTGCTTCACGGTGGGCAGCTCTCCTACTCGGCTCTGGGGAAACCCTTCCTTTCCCTCACCATTCAGCCCTGGGAGGCTAATGGCTTCCCGCAGTTGTTGGTCCTGGATGCACCCCGTCCCTCCTTGGTTCCCCTAATCCTGCCCATATCTCCGTAACTAGACATTTCTTTCCAGCTGAAACTCTTTGAGCATGGCACCTACGCCTTTACAACAACCTTCTTGATTTTCCTTATCTGAGGACTACTCCTATTAGTATTTACCTAGTATTTTTTCTTAAGATCAATTAATTCATTTTATGCTAAATTTTTTTTAAAGTAGATATTCAATCCATATCATCTAAATGAAAAACCAGGGACGCCTGGGTGGCTCAGTTGGTTAACCATTCAACTCTTAGTTTCAGCTCAGGTCATGATCTCGGGGTCATTAGATCAACCCCCAAGTCGGGCTCCATACTCTGCACAGAGTCTATTCGGGAATCTCTTCCTTTCCTTCTTCCTCCTTCTCTGCCCCTCTCCCTGCTCCCGTGCACTATCTCTCTAAAATAAAATAAAATCTTCAAAACAAATGAAAAACTGTGTTCACTTACTCTAAATCAAATATAACCATAAAAAAAAAAGTAGAGCAGAAAATTTGAGATCATGAACTCTGGGCAGGTGCCATGCCTGTCAATGCTCTGAGCCTGAGTTTTCCCCCCACTTTGGTCAAAAAAGGAGATGAACAACTGTTTAAAAGGTGTTAAGGGCATCTTACCAGCAAACTGACACATCTTGATTGACACAGCCAGAAGGATCTTGAGACGGCTGTCGAGGTAGTAACTTTCTCATTGCGGAGATGTTATGTCATTGGATATGGCATCCAAAGGCAATTTGTATCCCAACTTTTGGATGGCACTGCCCCACAGCAACCAGTAGCAAGTTGCTCCCGACTCAGTTTGTAGCCTCAAATTATGTCTTTGAAATGAAACTAGAAGATAATAGAAGGTACTAGATGCTACTAGAAGATACTAGAAGATGATAGCATAAGGAAACATAATAGCCACTCATGGAATTGCTGAAATAATTAGCCCTCTCTCAACACCAACAGCAGCCACCCTGACAGCAATTACAAAGACACATGCTTTTTGCTTGCAAGAGACATCGGTCTTTCTCTGCGAATACTCTTCGCAATGCCAACTCGACAAACAGGAACAAGTGGGTAAGTCAAATGTCAATGTCAACATGCATGTGTGCATAGGTGTGTGTTCCTGTGAAGTTGGAGGTATGTGAGGAAGTTAAACTTTACCAAAGCAAACAGGGTGAGGCATGCACATGGCGTCACTTCTTAGTGGGCGGTATGGATGGTACAGACACATCAACATGTTTCTCTTTCATAGTCTGATAACCAGGGACTGTTAATTCCACAATCGCAGCATCGGCAGCGATCATCAGACGTACACATTCCTAATGGGCGTTCCAGCGAGGTTGAAAACACTGGTTGAAAGCATGTCCAAGGGCTTTCTTGGGTTACATTCACCCAACCCTGTTGCTCCTGCTGTGTTTTATTAGGCAAATATAAAATTAACAACACAGCAATAATTATTTCCTAAACTGTTTCCAACACAAATTTCCAATTTGAGGTCAGATGTATTGCCCAATAAAATTTTTACAGCTGCAGTCAAATGGTGGTAGTTAATTCCTGGAAAATACAATTCTTAATTCACCAGAATTAGTTTTAAGTCTTGATTCATCCTATAAAGACGAATGTGTATTACTGCAGTTTATACAAAATGTTCAAACAGTAATATCCAATATAATAGCTTGCATAATTTCAGCTAATTCTGTTAGCGGTATTTGACCTACTTATACTTTCACTGAGCCATACATCATGACTTTAAGATCATTGGGTCTGATCTTTCTAAATTGCCCTTTCTCAAACTGGATGAGTATTGCTTAATGCTATGCAGCTAAACATGGAACCGTGTCAAAGAGGAAAGAATAATTAGAATATCCATGAAGGGGGATTCTATTTATACTCCTTTTGCCACCAGTCATTTGTTACGTGGAGACCTATGGCTTAATCACAGACTTTGAGCCACTGTTCTGAACTGGAAAATTTACACATGTGTACATGCAGAATTCAACGTATTTCATCTACTCCAGTTCCCCAGGAACTTAAAATTAAAAATGTAATTAAAAATTAAGATAATAAGTTCAGGAAGAATATTACTAGCAAACCCAGCACCTACTCTGTTCTAGATGCATCTGTTAACTTTTTAATCCTTACAACAGTCCCAAGAAACATGAGGTTTTATGATTATACCCATTATATGGATGAGAAAACAGAGGACAGTGACAGTAACAGAGCAGACCAGGCCACAAAGCTGCAAGACAAGTGGAAGACCTGGGATTCAAGCCCAGGAAATCTGGCTTTAGAGCCTCTGCTTTTGATCACTTTGCAGTATCATACCTTAAGCAAAGAAATGATCACTATTCACCATAGATGGTGGGTCCCTCTTCTTTTCTTCTTAGCTATGTACTGAGTGACAGCAGCAGAAGAGGCTTGGGACACATATGAACCATTTAGAGACATAAAAGACCAAGAGGAGGATAGCGTCTGAGTTCTTCTTTGATTACTTGTCTTATCTGCACATTGTTTTCTAAGCATCCAAGACATGCCATTGTGTCAACAAAAATCTAGAAACTTCTCTGAGGATAAAGCCTACAGACTTCTGAAAGAGGCCATCTTCTTCTTCTTTTTTTTTTTTTTTAAGATTTTATTTATTTATTTGACAGAGAGAGACAGCAAGAGAGGGAACATAAGTAGGGGGAGTGGGAGAGGGAGAAGCAGGCTTCCTGCCGAGCAGTGAGCCCGATGCGGGGCTCGATCCCAGGACCTGGGGATCATGACCTGAGCCAAAGGCAGACGCTTAATGGCTGAGCCACCCAGGTGCCCCCAAAGAGGCCATCTTCTGCAAAACAAATGTAGACCAACTTCTTGGCGAGAACCACGCAAGCACAGTCATGCTTTCTTTGGCCTCTAGAAATAATTTGTTCCTTGGCACCTGGTGGTAGAGTGGTTGGAAAAATTAAAACTTTTGTACCCTGACACGCCTGAGTTAATTCCTGTTTGGCCACTCCCTAGCTCCCTGGCCTGAAAGAAAGCACTTAGTGGGTCTGCACCTTCATTCTTGTCATTTGCCAACGGATTCTATCTGTTTCTTCCGGCCCAGTCCATTATAATCTCTGTCCCAGGCACGGATTTCTCTGTCAGGGTTCGGGAGTTGCAAGCAACAGAAACCAGCTCCTGCTAACCTAAGTAAAATGAATTTGTGGGAGAGACACGGAATGAAAGAAAAGAGAATCAGCTGGGGAAAGAAGAAGAAAGCAGAGCTTCTCAGAGGTCCAGCCACAACTCAAGAGAGAAATAGTGCCAAGTCCACGGGACATTGAAAGCACTCCGTAAAGTTTCATTCTTTCCCCTTCCATCCTGGGCTTCTTTTCACCAAATTCTTCATCCATTCCGACACGTACTGTGTGCCTATTCTGTGAAAAGCCCCACCATCGGTCTGAAGAATGTGAAAAGGAATAACTCAGTCCCTGCCAAAAAGTCAGCAATGCCCTCACCCCGAGTATTATTTTATGTTGTTGAGAAATACCCAAATGAATCATTCATCTCTGAAATAAATGGCTAATGTCAAAACATTTACTAATGCAGACAAAGCTGACTGAAATAAATGGTTGAATAACCCATTGTTTGAAAATCTACAAGAGGAATATATATTACAATCAGATAAATCAAAATTACAAAGGATTTTCTGCTGCTTTTCAAAACGCTTGCCAGAAGTTGGTCAGATGACAGTAAGAAGGATAATCAGTTTAACAAGTGGTTGCCGGTTAACTCTAGGGAATGAGGCAGGGAGGGGGGAGCTGAGGCACAGGAGGGAGTGGGGGACAAGGAAGAAGACCCCTTTTCATCATGTCATCTCCTGGAGAGTCTGGATTTTTCAACTACGTGTGTTTCTTTTAGAGTAATTAAATAAGCAGTTTAAGTAAAAATATACTCATTAGGGCACTGTGGGTTGATTAAAACACCACCACCCAACAGCGTGAGCTAGAAAGGCGGGATTTAGTGGCCCAGGACTGCAGGTAAGGGAGGGAGTAAGAGTAGAACCAACTGGCCAGACATTCTCTCTTTATCTCTCCATCTCCACTATTGCTTCTTGTCGCTGAATTTCTTCCTGTGGCAGTTACCATGAAGTTAGAAGTTCCATGAATGGTTCCTGGCCTTGCATTCTCAACAGCTTTGTGACTGGACAGAAAACAGTTTTTCTTTCTGGTTCCTGTTGGAAAATCCCTAGGGGAGGGCCCCAGCTGGCCCCGTGTCAGTCTCAGTGCTCCCTCGGCCTGGGGGCGAAGGAGTGTAACTGGCTCAGCTTGGGCGAGACGCTGAATCTCTAACCAATCAGGGAGGCACACAGGAGGTGGGGGGAGAGAGGCGCAGGAGGGTCCCTCTACTCCCTGGGAGGGGGGTGGCCCTCTCAGCGTGTGGCTCTCACCTCCAGGCTCAAAGAGGACCTTAGAAACCAGATCCCCAATTTTAGACAAGTCTTAGGAAAAAGAACTTGAGCTTCTGAGACTTTCATGCTAAATCACAAAGTCAAGAGTGAGTTACTGACTCTTACTTGCTCCCCTTCTAAGCTAAATCCCATCAGATAAAGCACCCGGCAATGAACCCCTGACTTCTTCTCATCTTGGTATCCTCGGGGCTGTGCATTCATGCCAGAAACGTTTATTGAGCACCTCCTATGTTCTGAGTACCAAGGCCAAATGCACTTGGGGGGAGCATGACTTCTAGTGGCAGAGACAAGCAGTAAACACACACACACACACACACACACACACAGTCCTACACGCTATTAGACAGACCTTCGACAATTTCAGGTCATGATGGGGAGCTAAGAAGAAACTTTAAGCAAGTTAAGAGGCTAGAGTAGCAGGTATGGGGGTAATTATAGAGCGTGGTCAAGGACTTCCTCCTTGAGGAAGTGACATTCAAATGGAGACCCCAGTGGATGAAAGAGAGTTTTCTGGGCGGATTCAACAGCACGTGCAAAGGCCTTGCGGTGAGCATAAAATTGACACGTTTGAAGAGCAGCAAGGAGGGTATGTGGTCTCGGGGGGAGAAGGGGAGAGGGGGTGGTGCAGGGCAAAGATGAGGGACAGGCCTCACGGTCTGCTCAGAGGTGGTCTTGCAGACGGCGGAAGGACTCCGGATGTTGTTCTACGGAGTGTGTGACGTAGGGGAGTGACACGGTCTGAGTCATGTCTTTAAAGTGCCTGGTCAGCCGTAGGCTCTCAATAAATATTAGTTAACAAGTACAAAAATACTCAGACCAAAAAAAAAAAAAAAAAAGTAATAGTCTTCTTGGCAGGAGGGAGACAGTGCTACTGACTGCTAATGAAAACAGACTGACATTTGTCCAGCACTTTATAGTTTACAAAGCTCTTTCACCCCGATGATCTCATCTGACCTCTCCTCTGGATACAGATCTGTGACCACAGACACCAAGGCCCGAGCATGGCACCGAGTGGCCTGCTGCGCTGCACACAGGTGTCGGGGACAGCTGTCAGAGGCCAGCACGGGCTGGGCTCTGAGGGCGTCACAGGCATGACATGCCCCCCCCCCGCCCCCCAGCTGGCTCTCCCAAACCCAGGCAGGGAGATTCTCATAGTCCTCTTCCTGGAACTATCCTGAAGGCTTAGCTTTGCAAACCAGGGGCCCAGGGAAACCAGATCAAGAGGAGATTATGTATGCTCTGGGGGATTTCCTTTTCCTCTCTCTCTCTCTCTCTCTTCTGCTCAAACACGAGGGTTTGTGTGTGTGTGTGTGGGGGGGTTTGGTGGTTAAAAAGAAAAATTATTTCACTTGCCTCTCAGGCCTGGGATTAAGGCCATTAGAAACCACGGCAGTGGGAGCCTCTAAAGGAGACCCTGATTTAAAGGGCTGGTGTCAAGGCCCTCAGTTACATCACGGGGCCACTCTTGGGAGCAGGGCCGGACAGTCGCCACCCCCAGACTCCCGGCGCCTCATGCCAGGGCCTCAGAAATCACGATGTCTTCTGGGGTTCTCGGCCTCAGTTCAAGTCATCTTTCCTGTGCTAGTCCCCCATCCAGATGGGAAAGGGGGACGCTTACCCCTTCTTCTGGGCAGCCCTGGAACACAGGGAGGGAGGGAGAGATCGGAAAGGGATAGAGGTGCCCCAGGCTCCCTCCCACAATCCCAGGTAAGTCAGGGTGCTGGGTCCAGTCCTCTCATTCACAATCTTTGTGAGTAAAACAGCTGCCCAGCCAGGCAGGACCAGATTCGAAGCCCAAAGGGCTCCTGGTTCAAAGGCAGTGGTAAAAGATTGAGGCCTTTCAAGGGCAAGACCCTCAAGATGTGGCCCAGCGATGGGAGCCCCCCAGCTCAGGGCAATGCTCTCAGAGGCTGCCCTAGCCTCCTCGCAGGCTGGCCTTTACCATCAACATGACATTTCTACTCCGGCATTTCGCTTTCGACACGGTGCTTCCAATGTCCTTAGTCTCAGCATATTTTTAGACCTTCCTCCGTGCCACTTTCCAGCTACTTCTTACGAGAGTCATAAGCTGGGGGCCTTTAGCATTTATGGAATGAACGCAATTGTTAACGGGCTGCCACAAAATCATCAGCAACATGCATGTGTGCCTCCTGGACTCAAAAATACAGTCGGAGCAGAAAGAAAGCAAATCTACATTCTCTGTTGTCAATCATGTTTATTAAATTAAAAAAAAAAGAAGTCCTCTCCCAGGCAGTATGAAAAGTGGGGGTGGGGGGATGAATTTATTCTATGTTGGAGAGCTAAGCTAAAAATGTCATTAACAGACACAATTATGCATTCTGATGCAAAGTGCTTCAAGCTGACAGTCGAGAAACTTACAGTGCAGCTCCCAGACCACAGGCTGCAAAGTTTCTAACAACTTTATTCATCTACGCTGGCCCGCAGTTCAATCCCACTTCCTTTGAGTATCTCCTGCGAATAAAAGGCCCCATTCTTTGGCTTCCCCGGGCTTTCTTCGGAGTGAAAACATCACTTTGTGCCCACGTTGTGTTAAAATAACAGATTTGTGTTCGTTCCTGTAGGTTTCGGATGAGGGGACTGAGGCAGACTATCTCCACTGCGGATGGTGAGGCGCCTTTTCGGGGCGGAGGCTGGAGAGAAAGGGTCTCCCACAGGGAACCTTTGTCCCGGAATGCAAATGAGCCTCTGCAAACAGCGGGGACAATGCCAGCCCGGGCCCAGCCGCGAACCCATCCATCTGTAGCTACTTTGTTAACCCGATGTTTCCTCCGTTCTTTCTCTCACACAAAATACTTGATGTTGACAGCTGTGAATTTTAAACAACCCTTCCGTGGTATGCTTTTCTGATTTCGTGTATTCACATTGTTTCTCCATATTGGGGGGTTGGAAGCCAAGTACCTGCCTTCCTTCCTTCCCTCAGAGACTTCGTGCTTTTCCAAAGTCACAGAGACTCTGATCGGTAGAAAGGAAGGGTGCCCCCCAGCAGCATCTGGAATGACCAAGATGACAAGCCATGATGGCCTGGAGGCAGGACTCTGGAGTGACTGCCAGCTCAGACATTCTCAGGGCGGCCCTAGAAGCTGAGTCCTCCTTCCTGTCTGCCCTCGCTTATCTGTAAAATGGGCCATGACCACGTTCTCCAGAGGCCGAAAAAAGACCTCCCGTATCCAGGCCATCCATCCCATTTTATTTCTCTTGTCTGGTTCCAATCACATTGGTCTGGAGGCCATTTTTCTTCTTAAAGAGAGTGCAGACACAGGGACGTTAAGTGTTTTAAGCATGAAGGAAGACAGAAAGAGCTCTCAGGCTGAGACTTGGGTTTAGAAGACATTGGATGGGCTGCATGATTTTTTAATTTGTGTATTTATTTATTTATCCCTTTGCCTCTTTGATACGAGGCAGCTTCTAACCAAACACATGTGATGGAAACAGCTCTGAACAAAGAAAAAGAAGGTTGCAGTAGGGCAATTATAAGGCTCCTTACGTTTGCTGTCATTGAACTTTGAGATCTGACTCAGAGCCTCCCGGCAGCAAGAGTGAAAGGGGAATGATGACCAATGACAAAGCCTCACTGCACTGGAGCACCCTGTTCTTTGGAGGGGAGAAAAATTTTCCAGAAGTTTCATTTTAAAATAAACTTTTTGGGGTTCCAGGGTGGCTGGGTCGGTTAAGCGTCTGGCTCTTGGTTTTGGCTCAGGTCATGTTCTCAAGGTGCTGAGATCCAGCCCCATGTTGGGCTCCAGGCTCAGCTGGAATCTGCCAGAGATTCTCTCCCTCTTCCTCTCCCTCCCTGTCTGTTCTTCCCCCCACCCTCCTCTCACTCACTCTCTCTCTCAAATAAATAAATAAATAAAATCTTAAAATAAAATAAGCTTCATACTCAGAGCTCTTCAGAAGGCGGCAATGAGAACAGAAAGAAGTTTGATGTCAACATGAGAGCAAACGCGGTTACAAAATTCCCAGAGCTAGAGCAAAAAAGTGGAGCAAATGGGTGCCTGTCTAGTGCGCATTCCGGTTGTTTGATGGCGATTTGAAGAACCCCAACATGAGTAGGATTCAAGGCCACATTTAGGCTGGACAAAGAAGAGGGCAGATGATCGACCACGTGTGCGATGTTAATTGCTCACCTTGGGCTAAATAAATACAGCACAAAGGAGCAGATTTCTGGTGTCCCACTGGATCCAAAGACGGGACTCTAGGACCTAAAGAGTGTACAGCTATCGTTCTCCTAGTTGTCCCTGAATAACACTGTTCTCGGTGGGGTCTTCCAGAAGAGCTGGAAGGCTGACTGGCATTTCTATCAATGCTTGGAAGTTAGAGGAAGCAGGTGGCGGGATGGACAGCCTAAACTGTAGGAGAAACATTTCCATTCAGAGCCATACCACCTCCACGTGGTCTTGGCCACATGCTTTTTTTAAATTGTAACATATTATTTCTGCAGGACTTTGGGGGACTTCAACTTTCCTTTCCTTTTCTGTATTGTCTGAACTTATTCTAACACACATTACTTTTATGATCAGAATATGGTAGGAAAATCATCTTAGTCATTTTTCTTTCTTCTTTTTGCCTCAAGTTACACCAATGCTTTGTAAGAGCTAGTCTCACAGTGCACTAAAACACCGAATTAATTGGGGCGCCTGGGTGGCTCAGTCGGTTAAGCTGCTGTCTTCGGCTCAGGTCATGATCCTAGAGTCCTGGGATTGAACCCCACTTAGAGCTCTCTGCTCAATGGGGAGCCTGCTTCTCTCTCTGCCTCTGTCAGCCACTCCCCTTGCTTGTGCGCACGCTCTCTCTCTCTCTCTCTGTGTCAAATAAATAAATAAAATATTTAAAAAAATAAAAAACAAAACACTGAATTGATGAACAGAACCTCATCGAGCTGAATTCCAAATACCTGGAACTGTTTAGCTCAGGCCAGCTTGGAGGGGAAGAGAAGATAAGAAAACAGCTTGGAGAGTCTGTGAAGATTCGTGCCTCCGGCAGAGTCACCGGCTTACACATTCTTACACATTCGTCCCAGGAATTCCACATCTGCAGGACAATGGCCAAAATGGGGTCCTGAAGGCCTGCTGATTCCCCCACGATAAAAAAAATTTCTTTTAAATTCACTAATAATCAAGGCAGGCAACACAAGAAGGAAATACCTAAAGAACAATTTTGGAAATGTGCTCAAAAATGGAAAGGGTTGTGCCAAAGACATAAATTCCAGGTAACTCGGCCGGATCCATCGGTCCTGACTTCCACCCCACAGGGCTCTGGGCACACGGATGCCCACTTCTCTTTCAGTCCCGAGCTTCTGCTGCTCCGAGAGCATCTGGACACACTTCCAGAAGACTTTGCTGTAAGCAGTGCATTTCCAAAGCAGTTTTTCTGGTGAGCCTTCAATTAACCAGAAAATCAAATTAATTGTGCATGAAGTTCTATTTCCAGGACAGAGTCTGACCCATGGAATATGCAAATCTGGGTTTAAAAAAAAACAAGTCATGCTAAAGTGGGACTCGCTTGTATTTGTATTACAGCGTGGAAGAATGGAAAAACAAGACAGTGAGGGCCCCCGGCCAAAGAAAATGCTATATTTAGTTGCGAAGGGCTTTGTTTGGCCCCTGCTACCAGTGTAGACACAGCCAGTCAGGAACAAGGGGGCCATTCAATCAATCCACCTGACACACTGCTGTCGCCGGCCGTGAGTTCCACGGGCACCGAGCTCAGAACCATCCTGAAAGAGGCTGTCGACTGAGAAGGGGTAACAGCTGCTCCGTGGCAATTAACCAGCAGTTTCTGTTGCTGAAGGAGATTATTTCGGATGGCGTAAAGAGATTCAAATAAAAATGTCAACGTGCCCATTATGGATGAAAGTTAGAAAAACTTAAGTGGCCCCGAATTAATCACTATTTGACAGGGAGGCCCGTAAATGAGTACTGAAAATCCCCCACAAATCTATTTTCCTGCCTTTTCGGTACTTGTAAAGAAGCTCGTTGGGGGTGGGGAGGGCATTTCTTGGCGACAACCTTAATTCATCTTGGAGTGAAGATTTAATGACAAAGTTACAAGCCCTTAAACTAGCATTTATTGAGGGGCTAATGAGCGTCCCTAGGAACTCTGTTAAAAAAAAAAAAAGAGGCAGCCCCTTTGAAAGTACCGAAGAGGGGGGAGTTCATTAGACTTTTTTTTCTTCCTTTCTTTCCCTTTCTCAACAATGAATATTTCTGCTGCCAAACCTTCAGGAATAGGGTTGGTTTCCTTTCAAGTAATTGATGCAGATTTGGCTTCTGCACGGACTCCAGACAACCTCTCGGAGGAGAAGCAGGAAATCACACCGTCAAAGGGAAACTGTGCATTCCTTCCTCCCAGGCTGGGTCGGCCCCTCACAAACACTGGATTTATGCTGCATTGCCAAACCGCCTCCGATTTCCATGCCCTCCCACGGCTAAGATAACGAACTCTGCCTTCGGCCTCCGAGAGCTACTCTTATTTAAAACTCCAGCTATGTGGTAACAAAACCGGTTGCTGTCACCCCAAGTCGAGCAAATGAGCTCCTGTCCTGCAGCATAAAAGGTAAGAGAGTTATTGAATGTTCCCCGTGGAGTGGGCCCCATTTGCTCTTGCCCTCTCTTGGCACCTCCTCCTCCCCTCCCTTCTCCTGGAATCTTCTGGGCCCTCTTGCCTCCACGCTTCCTTCTGTCTCAGGGAGCACAGGAAGGAGTAGCTGGGGCCGGTCTCTGTTCGAAACAGATCAAGTTTTCTTAAGTCAGGATTTTCTTTTTTCCTTTTTTTTCTCTTTTAAGTAAAAGTCGAAGTGGAAAGGAACACTATAAGGAAAGTGGAAACTGGCAAGCCCTTTGATTTCCAATCTCTTCTGATCAGTGTGGAGGCACCTAAGTCCTGCTCTTCCGGAAGCGTAAATACAACGGAACAGTTTATGGGAAGTGGGGGAGGGGAGTCAGGGGAAGCTGTACACCCCTAAATGTAAAACAGGTATCGTGACTTCTGCTCGCTCACGTCGAAGAGAATCATGTGCTTCGGAGCCCTTCTCCCCGAGGAGTCTCGAAAATGATCTACAACGTGCAGTGAAACTGACACGCAGAAAACATGCATGTTTGGAAAATACTCCCGCGGTGGTTTGCGCCTAGCCAAAACATTCCGTTGCTCTCAGGACAGAAAAGAAAGGCTTTGCACTAAAAGTGCCTCCATTCGGAGAAAACATTTATTAAAATGCCATTTTCCACAGCTGCGTTGATCCAACATCTGGGCGGTGTTTCCTATTTGGACGCTATGCCCCTGCTCGCGAGGGTTCGCACCCTGTGGCACCGTCCCAGGGCTTTTGTGGCCACATCATTCTTTCCGAAAGAACTGTCCACTTGATATTACCTGGGAAGGACTCAGACTAATTCGCCTCTCACTGGGGCACGTCTGTATTTCGGAGAACATCTCTTTAAACACAGTCACATCCGGAAAGCCGCACATCATGTTTTCCTTCTGAGGTTGACAAAATTCGAGGGGCATCATTTAAATGGTTTTTTTCCCAGCAGCCTGTAAGTAGTCTTCAGTTCCAAGAGCGAAGCTAGAAAGGGGGTGCCAGCTAAAGTCACAAGGGAGAAAACACACTTGCTCTCTGTCTTCAGAACCATCACTACTGACACTGAGGATGTGAAGGGTCACAAATAGGGAGACTATTAATAGTGATTATCTATAATCTATTATTTTCATAGTAGCTTCCACTTATGTCCCAGATGATGGAGCAACACTTTGTATCCTTTTTTTTTTTTTCCAGTTAAACCAGGCAATATGATTTCGAGACTGATAGTATGATCTTCACTGCTCTTCACCAATGAGAATCTAAGAGCTCAGAGAGGTTAATTAACGGGCCAGGTTCACAGGACTAGTACATATGGAAGACACAGAATTCAAACCAGAACTGGCCTGCATGGGAAGCCTTGTGCTTACCCACTGCTCCGGTCTGCCCCCGTACTGCTACCTGCATTCACGCTGGGCTGACTTTGTAGCCACCCCTCTCTCAGCTCTGGCCTGCCCAACGCCTAAGTCTGGCTCCACAAGGAAGGCCGCGTACCCCAGCAATGCAGAGTGGCTGGGCTGGAGTCAGAATGCCTGGGTTTGAAACCTGGCTGTGTCACTTAACCAACCTGTTGACCTCGTGCACATTTCCTAGCCTGTGCCGTCATCTTTGGAACGGGAATATTAAACACTCCTAACTACGCTGGCTGTTGTAAAAATAAAACGGGCTGAAGTGTTTAAGTGCAGGATAGTTTCTGGCAAATAGTAACCACTGTGAATGTGAGGAAAGGAAGGAGGGGAAGGGAGAGAAAGAAAGAAAAGAGGGAAGGAGGTTGGAAGAAAGGAACGAGAGAAGGAAAGAGCAAAAAAAGAGAGAGAGAGAGAGAGAAAGGGAAAATAAGGGCAAGTCAAAGGAAGGGGATGTGTTCTCCTGTTCACTGAAGCACTGCAGACGGAGGCCATTACCCACAGAGGGTCCTGGGGTAGAGAAAAGAGCATCTCACGGCTTCAGACAAGCCTACTAGGCAGCCCCACGGCCTCTCCCGCTGTTCCCTCTACTCCCTTGGGGTTGACACTGCACCTGTACCACCGTATTCCCACAAGCTCTAAGATGGGGCCAACAGCTTCCCACCTTCCAGCCTTACTGTCCTGAGGAAGGGAAGCTGTCCGGTCTCAGCGTTCTCAGCTCCCATCAGGTCACATGACCGTCCCTGAGCCAATCACCAACACCCGAGGAACGCCATGTGCTGATTGGCTTTCTCCCATCACGTGCTTCACCGCTGCTCAGGAATGGAGTCCCACAGACCGGAAGTGGAAAAAGGAATGATTCTCTGAAGGAAAACCGGAGTGCAGTTTCCCGGAAAAGAATGAGTGTAGGCGCAACAGGTTAATAACTGCCACAGGCAAGACTTGCCTTCTGAGAGCGTATATATCCTCGTCTTGACATCGCTTGTTTCGATGTAGTTGGTGTGGTTAAGAGCTGGTGTTCTAGGACTGAGGGCTTGGGTGTGAATCTTGGCTTCATTATTTACCAGCTGTGTGACCTGGTCAGGTTAATCCACCTCTCTCTGCTTCAATTTCACTTGCAAAGGTGGCTAGTAATATACCTTTCTCAGGGACTTCCACCTACTTCATGTATACCCGTAAAGTGCTCGGCACGATGAGAACACATACTAAGCACCCAACACATTTTAGCCATTCAACGCTCGATGATTATTTGTTGAGCACCTGGTGCTCACGAGACTGTATTAGATTGGTGGGATACATTGGTGAACAAAGCACAACAGCAAAACCCTTGACCTTGTGGATCTGAAACTCTAGTGCAGAAAGAGGCAATAAACAGAAGAACGAGATCATCATATGGAAGTTTAGTAGAAACAGTGCGGAGAAAAAAAAGTGGGTCAGGGTGAAGGGGATTAGAAGAACAGAGGTAGGGGGGATACCGGACAGCTCGGGTTGAACTCATTGAAGAGGTGACATTAAGCCCAGATTTGGAGATGTTCAGTGAGTCAGCCAATAGGATATGGGGGAGTGGGGGTATTCCAAGAAGGGGGGCAGGCAGTGCAGAGCCCCAAGATGGGAGTATGCCTGGAGTTTCTGTGGAGCAGCAATGGGACCAAGGTGGCTGGAGACAGCAAGAGAGAGAGGGCACGAATGGTGAGATAGGGCGTGGGCAAGGTAAGAGAGGAGATCAGGAAGGGCCTGGGAACGCAGGGAAGACTTTGAATTTTACTCTGGGGGAAGCGGGAGCCATTTTGACAGGTTTGGAGAGTAGGGGAGAACGGATGTGTCTTACTCTGCTGGGCTGGTGGCGGCTGCTATGTTGAACAGAGAATTGCTCTGGTTATTACTGCTTGGACGATGACCACACTTCTGTTCAGCGGGTGGCAAAGCAAGTGCATTGTAAAGCTCCCCGGGGGATCCTCCCCGAGCAAACCCTCCAAGGGGGCTGTCTCGCTCTTCTCTGAGAAATAAGATGCATCTCCGATGCGCTTTTGGTGCGTTAGTCCCTTCCAGGGCTTGCAAAGAAACAGGACCAAGAGATCTGCAGAATCTTGCCATTTGGGCCTCATTTGGTGTTGTAAATGACTCGTCTGAGGAGGCCTCCTTCATTCAAACAAAACATCTGTTGGGAATACCACGGATCTCTGGGAAAAGCATGGTCTCTTGAATCAACAGCCACAATGACAGCTTGTTGAAGATTTACATGGCTTCTGATTTCAGCCTGATAATTCCATGTTAACATGGTGCGCTGGCGCTATTGGCACTCGGCTTGCTGAGTGTATCTTATGTCATCGGATCATAAGAACTGGCTGATGGAGCCTAAAAGATAAGTCCGGGGAAGTAGATTAAGAGTGTCTATGGTGATTCTCAGCAGCGAATGGATTGGAGTGCCAGAGGGATGGGGGGCCGGATGGGAGGTAGATTATATGACAGGTGTTTTTAAGAGAACTGTATGCAGTCTCCTAGTAACCTCGCCCTGTGCTTGGCTGAGGTTTGGGCTTTCTTCACAGAGATGAGAAAAGGAGGTCCCCTGTGTGGAATGCCTAGTGAGAAGTGCAGGTCAGAGCAGAGACTTGCAGATAGTTCCGTCCACTGCATGTTTGGGATGGAAATCCATGGAGACCAGAGGAGAAAGACGTCTATTTAAATGCTTCGTATTCCTGGTCTCTTAGAAACCATTAAGGTGTCTCATTTGCAATTTGTCTAAAATCTTTTGGGATCCATCGAAGCTTCCAGCTAATAGTGTTTATTAAGGCTAATAAATCCCCTATGTTTGTTTTTCTACCTTTCGTTCTTTTTAAAACTTTGTAATCCAGTATATTATTTATACAGAAATGTGCACAGATCACATTGCACTGTTAGATGAATTTTCCCGAAATGAACACCCTGATATAACCAATACCTGGAACACGTAGAACATTGCCAGAGCCTCAGAGACCTTTCCAGGACAAACCACTATTCTGACTTCTTACATTATAGAGTACGTTGGGCTGGTTTTTTTAAAAAAATTATTTAAATGAAATTCCGTATTAATTTTTGTATAGTTATATGAAGTTCTTTATGAGCTTATATAAATGAAATTTTACGGGACATCTTTTGTATCTAACTTCTTCGCTCATCTGAAGTTTGTGGGATTCATTCCGCATTGTTGTGCATAACCATGGTTCATTTACCTTAATTGCTATGTTCCATTTTATGAATATACTACAATTTCTGTAGCCAGTTAACTGACAGACCTTTGAGTTGTTTCTAATTCTTTACTATTATAACTAAAGCTGCTATGAATATCTTTTGGTGAACATTAATGCATTTCTCTTGGGTATGTACCTAGGATGGAAAGGTGTGGGCCGTAGGGGCACATAGGCTTGGGATGAGTCCATACTGTCACAGTTTTTTCTATGTGGTTCTATGAATTTGACCCCTATCCGCAGGGCATGAGAGTCTCACTTCGCCACACCCTGGACACCACTGGCATTTTCAAATTAGCCATTCTGGTGAGTATGAAATGGTAGCTCACCTTCGTTTTCTAAATTTAATTTAATTTTTATTTATTTAATTTTTTTAAAAGATTTTATTTATTTATTTGGCGGAGATAGAGACAGCCAGAGAAAGAGGGAACACAAGCAGGGGGAGTGGGAGAGGAAGAAGCAGGCTTCCAGTGGAAGAGCCTGATGTGGGGCTCGATCCCACAACGCTGGGACCACGCCCTGAGCCAAAGGCAGATGCTTAACGACTGACCCACCCAGGCACCCCTATTTATTTAATTTTTGAAGATTTTATTTGTTTATTTGACAGAGAGAGAGGGAGAGAGAGGGCGCAAGCAGGGCGAGCAGCAGAGAGAGGGAGAAGCAGGCTCTCTGCTGAACAGGAAGCCTGACACAGAGCTCTATCCCAGGATTCGGAAATCAGGACCTGAGCCAAAGGCAGACGCTTAACCGGCTGAGCCACCTGGGCGCCCAGCTCACCTTCATTTTAATTTGCAAACTATTATCTTGTCTTTCAACTATCAAACACTTTTTGGACTCCTTTCTTTGTCCGGGGTTACGTTAGCAGACATCTGCACACATATTCCTCCTCACACAGACATTACAGGGCTCAGAAGCTTTATCTGACTTCTTATGATCATACTTGGGGTCCCAGTTTGGCCAGGACATGGGACTTTCAAATGCCCAAACCGGGTAAGTCCCAGAAAACTGGGATGGTTGATTATCCTACAGCTAAACAACGCCGGAGCAAATATGCAGAGATTCCCTCACTTTGGGTTTTCTTAAATGTCCATTATGCTGTCACTACTCAAAATGAGGCGCTTGGACCAGCAGCATCAGCCCCACTTGGGAGCCAGTAAGAGATGCAGTTTCTGAGACTCTGCTACAGACTTTCCTAATTAGTATCGGTGTTCCAGAAAGATCTCCAGGTGCTGTGTTTGTGCTCTCACAGTCTGAAAAGCATCACCCTGTGCCAGTGGTTCCCAAACTTGATTGTACTTGGGAGTCCTCTGGGGAGCTTTACTGTTACTGTGGCCTGGATCTCAATTCTAGATTCATTTAGCTGGTCTGGGATGTGGCCTGGACAATGGGATTTTTTTTAAGTCTCCTGGGTTATTCTAACATACAGCCAAGTGTAAGAACCAACACTCTCCTATATACCATGCAACCTTGGATAGTATCCCTTTATGGTAGTCTTCTCACGATTTCATAAGCAAGACTACCATCGCCTTTTTTGCATAGTTTCAAGAGTTTAAAGATTTAGGTCATCATCTCTTTAGACAACTTCCTCCCCGACTGAAGCATCCAGCACTGGTCTTTGCTTTCCCTTCATCTTTTTGCCCTTGAGTGGAAACACTACCACTACCTTACAATTCTGAGTGGATCTTAGAGTCTAAGGAGAAAAAATAATAGGATTCAGAACTCAGCCACACAGACATTCCCCAACACCCACATACTTGACAGCAGAGACAGAACACCCAGATTACTGACCATGTCTTCTTTTCATCCCAGTGATCTGAGCTCACATAGCTGAGACCCAATTAAAAGCTAGTCCGGGCTAACAGCCAGTGGGCCACAGTGGCTCAGGGGGGGCTCTAGCTCCGAGAGCTGGCAAGCCTTTGCTTTCCAGACCCCGATTATGCCTTCCTGGTTTAGCTTCCGGCACATACCCTGGTTTCCGTGTAAGATGATAAGGCCTCTGTGTTCTTTCACGTGCAGGCTGCAGAACTTCTGGTTACTTCGATGAAGAAATCAGGTCCTAGTGCTGGCCAGATATTTACACGCTGATTTACGCTTGTCCATGAAATTAGGGATAAGGAACATTTCCATCGAGAGGGGGGGGAAAAACAGCAAGTTCAGAGCCACAGTGGCGTTTCAGGGCGTTTATTTAGGTAGAAGAGGTTTTTCCATCACTTCCGCCCTTCCTTTTCTTTTCCCCGGGAAGATTTTGGGGAATCCTTAAGTGTGTAGTACAAAAACAACCAATATTGTGTTATCCTGTTGGGGTGTGTGTGTGTGTGTGTGTGTGTGTGTAGGGGGAGAATCAGATAGGACAACAGTTGTCTAAAATGTAGAATCACGTAGCTCATCTCAAAACACTTTTTCTTATACCTGCAAATTTTTCAGTCTGTGTCACATTATAACAGCCTGGGATTATACAAAGGGATTCCCAATTTGACTTGTTACTTGCCAATATCTGCAAAGGCTGGTGTGTTCTGTTTCAAAGCAACATTGTTTTGGAACAAACGCTCTACTGTTTACATTTTACAACATGCAATTTTTTTTTTAAAAGATTTTATTAATTCGAGAGAGAGGGAGAGAGCACGCACACACAAGTCGGGGGAGGGACAGAGGGAGAGAGAGAGAGAGAGACTCTGAAGCAGACTCCCCAGTGAGCACAGAGCCCCACTCAGGGCTCGATCCCAGGACCCTGAGATCATGACCGGAGCCAAAACCAAGACTCAGACCCTTAACCTACTGAGCCACCCAGGCACCCCTACAACATGTCATATTTTAAAAAGACTTACAAATGCTGAGACAGATAGATATTCAGGGAAGCAACTCCTGGGCTCTGGTAGGAGACATTATAGTTAGGCATTGTTATAGTAGTTTACTATTTGTTGACATTGACCGAACATGGACTATGATCCAAGATGGTCCTAAGTACTTCATACATATTAGCATATTTATTTCCAAAGCCCATTGGGATAACTGTGTTGTTATTCACCTTTTACAAATTAAAAACTGAGGCGTGCACTTGATAAGGAGTGGAACCAGGATTCCATTCTAAATTGTCTGCTGTCGGAGCTTCTGACTTTTTTAGCGTTGGCCTTGGTAGCCCTGTGTCCTGGGGATCCCTTCAGTCCCCGGCAAACCTGGTGCATTGGTCGTCCTACCTGTAACACTCACAACTGTACTTGACTTCCTCCCGTATACAACTTCTTAGACTTAGGACATTCATATTCTTGCAATCCCAACACCGCCATCCAATCCAATGAGCATTTTCAACCATCAACTGCGATCAAAAACCTCTTTGCCAGGCGCAGTAGGGATCCAGAAATAAATAAAGACGTAAACCCTACTTTTTAGGCCACTCGTAAGTAACCTAAAGGGAAGAAAACACATGGTATTTCATCAAGAAATCATGCATTATCTTCAGCATTGTACCTGTACGAACATCAGGTTTCTGTGTTCATGTGTGTGTAACACAGATATTGATTTTCACTTGGCTGCGCAATTATTTACCACGACAGTCCAACATCTTTGTGAGAACAGTGTGGGGCTGGGTGCTTGGAGCTGGTCATCCATGCAAAGAATTCTTGTCAAATATTTTAATGAGAAGAAAAACATGGCAGTCATGATGAAAACCCAAGGTGACCTTGGGCTGAACAACACATTGCCAATCACCTACTGGTTTTTAAAGGTCTTTTTGATGATGGTGATGATGATGGCTTGTTTACAGAGTTACTCTCTAGATGAGGGAGACGAAGAGTAGCAGACTGGGAGACCGCCTTACAGAAAGCATCTTTGTCTCAACATTAAACACTCGTTCTAGCAAACATCGGAAACCAGCATCTAAAGTCTTTCTCCTTGGAAGAAATTCCCCTTGGCTGTATGGAAGTAGGAAGCAGCACTGGCCTTACAACACGCTCTCCTCACTCCGTGGCAGGGTGCATACCGAGCTTTGGCCAGCCCATGTCCCCACACAAGACTTTGTGTCGTGGATGCACGAAGAGGAGGGCACAGTTAGGAATTTCCTTGCACAGCAGTAGGGTTCAGAATCAGCCACAGGGGCCTCCACGGGTCTCATAAAGGGTGGTGGAGATGTCTTGCCCATTGTCTGGATTTCTGAATCTTCCTCCAGCCTGACGCTCTTGGTCTGTCCTCCAGAGAGGACTGATGTTCAGCGGGTTTGCATTACTGAGCCCATGCCAGTGGCGAAAATGCTAAAATGCTTTGGTTCCTTTGGTGAGCCCGCAGCTCCCCAGCTGCATCCGTGTGCTGGTACTGCTGTGGATGAGTGCGTCCTCTTCTTTGGGACCTGCTCAGGTCCCTCCCCATCATCCAGAAACCTCAGGGTTAACACTCAGAACAGCAGGAGATTACCAGGAACCTGCTTGAGCTGCCTTCTGATTGGACAGTGCCAAGTCCTATGAGTTACTGTTTTGAATATCAATTCTATGCCCTCTGATAAACTTTGAATAAATTCCCCTTTTTTACTTAAGCTAATAGAGTCCATTTCTGTGTTTGCAACCCAAAGCCCTGACTGATACCTGCACTTATATACATTTAATTTTATGCAGGCTGTATTTAAGGAAAGAAAATTTATTTCTGATAGGTATGGAAATATGAGTTACAGAAGTGTACCTGCTGTGAGGGAATTATGTGAAAGTACTCTATCTTGACATGAAAATATTAAGAAATGAAATGAACTTGGTAAGAAACTAACATGGCTTTAATGTTTATGGTATGCAAACGTCTTCCGTCCTCACTGTATCTCATTACAGAGCACTTTGCTGTACCCTCTACATTTAAGATACAGGTTAAGGCATGACATGTTTTGTATTATCTCAGTTTAGAGGGAGGAGTGACTAATCACACAGCCATGATAGAGCAGAGCTGGGGTAACCAGCTGGGTGACCTGATCTCAAATCCTGCCCTGTTTCCTTTGTATTTTGTTGCTTCTCCAGGTGGGCTGTTCACCATGGTTGAAAAATACAGAAGTCCCCTATGTGCCAATATCAGAAATTCTACGACTTTTCTTCCTTCTTTGGATTAACGTATAGTCTCTAGAACATAGCTTTCAAGCGATGTTTAAGCCACATTAATCCAGAATACTTTATCAGAGATTATTTTTAAAAAATTAGCTAGTGCTTACCTGGGAAAGCAGAGCATTGAGGGAATGGGAGCTTCAGAAGGGGCCACAGGATCTTTGTACTTGTTATTTCCTCTGTCCGACAACCAGAAATAGTTCATAAGCGCTGATGAAGTCAATATAATCTTATCGCTTTAATTTTTTCTTTCTCCACCCCTCCCTCTGCTGGCTTCCTAAATTGGTGGAAGGAAGTGGAATAAGGATCAGTGGAAAATGTCAGAGAGAGAGAGAGAGAGAGTATAGGTTGAAAAGTCTCCCTTGGTGATTTGGATATAAAACACTTTCCTTCTTTTCCAACAGAGAAACTCTTTAGTCAACAGAACATTCATGCAGAAATTTTTGGTCAATGCCTAAATATTCATTTCCTGGGATGGACTGAATTGGAGCATAATTACAGAAATTAACTTCATTTAATCAAGGTAGAGTGGGTGGGTGGGAGGTTGATTGGGGAGCAAATCACCTAACTTGAAACAAACCAGATTAAGACCTTTAGAGTTTCTAAACCTTGAAAATATTATGGTGCCCCCCCGACTTACCATATAGAGTTCAAAAACATATAAAGCCATAAAATGTAAAGCTTATACCAAACATATATGTTTATATAAAAATAGCTTATTGGAAAAATATCTTAATGCAAAATTCTGGCTAAGCTCATCAAAACATAAATTTTTGTGGTGTCTCTCTTTTATCTTGTGCCATAAGCACACGCCTTGTTGGTTTCTTGAGCAATCTCGCACTCACCAGGAGTCAAAACCTTGTGTCCTAGACATTTATGAACAGTGTGGTCCTGAGTTAGCCTCAGCTTCTTCAGATACAGGATTCATGATGTCTACTTGCCTCCCACAATGAGATATGACCATGACAATGCTTGCTAAATAATAAAGGGCTGCACAATGTAGGTTATTATTAATTCTGAGTGGTTAGTGAGTGATAGAATGCTAAGGTATACACAGTGCTCCCAAAAGTCTGAAAGTGTTGACCCCAAAAACATGTTGCTCCATGTTATGCTTTTGGAGCAATAAGGTAGGAAAAACTACAAGAGATTTTTATGTTTTGAAAAGGGATCACTTGCAGCCTTAACATGTGTTGTTGAGATTAAGAAAAAGGCATTTTCAGACTCAAGGAATATATATCTCATGAATCCACAGTCAGAAGTTATTAGATGAACCCACCAAAAGATAGGGACATAGCTCCAGGAAACAGAGATCCAACCCAACAAAATAGTATACATCATCCTGGGATGATGTTGAAGAAAGATACCAAGAAGTCAATCTAGAGCACAGTCAGGAGAATGGGGTGGTGCTAGAGTCCAAAAGGGATGTCTCCTAGAAGAATCCCAAACTGACCAAATAGAAGTCTTTTTAAATGGTGAGAGAAGAGTTTGATAGAGAACCTACAAATGAATTACTGAGAGGTAGCTAGAAAACAAGGCTATTAGCAACTCCAGGGAAAACAAAAAGTTCTACAAGAAGGAAATGTAATCATAATCAATGGCTCAGCTGAGGGCAATATTGATATGAACATAACAAGGTAAAGGCTGAATATTGAACTAAACCAAATTGTAACATAACTCTATTGGGAGGAAGGTGACAGGAAGTGAGCCTGTGTGTTGCCAGACATGTGTGTTGGGGGCAAGGGTGAGAAACACGTTAAGACCCAGAACACCTCATATTCTACTGTAGGAAGTTAACAGACAATACCTAGATTTAAAACTAGAGAAAAGTCATACAAACATGTTATTTAGAAACAAGGAAATCGTTTCCAAACACATATCAGAAAGAACTGAAAGTTGCTTCCAGACAGCAGGATTGGGGTGAGTGAATAGGGAACTGGGGAGGCAAGGGGAGCCTTACTGAATTCTTTTAGAGCCAGGAACATGTACAACTTCGGGGGAAAGTTTCTAATTCAAAAAGAGACAGGAGAATTCAGGCTAGGATGACAATACACAGGACAGAGGTCTGCACTCTTCAGCCACAAACAAGGAGTTAAAGCAGAAAGTGCAGCAGCTGGATTAAGAGCTGCCAGTTCTCTATCTTGACTCTGTCTTCGCCTGGGAATTAATAGGTTACAATGAACATCTCTACCTGGGAAAGGCCTGGCTGGCACACAGGGTCGGCACACCACAAACACTGACAATGGCAATAATGAAGCTGACAATCCCAGGGGCACGCCGGGGACACGTCTGCTACAGGCTGGTCTTGCAAGCTGTCAGCTTTCCTAAATGCACATTGCCAGGCCAGGGGAAGATGTCACCTGCTCTCCCTGGTGTACCCTCACTGGTGACTGTACCTGCTCATTTCCATAAATTAGGTCCCAGTATGTCCAAATATGGGTTTTTTTTTGTTATAAAGATGGTGCTGCTTTTACTTATAGCAAAATTCTCGGAGAGCAGACAAAAGTAGTCTGGAAATGGATTCCTAATTTGGGATCTAGGGAGGGAAGTCTTGGAGGGTTCTTTGACCCCCCGAAAATGTACGCAAACTTGCATATTTATGCAGATGTGCATTTATTTTGTGAACGTTCAATACTTCGCTGTGCAAAGGGCTGGGGTTTGTGACCCAAAGCACCAGAGTGAAAGCATCAGATACCCGGCCAGGATAGAGTGATGTCTCCATCTTAGGGCATCTCACCCATTAGGGGCTGTAAAGAAAGGACAAGCATTGTTGGGGTTCACAGGCTTCTAGATAGTTCCCAACACCTTTATTTCAGGTTTCTGCATCTTGCAAGAGTCAACCCATGCAGCAACTACATTGGGAGGCAGAGATGTCAGCCTAATGCAGCAGGAAAGGTGCAAGGCATCATGGAGAGCTCATCGACACTTCACTCTTGAACAGGACCCTGGAATTTAGGACCCCAAACCCACCCCCACTACTGTATTGCCTGGTGACCCACCAACAGCCTGGGAAGGAGGCAGAGTCTCAGAACTCATTTAAGGGGCAGGAGGTGGAAGCTGAGATTCATCAAAGGAGACTGGACAGGACACAATACGGGTATTTGTAGTGAAGACCTCATGACCAGGGACACACAGAAGTGGTGAAAGTCACTGTTGGCAGAGGCATCCAAACTTGGGTCCAGTTTGTGCCGTATTAACAGGTTGATTTGGGGCAAGTGGTTTCACATCTGCAAACCTCCGCTTGCTCCCCTGTGAAATGGGAGTCCTTTTACTCATGTCTTCAGATTTTCCCAAGGACTATATAACGATATCAAAGCATGTGATGCCGGGGAAATGGCTAGCATTCAACAGATAGCAGTTCGTATCATTATATTATAAAATATATATAAATAAACGTCATGGAATGTCACCTTTTAAGGAGAAAATACTTTAACTTTGCATCTTTCATTCCAACAATAATATTCCTCCATAACTCACGATTGCCTTCCATTTCTTTAGCTCAGTTGTTCCCAGCTGGGAGGGAGCTTTGTCCCCCCCCCCCCGCCCCGGGGATATCACAATGTCTGGAGGCATTTTTGGTAGCCACAACTGGGGGGATGTTACTGGCATCTAGCGGGTGGAGGCCAGAGATGCTGTTAAGCATCTATAAAGCACAGGGCAGCCCCCACAACAAAGGAGTATTTTGCCAACGGTGCTGAGGTCGAGAAAGCCTGTTCTAGCAATAAATATGAAACTTCAATGGGAATAATAGACTCTAAGGACCCTACTGAGGGCACCCATTAATTCTTGGAAGAGATGGTGGCTTGATTTTAAGAACAGCGTTCTCAGCTGCTCGGCAAGTCATTTCTACTCTGACAGTCAGCGAGAATGAAAGTCAGCGTTACCGCGTGGCCGGCAGCAGGGTGAGGCAGCCCGGCGCTGGGGGGTGGGGTACCCCAGCAGAAGGGCAAAGCTATTGTCCAGGACCTTTGTAGAAACAACAAAGCTCTATGAGTCTCCATTGTGTTCTGAATTGAAACTTGCAGTAGGAAATTGATTTCCAAAGGTAAATTGAGGCTTAAGATATGTTCAAAGCACAGGGGAGCAATTTTGCAAGTGTAACTTTTTAAAACCCCCAGAACCTCTCAGAGACACCGTTCTAAAGTTAGGCTTGCTCTCTGATTGAGTTTGTTGACCGCAGTCTTCAAAGATGGTTTTCATGTCATGGATTTGGAACTATTGACCCTCTTCGCAATTATTACCAACCTGAAAACCATCGGGCAGAGGCAAAAATTTCAGATGATCATTTACATAACGACACCCCGCCTTGTTTCTGATTGGGTTTTCAAAGATGGAAAGGCTAGGGGCACCTGGGTGGCACAGCGGTTAAGCGTCTGCCTTCAGCTCAGGGCGTGATCCCGGCGTTATGGGATCGAGCCCCACATCAGGCTCCTCTGCTGTGAGCCTGCTTCTTCCTCTCCCACTCCCCCTGCTTGTGTTCCCTCTCTCGCTGGCTGTCTCTATCTCTGTCGAATAAATAAATAAAATCTTAAAAAAAAAAAAAAGATGGAAAGGCTAAAGTATAGGCATAATACCATCCCCCACACATCCCTTTCTCTTCTGTGATAAATCCATATCCAGATATGTTGACATGAAGACACACGATATCAGAGAAAGGACACCCAGAGTGACAGGAGGACTCCAATGGTTGAATGGTGGGTTTTTGTCCCAGCTCCCAAAGCCCGGCATCCTCCACACCTCTCATCAGTCTTTTGTGTGAAAGTCTTTGCTAAGAGTCAAGTCTCAACTGATAAGGCCTCGGAGACATAATCATTTTCCATTGACAGCACCTTGCAACCAATTCACAAACATTTTCATATTAATATTGAGCAATTTCCCTACATTCTAATCCATCAAAGTAGGCTATTAATCCTTCCTGTACCATTCTCTATTCAAATGCTAACAATTTTCTTCTCACAAGCTAAAACATTTGTCCAACAGCCCCTCACACAAAGACCCTGCATTGTTAGCGATGATGGATCAGAGTGTTAATATGAAGGATGCAATGTAAATTATATCATTGATATTGTACATATGTAGAGGCGGAAAATCTTTTTAAGAGATCATTTGTATGCTAAAGATAATGAAAGTGATCCCATGGTACAGCAACCTTAATTTTCCTTCCTAAGAGGAAAAAAAAAAGGTTCTTTATGGTAGAGAATATGGAAATCCATCATGATTTACAATGGCACAAATGCCATCATTTACTTTCTGGAAAAAAAAAATACACCCGTCTCTTTTAAAGAACTTATTGAAATAACCGGAGAAACCATGTTAAAATATCTCTTAAGGATCGCATACCCCACGGTTACCCGGAGAACAATGTGGATAGCAGAGCTCAGTTTGAGTTGAAAAATAGACCAATGTCTCCATTGCGGGTTGGGAGTGGTCAGATGATTTATATTAATTATAAAATTTATTGAATGGTATAGAAACTTGAAGGTGAATACGTTTAGGGCCCCCAGAAGGAGAGATGTGAATGGGTTAAGAACTAAGATGTAATTTGGCTGACATTCACATAACAAGCGATGTTTGTAATCACACCTGGGCTCTGCACCATTGTAAACTCCTGGGGGCAAGAACTGACCATCTACTTGGGGTCCTATTCTCCCAGAATACCTAGCAAGTCAGAGGTCTGAGTAGCACCGAAGTAATCATTGTGTGTGTTCGCTTATATTTATTTATTTTCCACCTCAGAGTTTGCTGGTCTCCGGGGTTTTCCTTCTGTATTAAACGGCTCCTTGAAGGCAGATATCCAGAATTCATCCTTGATATCTTTCTCTTCCTCACCAGCCCCCACCTCCATCCAGTCTTGTTAAGACTTGTCAATTCTTCCTGAAAAAACTCTCCTTTCCCTATCTGTCTCTCCATTAGCCACTTCCGGCATCTTCATCTGAGACACCGCCATCTTTCATGCGGACGGCAGCTGATCTGGTCTCTCTAACACGCTTCACGCCTTCTTCACAATGTAACCCAAGGGGTCTTGAAACGCAAATTTGATCATGTCACTTCGCTGCTTAAAAGAAAAAAAAAGAGTAAATGAAAAATAAAACAAAATGAATGGTTTCTCTTTGTCCTCAGGATCATGTTCCAATGTCTTCCTGTGGGCTGGCAAAACTTTGCTAAACTGGCTCCTGCCTATCTATGCGACCCCAGCTCCTGCCACTTAAGTTAGAGAGTTCCTCCCGTTGGCCAATGCCTTCCCTTCCTCCAAGTGTCCTTGCATATGCTCTCGCTTGCCTTGCTTGCCTGGAAAACTTTTTCTCATGCTCTGCTCCTGGTTAAGTTCTATACGTATCCTTCGGGCATCAGCTAGAACTCCATCTCTTAAGGAAACCTTCTCTGATGACTCCTCCCGGTACTACTCTACCCCACCTACAATCTAAATAAAATCTCCAGGTACATCCTTCACTTTCCCTTCAGAGCACTGACCAAGAGTTAGAATTATTCATGCATGTGTGATTATTTGCCTAACATTTGTCTCCCACTAGGACTGCGCACTCCGAAAGAGGAAGGATAAGGTTGATTCTGTTCATTCTTGTATCCCCTTCACCTCACCCAGTACTTGGCACATCAACCACTCAATAAATACACAGTCGAGAACATTTGAATGAATCAACTTCTCTGCACAGAGCATTTTACTAGGAGCTTGGGGAATAAATACAAGTCGAAGACACAGTATCAAGAAATTACCATGTGTAACTTGAACATCATTTACAAAAATGACAGGAGAAAATCTACTTGGAAATGATCTCTACTTGGAAATGATCTCCCCCATCTTTGTATGCATTTGGTTTCTTTTGGGATTTACATAGTTTTGCATCTGAAAAGATACTTGGTGTCTCTCCTCTCTGCTGAACTCCATTAAACCTCATTATTGCTTTTCGAGGATTAAGACGTGGCCCCAAGGAATTAGTGACTGGGGACTCCTGTTCTCAAGCAGCTCTTGTGATAGGTGGGTCTCCCCCGCCCAGAGAGTAACATCCATGGAGTTAAAACTGCTTCTGGCCAGGAACCAGAATGTACATTGGAGGAAATATAGGCCGTGTGTATAGCAACACGACAACACCAATGCCTAATACTCAGGCAAGAGAGAAAAGACGGGGAAGGAGTAGAAGGGAGAGAAGGGAAGAGAAGACCAGAGAAGGAGTGATCCAAGAGGGGTTTGAATGGAACCTTGTCTGTAGGCATGCGCAGATAAGAGGTTATGGCTCAGAGCATTGTTCTCTCTGTTAGCTTCCCGAAGCCCTCCGTGATAGGTATCCAGGACAGGAAAGGACCCTGATACAGAGCAGAATGAGCCCTGGGAGACTACCAGGGAGGCTACTACCCTCTAGGACCTGAGCAATCCTCATGGGCCAAATTCCTCCATCGGGAAGACTGCCTGGTCCTCCGTGAGCGCAGCCCTGGGCATCAAGCATCCTGCAAACCTCTCTACACCTGGCCTGCATGTCCTCCAACGCTACACCCTTATGATGACGACAAGGATCAGCTTGGCACCACTGAAGTCTCCATTCGCCTGCACGGAGCGCTCAGAGACAACGATAGGAAGGCGCACTCTTCTTTTTACTTAAAGAAAAGACCCGTCTGTTTACAACGTACATGCCATCCCCACTCCCTGCTGAAGATTTGCAGCGGTCAGCAAGCATTCATTTTAAACAAGATCTAGGAAATCTGGTATCAGGTTTTCAGAATATCACCTTCTGCTTTGGCTCATTGACTTAATCTCTTTTTTCTTAAACCGAGTGACTCTCCAAGAGACGGTTACAGAGTCACAGGACAACATGTGGCTTTTATTTCCTCTTTCCTACCGAGTATCCGAAACGTCCCTTGTTGGAAGTTAAAATGATCCAGGCAGTCGGAATCCTCACCTGCTCAAGTCGTGGTGAAATGAGGGACGACAGGAAGTTTCTTGCACCTGCTGGTCCACTACACGGGCTGAACTTGGTGAAGAACCGGAGAGGTTGGGGGCAAGATATTAACCTGGCAGCGTTTGTAATAACCAGACACTGAAAACAGCCTGAATGCCCACAGCTAGGATGGTGTAGCCCTGTGGGGGAACAGAATGTTGCTATTAGCCAAAGCTTGGGGGAATGCCTATGGCAGAATGCTATGAAAATTGCTGAGGACCAGATTACCTACATGGCATTTTCTCAACTATGTAAAAATGCATAGGAAAAAAACCCAAAACCCTGAATATTTTCACTGGGAGGTAAGATCATGGACATTTCCCCCTTGACTTATTTTATATTTTTGTAGTTTCTGACTTTTCTATGAGGGAAATGCATTGCTTTAATACATAGAAAGTCATTTTCTATCTACCTATTTCTATCTATCTATCTTTGGTCTTCTTTAAGGCAAGAGAATTGATTTCCAGAAGACACCCTCCATTGATCTAGATCCTACAAGATTGAACATTAGCCCCAGGCTTAGCTTCCCCCTGCTCACCCCATCTCCCTGAAGACCTGGGTCCAAAAGACAGGCGTTCCGATCATTCTACCTCCTCTCCCGAAGGGGCCAAAGAATCGTCCTGAGAAAGCCAGCTTTTCTCCATCACCGGTGGCCATGATGCCTAGCGGGATCCAGGCCAGTTTAAACAGAACGAGAGAAATGCTCAGACCCTCAGAAGAGCCGGAGAGCCATTTTGGAAGTGGACATAAGAGGACAGAACACCGATGCTTTCTCCTGGAGCATGTAGCCGGGGCTGCACGCCACCCCGTCTCACGCAGCCTGGGAGCACATCCTCCAGCCAGCTCCGCGCTTCTTAACTGTGCTTCCGTTCACACAACCAGATGGTTGCTCAGAGCCTTTCTGCTCCTGGTGCTGAAAGCCAGTGGGTAGATAATTATTCAAGGTCAGATTTTTAGAGCTGGATGCCAGGAAAAAAAAAAAATAAGGCAAACATTAAGGGTTAGCCAATACTTTGCCAACGCTTGTTTAAGGATTTCCTAATTACTCTAAGTGGTTCCTCCAGCTCTTACACTTAAAAGGCTGCTGTTTTGTGTGATGTCATCTTTTGCCCATTATCTCTCAGCAGTCAATTTGCAGTGTTCGGAAAGGCAGCAAGAAAATATTTGCAAACATCAACATTCTCAAGTCTTAAAAGATAATCCCCCTTTCAACTCCCTGTGAGCATATCAGTGGCACAGTTCGGTTTTCAGATTCCTCTAAATGGTAACACCACCAGCTGGATTGTACAGAAAACCTTTCTTCTGAAGAACTCAAAGAAATTTCTGAGTGGTATCACATCAATCACCGAGCAAGTCCTCAGAGGACTGGCCAGGCAGGTAGTTAGAGGGTAATTAGAAATGCAAATTGATAAGCCCCTTGAAAATAGCTCCCGGAGGCAGCTCCCACCTGAGGAAATCTGGTGTAAGATTTTGGTTTAAGGAGAGCTGGTGCCAAGGGGTTCCGACCCGCTGGACAGTGCACTGCTTCTTTAAGTCTTCATAATTACAATGTTTTCGTGGCATCTCCATGTTCCCCGGGGAAACTGAGGCAGACAGCTGTTCAGCGACTTATGCAAGGCCATGCAGCTTAAGGGACAGCCCCGGACCGAGCCAGGTGTGTCTGGCTTTTAAAGTCCCACCTCTGACTTAACACGTGGCTACACAATCTGCTTTCCCTCCAAGGAACGGAGATTAGGGGGTTTTCACAAGCGCTGTGCAAAGAACCCTTCCTCTGCAGGTGGAACTCTTGCTAGAGTAGAATGCTTTAAATCTCAGGCATTCCATACATTAGCTGGGTGACCCTGGCCAAGTTACTTACCTTCCCTGAGCTTCGGTTTCTTTGTATGTATAATGGAAATGATAGCGGTTCTTATCTTGGTTTGTTGCGGACATTGAGATAATGCATGTTAGATACCTACCAAGGTGCGTGGACACAGTAAGTGCTCAATAAATGCCTGCATATTATTATTATTAGGATGTACAATCTATATATTAGTGTAATTCATATATTAATTATTATATCTTATTTACATACAAGTATAAAGAAATAGGGTTATTATTACTATTTCTAGTAGTATATATCCCATACGGTCACATAATACAAATATTTAGTATTATATCTTATTTACATATGAGTATAATAAACAAACAGGTTTATTACTATTACCATTATTAGTGTATGTATTCTATATATGAGTATAATACATATATTTATTGTTATTTATTATTTACATATGAATCTAATAAATGAACAGGATTATTACGATTACTATGATTAGTATATATATCCTATATATTAGTATAATGCACATATTGATTATTATCTTATTTATGCGTGAATATCATGAACAGGATTATTAACATTACTATTATGATGAGAATACTTATTCTATTTATTAGTATAATACATATATTTTTATTATATATTATTTACGTGAGTAGAATAAATGAACAGGGTTGTTGTTATTACTATTCGTAGTAGTATATATGTCCCATATATTAGTTGACACATATATTTATTATATATTATTTTCGTACAAGTATAACAAACAGAATTATTATTACTATTCTTCTTTTTATGATGATATTGGCCCTGAACTCCCATCATGCTCTCAGAGGGCTCCGCCTGATTCATCCCCACACTGACAATTTGTGTAAAGGTTTGGGGGAGAAACTCCATCCTTGGGATCTGCTCACCTGAGTCTTCAGCTCCTCGAAGGTGGGAGAGAAACAGTCCCACACCGCTCCGCCTTGAGCCTGCTTCTCCCTCTATAGTCGCTGGGCAAGTATTTACGAAGCCGACCCTCGATCCCCTCCCAAAGCAAGGAAGCTGCAGTTAATTTCATATACCAAGAGAGAGCCCACGGCTCAACGTCAGTATCCTAATTAATGAAGAGTGAAATAAACTCTAGACTTGGCCAGCTGGTTCAGGTGGGGGGATAATAGAATAGCAAGCAACACCCTGCCAAGGACCTCAAATTGTATAAAATAAAATTCAGCAATATTTAAAAGTAATTCGGCTCATTTGAAGCTTCTAGACATTCCAAAACTCAGTAATAACTAAAGCACACAGCGTAATGAATAAAATGAAAACGTGACCCGGGATCTCATCATTTATTTAGAACCGAGAAACTGAAAATTGCTCTCTCTAACCGATAGGCCTAAAGTTATTACTTCATTCACTTAAGCATTTTACATAAGGCAATTCTCTGATGATAAATCACATTGAAATTGATTTCAGTTTAAAAATGAGAAAAAAAATCCGCATTAACATGTGGAAGCTTAAAGATCTGTAGATCTGAATTATTGGGGTGCTCATGCTAAGAGTGGATGACAAATTGAAAAATAAGCATGTGCTCATTTTTAGAAAATAAATCTGCTCCTCAGAACCACCCATTATGCAAGGAAAAATAAACTGCCTCTCATTTCATTAGGAAAACTCATTTGCATCAACATTTATACTTACATATGTAATAATGCACGGTCCCAGCCTGAATACAAGGTGGTAATTCAATCAAAAAGCTCCGTTGATATGCTATCATAAACAGCAAAAATGGAAACAGAGCCTTGGGAATAAATCACCCTCTTACTATTCAGCTGGGACCATACTGGGCTATTTTACACTACATGCATTGGTGCAGTATTTCACAAATATAAAAAACTGTATTTTCCTTTTATTTACTGACATGCGGCTGTTGAACTGGCAGCTTGTGAAACTCCAGCAGGTGCATGGAGGGATCCCAGTGGTGGAATCACATGGCAAGCAATGACAATAAGGCAATTACGATTTTTTTAATTAAAATCATTTTCATCAAAATTTTGAAAAAAAATAAAAGGCACTTGAAATTTTAATCCAGAGCATCAGGCTTGTACGCATGTCTCCACTTGGAGGGAAGGAACCCTAGTGAAAATTAGCATCATTTTCAAAGCAGCAGTTATTTTCAGTTGCTAATTAGACATCTTCTCTTGGCTGATCATATAATTTAGAGAATGGGTAAGTGGCATTTTACAAGGCTTTACAAGGTTATTTCTTAGACAGTGTTGAGTAATCTCGGCGGCATGCTTCGTGCTGTTGCTCTGCCTGGAATGTTCCTTGGCCTAATTCTCCTGCGGCTGGCGCCTTGTCATCCCGGTTTAACTGCATTTTCTCAGAGAGGCTTCCCTGATTTCCTCCCAGTCATTGACCGTGCTCACCATTCTCTTACATCATCCTGGGAATTTTCTACATTTGTTATAGAAATGTTTAAGCATATTTAAAAGTAAAGAGAATAATAGAACGTGTCTCCACGTCAGCATCACTGACACTTGGTCTGTGCTTCCTTCTCCTCCTCTGCCCCCCGGCCACCCCCTCTTCCTGCCCCGTCACTTCAAAGCACACGCAGAGCATCATGTCCTTCCATTTGGAAGTATTTTGGTGTGTTTCCCCCCAATATAAGGACTTTTAAAAATATAATCATAACATCGTTATCACATTGAAAAAATTAACAATCATTACTATCAGTATCATCACATCACCAGGCAAGTGTTCACCTTTGCCCGATTTGTTTGAATCAGGATCCAAATGAGGTCCATTCCCTGTCATTTTCTGTGTCACATCAGATTCTTTTAACCTTTAGGTTTTTCTTCCATCTCTCTCTCTTTTTCAATTGCAGTTTTTTGGGGGAGGATATGGTTGTGTCAAAGAAGCTAGGCCAGCGGCGTCTGGGCAGCTCAGTCCGTTAAGCACCTGCTTTCAGCTCAGGTCATGATCTCAGGGTCCTGGGATCGAGCCCCATGTCAGGCTCCACACTCAGCAGGGAGTCTACTTCTCCCTCTGCCCCTCCCTCCACTAGTTCTCTCTCTCTCAAATAAATAAATGAAATCTTTTTTTTTTTTTTTTAAAGATGCTAGGTCATTTGTTTTCTAGCGTCTTCCATAATTTAGATTTGCTGATTGCATCCTATGGGTCACTTGATAAGTCCCACTGTCCCCTGTGTAGCCTGTAAATTGGCAGTTAGGTCTAGAAGCTTGATCAAATTCAAATTCAATGTGTTTTTGCAAGGTCATTTCACTGATAGTGTTGTGTTCTTTCATTAGGAAGTACACAATATCTGTTGTTTCTCTTTCCATGACATTACTACTCATTGATGTTCATTGCCTAGATCCATTGATTCATTAAGTCTTGCAAAACAGTGATGTTCTATTCCAACATTCTTTCTTCATTTATTAGCTAGACAATTTCTATAAGGAAAAACTTTTCTTCATCAACTATATGGATACAGGTCATATTGAAAAGGCAGGATAAATGTTTATCTGTTTTTCCAAAGATTTAAGTGGTTCCCTAGAATCCCCCAAAGGGACCAACGACTCAGTGATTAATCTATAACTATCTATCTAGCATCTATCTATCTATTTAGGACCAAAGTGACCTTATTTATTAATAAATTTATTTAGGTGAACATAGGAGTTTAGTTAAAAAATATATCAATTAAATTATAGGGGAAGTGGGACAAAGATATGGCCCAAATTGGGACAGTTGAAAGTAAGTGATGGAAGTTTGGAAAGTGTTGCCTTAGAATGTTGCCCCAGTTCTCACCAGGGTTGGGTAGGGGATAGGAAGAACTGGGTTTGATGCATGTCAGTCAATCGTATAAGCCTATCTAACAAAAGAATTTGTCCATCAAAGGGGGGAGGTCAGCTTGGAACTTGGGAAGCATTGATATGAGGAGGCAGAATGGGGTGAGTTTAGAGGAGGAGATGGCCTGGCCCATCAATTACAGAGTTCAGATGTCCTTACTGGTCCTGCCTGCAAAGGGGACAGAGGCACTGGACTGTTCTCACGGTTTCTTTATCCATTCATCCGGCAATGGACACTTTGGTTGCTTTTATGTCTTGACTGTAATGACTAATGCTGCAATGAGCACGGGGTGGAGATATTTCTGCAAGATAGTGGTTTCAATAAATACCCAGAAGTGGAATTATTGGATCATACAATAATTCCATTTTTAATTTTGGGGGGGAAGTCCATACCATTTTCCATAGTGGTTGCATCAATTACAACATTTTCACCGAGAGTACACCAGGATCCCCTCTTCTCTACATCCTCCCCAACTCTCGTTATCTCTTGTCTTTTTGATAACGGCCATTGGAACAAGTGTGAAGTGATATCTCATTGTGATTTTGATTTCCATGTCCCTGACTACGAGTGGTATTGGACATCTTTTTTGTTGGCCATTTGTATGTCTTTTTTTGGGGAAAAAAGTCTCTCCAGTTCCTTTGTCCATTTTTTTTTAAAGATTTTTATTTATTTATTTGACAGAGATAGAGACAGCCAGCGAGAGAGGGAACACAAGCAGGGGGAGTGGGACAGGAAGAAGCAGGCTCATACGGAGGAGCCTGATGTGGGGCTCGATCCCATAATGCTGGGATCACGCCCTGAGCCGAAGGCAGACGCTCAACCGCTGTGCCACCCAGGCGCCCCTGTCCATTTTTTGATCAGATTTTTTTTTTTTTTTGCTATTGAGTTGTATGGGTTCCTTTATTTTCTTAAAGATTTTATTTATTTATTTGAAAGAAAGCACTAGTGGGGGAGGGAGGGCAGAGGGAGAGGGAGAAGCTGACCCCCTCCCACTAACTGAGCAGGGAGCCCTGACGTGGGGCTCGATCCCAGGACCCTGAGATCATGACCCGAGCCCAAGGCAGATGCCCAACCTACTGAGCCACCCAGGCGCCCCTGAGTTGTATGAATTCCTTACATAGTTTAGTTATTAACCTCTTATCAAAGATATGGTTGGCAAATATCTTCTAACATTCTGTGGGCTGCCTTTCCATTTTCTTGATGGTTTTCTTTGCTGTGCAGAAGCTTTTTAGTTGGATGTAGTCCCACTTGTTTATTTTTGCTTGTATTGCTTGTGTGCTTTTGATATCATAGCCAAAAAAATCATTGCCAAGACCAATGTCAAGGAGCTTTTTCCCTATGTTTTCTTCCCTCGCCCTCTTTGAGGTTAGGCATGGCCAGATGGTTTGCATTGGCCAATGAAATCTGAGCAAAAGTGACCCCAGTGAGCCATTTGTCATGTGCTCTCCCCCTGCCACGCAATCTGCAACGTTCCAAAGGTGCCTGTTTTCTTAGCCCAGGTCCCAGAGTGAAGGTGCTATGGACGGGAGTCCCCTCCGCCCTGCGGTGGACATGGAGCATTAGTAAGGAATGAACATGGTGGAGCTAAGCCATTAAGATATGGGAGTGTGTGTTATTGCACTATAACCGAGTCTCTCCTGATTGCTACAAGTAGGCACAGGTGGGTGGACGGTTGGTAGGAAGTATTCTCTGGAAAGATAGAATCTAGCCTAGAATGTCTCGACCCTGGCGCCATTGACATTGGCTGCCATGATTCTTTGCTCTGTACGGTGTTTAGCAGCACCTCTGGCCTCTACCCGTTAGGTGCCAGTGCACTCCCTCCCCGAGCTGTGACAATCAAACATGTTTCTAGACATTTATTACATGTCCCCGGTTGGGGGGCCCACACTCGCCCCCATTTGAGAAACACTGCTCCAGACAGAACATGGTGAATTAGGCAAATGCGGGTGGGTCAAGGTGGGGCTGGGAGAGCAGGGAATGAAGGAAAATGAGGCAGGAAAAGAAAAGGGAACAACTCATGACAAGCGATTAAGACTGGGGACAGACGTCATCAAATTTGTGCTTTGGAAAGATTGTCCTGGCTGCCCTGGATCAGAAAGTTTCCAGGCCTCTTGCCAGTGACCCCTATCCTTGTGATGTGACATGGGCCGATTGCAGCTTGCTGCACAATTCCTAGTTCATGTGAGTTAGTGTCCTGGTTGCCAGGAGACTGGCCCAAATACGGTCTGTCACCACTGGGGTCAAGATGAGCTTCTGGAACCTAAGCAGAACTGGGGTGAGTGCACCCATTTAATAGATGAGGAATCGTGAGGCTTGGACAACAGAAGTAACTTCCCAAGGCAGCCCGGCTAGGAAATCCACCTCGATGATCATAGGTACAAGACTGAGGGCTTTCCAGACACAGGCCCTGCCTGACTCCAGTGAGCGGTGGATATCGATTCGAGATGAGTAGGAGAGAAAACTTTCTGACACTGAGTCGTCCTAGAAGTGGAGTTTCTGCACGACCGTCCTACATAGGGCTTCTATATGGCAGACACTCTTCAAGAAGCCTTATCAACATTCCCTCACTTAATCCCCAAAAAACCCTGTATGCGAGCACTATTGTTATCCCCCATTTTATGGGTGGAGAAAATGAGGCAGAGAGAGAATTCACATAATCCATCCAAGCTATAGAGCTGGGATTCAAACATGATTTGTCCATATGCCGAACCATGCCAAAGTGCTACCTCTGAGTTGAGACCTTATGACATAGTGGGCCTCCAGCTACCAGAAATTTCAGCCAAGGCTGCTCATTTTGCTAATTGAGATAGAACATGTGGAAACGCAAAGTATGGCACTTACATGTACCGAGTGCCCGATCCCTGGAAACCAACATTTCAAGGGGTGCCAGCATGGATGCTGGGAGCCCTGGAAGTCTCTCGAGGCCCCTTGCAACTAGTGTTGCTATCAGCATCCCCCAAGAGGCATGAGCAGCCCCATGCCCTCTGGGGCTAGTCTCGCCAGGAGAAAGCCAACAGCTTAGACCAGCACCACCCACCGCACAGAAACCTTAGCAGCTTCCTCGGCGGAGCACCTGCCGGGCACCTCGCCCCCTTCTGAGCACCTGGCCGGGCATTAACTCATTGGCTCCTCCGACAACCTGAACTCAGGTACTGTTACCACTTGGGGTTTATAGACGAGGAGACAGAAGCTAAAGGAGATCAAGGACTTGCCCACATGACTTTATTGGAGGAACTGAGATGAGACTCCATTTTTTTAATACAATATGCTGAAGTCACAGACCCCAAGCCTGGTCCTGAAGCTACCACCTAGTTTAGAACTGAAATGACATGGGCCCAGACATTACAGGTTTGAAAAAGTGACTCCTGGGGGAGAAGGTCAGAGACATTCAAAAAAGGGATGCTTACCTGTCAAGGATAACCGCGAGGGGCCACCCCGGGCCGGGCCCTGAGCAGGATTGTGAGGGCCTCGGCAGCGAGGAGGCCCCGTGCTTGGTTTTTAAGGAGCTCAGAATCCAGGTGGGGAGAAAGAAGGCCCGACAAAGGCTCTTGGAAAGAAGAGAGGACGCGGTTGGTACCAACACGGAACGCTGCCCTTCCGCATTTCAGCGGCTTGCTGCACACCCTGTCTGTGTTCCTTTTAATTCTATCAGCAGCAAGGAACAAAGCCAACTTTACAAGTGGAGTTCCAAGTGGCCTCAATAATTCATAGAGGCCCCGATACCCTGGAGAACAAAGAATGCCCCATTTATTAACTCTATCTCCTGCAAACGCAGGCCCACATGCCTGCGCTCACATGTACCTCGGGACAAGGAGTCAGTAAGCACTCTTGAATCCTGAGGGTCTGGTGGGAGGAGCAGAGACCTGAATCTGGACCCTTCCACTATGCCCCTGTTTGAGCACCTGCTGTGTGCCGTGCCCTGGGATTCGTTTTAAAGCCAGAAGTTTAAACTAAAAGTGCATCCTAGGTGCCACGGGAGCACAGGGAGAAATGACAGAACGTGCCTCCGAGTGGCCTGGTCGGTGGAGGCAGGACTCTGTCCTCTTTACGTTTCGGATCCCTAAGGCCTAGCTGTGTCCTCCGCACAGCGTCGGCCAACGATGCTTGTCTCTTGCACAGATGAAGAAAGAGGTACGTGACCTTGGCCAAGGTCAGCTTCTTCCTTGCTAGCACGAGGATCCTGCCACCACACAGAGGGATGCCTTGTGGAAGGATCTAGTGACTGAAATGCCCAGGAGAGGCTTCCAGGCATGCCAGGCAGGTGGCCCATTTCCTAGGGAAAGAATCTACTTTCTGAAAATGTACGTGTCCCCCAGCTCTCCTGCGGCCATGAGAGAGTGAGCTCCATGGTGCACTTCTGAGTTTTTATTTGTGCTTTCTGGCTTGCTCCCAGCGAGCGAGCTCCCGGAGCTTCGTCCTCCTCTGACGCCCAGCTAGTAGCCCCACAGAGCGTTTCAGGGTGTCCCCCTCTGCCCCCCCCATGCAGCTCAGCCCGTGGGCAGCCCCCTTTCCCTTCCTCCCCTGGCCTTTCCAGCCTGTGCATTAAAAACCTTTCACGTGTTGACCACAAAAAGGCAGCCCTGCCTCAACTGCTGGGTGATTCAGGAAGCTTCTTTCTCATTTTAATTGGTTTCCTAATTGGGCTGTTTATAGGGTGTGCAATAGCCCTGGATGAAAAGGCTAGGCAAGCAATTATGGTCCCTGGCATTCCTATCTGGCAGGAGTTAATAGTTTAATAACAAGAAGGAGAAACCCCCGAAGTTCCCCAGCATGCCATGGTTTTGTTCTCAAGAAATACTTCGATTCGAAACAATCCCCCGAGTCAGAAATGATGTCAAGCCGTGCTGACCCAGTAGCAATTGGGCACTTTGTGGGTCTTTGGGTTCCTTTTTGATTTAGGAACGCGCAGAATGGGGGGCTCTCTCTGGAGCCTGTCAGGTTTATAACGGCGCACTCCCTCCGTGGCTGCAGATAAGGGGGTAAGCAGGGCCCTTGATGGGCCTGATTGATTCTCTGGAACGAAGGTTTGTCTTCCTCGGCGGGATGGATGACTTCATTCTGGTAGATGAGGTCACCCGAGTCAAGGCAATAAAGCGTCTGATATTCACATGAAAGCCGGTTTTCAAAGCAGCCTCTGAAGGCAAGCCTCCCCGTGCCCCCATTTGCCTATATTCCATCAGCAAGCTGTGCCTGCACTAAGACCCTTCTTTCCTCGGTACAATTTATTCCAGAATGAAACTCCCCTCCCCACCACCAAACGGACTCTGAAGCCAAGTTGGATGGTTCAAATTTATAAAAATTTGGGGAGGGCAGCGTTGTGCAGAAAAATTGTCCAGAGCAACTGGGACATTTGGCGGAAAGCAGCTGAGTGACGTTTTCCCAAAGGAAAGCATAGTCTAATTGTTGCCACATCATTTCAACTGGGTCCTTCCTTGGTTGTTTTAAGCGAGCTCACTGGTCTTTTTTGGCTCTGCAAGGCCCTGGTATCAATTTTCTGGTCGAGAGACAGCAGACTGGGAACGTAGCTTTGGTCTAATCCTGTAGATTACAAGTAACTTTCATAATGCGGCCGCACTGACGTGGCATTATCTGACATGGCCACGCTGGGGGGAAGGTTTGGATTTGGGGAAGGACAGAAAAGAATTTGTTTTTCAAGAAAGGAACAGGAAAAGGTGATCTCTGCTGGTGCCTGCAATTTTGAAATTTTAGCCCAAAGAGCAAAGTCTGCTTATGATTTAGGTTTTGAACTGATCTTATTTGGCCCTGTGTTCTGTGCTTTCCACACACTGGTTCAGCACTTGTTGCTTGGTGGTGGATCTGAGTCCTTAGCCAACATCCCCAAGCATTGGTTTGTTAAAGTTAAATAGTACCCACCTGAATGCAAATAAAGAAATCTGGGATTTTGTAGAAATTGAGATGCTCTCAGTTCTGAGATGTAACATTGCTTTCCCTGTCTCTGAGAAAGGAAGAGACCCTGGCATTTAAACCATATTCCAAAGCTTTCTTATCATTTGGAGTTCCTGTTGAAGAAGTTTTTGGAAGTTTTGTTTAGACATTGATTTTCATTATATATGGCCCATGGCATTCATAAAAAATGGAAGTGGGATGTATTGGTTAAGGCAGTGACAACTGGGTCATGACCACTGCTTGGCTGGAAGCAATTGTAAGAAGCCATCAGTTGAAAGATGTGTGATGACTTCAGAGTTGTTAAATGGGACAGGGTGTGAGTGACAGCAGGGGAAACATGGGAGCTTGGCACATAATAAATGCTCAATAAAATACAATCATTATAGTATCAATTATTATTCCCCGAGAGGACTTGTGATGTGTGTAATTGTAAATTTTCTCCTTCTCCTCTTTTTATCACAAGGGAGGTTTCAGCAAGTTTAACGTCTGAGTTTCCCTGGACAAAGGCAGCGCTTGCCACCTGCCCCCCAGTGCTCTGGGGTCCGACCAGCCAGGATCTCTTCCAGTAATCCCCCCCACGGGGGCCCTCATTGGCCCCGCGCCGGTTACATGGCCACGGGGAAGCCCGGGAATGGGATGTTCTAATTGGCCAGAGTTGGGTCATGTGCCCACCACCTCCCCAGGAATTCAGGAAGCCCCTGACACCCTCATTTCCCCACAAGGACCTAGTGGGCTCACAAGTACTCGGGCAAGAAGTAAATAAGGCCCAAGGTTTCTGGACACAGGAGCCCCGGCTCCCCATGTGAGATGGACATGGAGCTTGCACCTCTTCCCAAACACACATACAAGGGTGGCACGGGCAGCGCGAGCATTCCTGAGAAGGGCATCCAACTATACGCTCATAGCCACCCACTGTGCTTATGTGGCTTCTTTCATATTGCTGGCTATTGAAAAAAATGTAGTCAAACACATCTAGATTAAAATTCCTAAAAAGACAGAAACCATCAGTTAAAGAGCTTGAATGAGAAAAATGTGTCAGTGGCTCATTCATTGACCACGAATTCTACCTTCATCCCTTGAACAACCCTTCAAGAACTATGCTAGCTGTAAGTTTTTCTAGCTGTAAAGCATCATGTAACTTGCAGAGATGAATTTCCAATATTATCAAATCTACTGCTGGACTTCCGAAAACGTGGGTGTAAATTAGTAAATGCAACATGAACAAAATAACTCTACTGTCAAATAAGTTTGGGAAATACTGTGATCATTTGTTGCAGGACTTCTCAGAGCCTTTGATGATACTAATGTTACTCAATAGTTACTGTATTCCTATCACATCTAAGTGCCTTTCATGAATGATTTTAATTTTCTCAACAACCATATCTTTACGAGGTAGAGAATAATAACACTATCATTCCCATTTTGTAGTCAAAGGAAACGAGGCATATGTGTTTAGTGACTCACACAAGGATGTGGCCAGGATTCAAATCCAGACTGATCCCAGAACTCACATTTTTTTAAGCTCTGAAACCACACTCAACACCATTTGAGTGTCGATATGCTTTATGAGCTTCCAAGTGGAAAATGAGAAGAAGTTGATTTTTTTCAAGTTCATTTGACACAAATCCCTTCTTTTATAAGATCACACCCCATGTTGGAAAATGCTAGCCTCCAACCATTGCTCATTTTTCCTAAGCTCCTCTGAACCCACATTTATGGGCCATAAACACCTAGCGTATTCCAGGTGCTATGTTTGTGGCTGGGGATGGGGCAAGATTCCCACCCGAGGGGAACCCACCATCTAGAAGATAAGAGGACAGACACTTTGGTGCCATGTTGGACATAAAAATAACCAATGTGGGCAAGCGGAGAGGTAAGGGAATCAACCCTACCGGGGGACACCGTGGACTACTTTAAAAAGGAGTTGGGACTTAAAGGGTGAATAAAACCCGCCAAGCACAGAAAAAGGGGCAGGCTCATTGAAGTGAGGAAGCAACCCAGCTACGTCTGCTTCTCCGTAGTCATGTTCCAGAAAGAATTAAATGATGTTAGGACAGCTAGAGGAAGCCTCAGACTTGCTTGTGAAGGTGTCTCTGGAAGCCCCTCTAACCAAGAAGAGGGGACTACGGGAGAGGCTGGGTCCCTGGCCATAGGGGAGGTGGTCGGCCAGACTCTAGCACCCTTGGTTGCCCCCGAAAGGTGCCAACTGAGCTTTGTGCGGTCTTGGGGGCATCACCTAGAAGCAGATCTCACCCCCGATGGGGCAGGGCTGCTCCCCACAATGACCTTATGGGGTGGTTTTAAAATAGGTCTGCACATTCTTTGACTCTCTCCCTTCAAAAGGTAGAGGCTTATTTCCCTCCCATTGAATGTGGGTCAGACTTAGCGACTTGATTTTAATGAATACAGTGTGACCAAAGGGCTTCTCTGTGGCTTCTAGGGCTAGGTCGTAAAAAGGATATAGCTTCTGCCTAGTTCTTGGTGTCAATCTCATCTCTGTGTCTCTGTCTTTTTCTCTCCCTCTTTGTCTCTATCTCTCTCCATGTCTCCCTGTCTGTCTCTCTGTGTCTCTCTGTGTCTCTGTCTCTCTCTGTGTCCCTCCTACTGTTCCTCTCTCTCTGTGTCTCCCTGTCTATCTCTGTGTGTCTGTCTCTGTGTCTCCTTCTCTCTCTATCCCTCTCTGTCACTGTCTCTCATTCTCTGTGTCTCCCTGTCTGTCTCTGTATGTGTGTCTCTCTGTCTCTTGCTATCTCTTTCCCCCCTCGGGACACTCACATTTGGAATGCAGCCACCGTGTGGTGAAGAAGCACAGACCACCTGGAGAAGCCGCAGGGAAGGTTCCCCCGGCTGGTCCCAGCTCAGTTCCCAGCCAATGCAGTCACATGCGGAATCACATGGTGAGCGCACTTAAGCTGGCCAAATTTAGCTATAGTGCCTGGTAGTCGTGGTGGGCAGAGATGGGGGTGTCCAGAGAATTCCCTTATCTTTTTCTAAAAAGCCTACTTGTGTGTTTCTCTTATTCACTAGGCTCCCTGGGAAGAGAACTGTAGGAAAGATGCAGAGAAGGACAACACATTTACTGGGGGCTTTGGGACCTAAGAGGGCGCAGGTCCAGGAAGTTCTAAGATTTCGCCTTACACAGAGGCTTTAAATCTTTCTAGCAGGTACCATGCAATACTCGCGATACTCGAAACACCGTAGTGCTGAAAAGTATTTCAAAAGGAGTTGGAGACCTCCATAGGTCTCACTCCTCGGCATATGCAGTCTGCCCTGCTGAATCTTGCCAACTTGTAGGAAGTTTCTCTTGCCTCAAGACCAACCACTCCCCTGGAGGGTTAATGACAAAGCAGCTCCACTCTGAGCCGGGGAAACCCTGACCTCGGCCTCTGATAGTTCCTGAACCCTTCCACCCAAAGGCAGGTGCTGGGTGAGGTCTGTACAGAGGAAGGAGGAAGCCATGCCACCCTTCGTGAGCTCCCAACCCACACTGTCCTTCCTCCACCGGTTGGGCAAATGCCACTGGAGGCCGCTGTCCAGCAGAGACCCTGCATAGCTGTCAGCGCTCGATTATGGGCGGGAAGAATCTTTCCCGATATTCCTCCTTGGAGGAAGGCGATTAGGTGTACCTTTTCTTAAATGCTTTAACAGCCAGGATTGAAATTAAAAGAGATTTCTCTTCAACTATTAAAGAGAGGGCTGAATGACCCAGAAAAGTGGGCGGTCTAAAGCATTCTGGGAAATGGGGATTTTGTCTTCATTATCGGAGGATCTTCTGCTTGCCAGGCTCTGTGGAGGGACAGCCGTGAGCCAGGAGATGTGGACCATTGGTGGAGACGCCAGTGAATGGTTAATTACTATGGCAGGAAGTGGTACAGAGAGATACAGGGGACACTGAGGGTGGCCAACGGGGCTCAAAAGCACCTGGGGAGTCAGGATTCCGTGCTCCCTTCCACGGGGATTTCAACCTGGTCTGGGCTGGTGCAAAAAGTCCCTCCCTGAGCTTTGTGGCAGCCTTATGAGACAGCTCAGAGGAAGGAAGGTTGCAGCCAGCTCCCCCTTTTCTTTATAACCAGCATCCATATCCTTCCCCATGGGGCGCCTTTAGCAGGTGCATGAATCCATTCTCCCACCCCCACTGCCGTCCACACAAATAAAATCCTAAGAATGGCCAATATATTCTGAGCCAAGTCACAATAGCCCGCGAGAAGAAATGCATAAACTCATAACTTCAAACCTAGGCCATTTAGCATCCCATTAAAAATATTCAAAATATAAATCAAAATTCATAGGAATAAGTAATATTCAATTTAGAATTTATGGCATTTTAAAATAGGATGATTTCCTCAAATGCGCAATAAATTTGGTTTTGTGGAATTGCGTTTGCCACCTTATCATGACAGTTGCTTTATCTGCACAGCCCACCAAAGCCGAGTCACTTTATAGAATCTAAATTCACAAATCAACTGTCGTCTTCACTTCACTGATTCATTGCTGATGGGCCTTTCACAAGGTAAAAAAAAAAAAAAAATCCCTTCCGAGTTGACAAGAGTAATAAATGGGGAGGGGAGCACTGCCCATCCATCCACCGGCCTGCTGACCTGCCGGTAGTGATACATAGCAGAATAAACTCATAACCCAGTCTCATCGTTTGATCTCTCTGAGTCAATGGAAACGGAAGAGCATTTAGGATGATCGCTCTGAGGATTGGGGACTGACCGGAGGGTTAGAAAAACTCAAGGAGCACCTTGAGGACGAGAACCCAGGCCAGCCCGTTGAGAATCAAAAATGTTGAGATTTTGGAGTGGTTTCCCTTCATCAGTTTTCCTTGTCCCTGCCATTGTGTTGTTTGTTCAGGTGACAGGGTGCTGGTGCAGGACACACGATGGGGGAGGGGCACCATAGAGTCTGCAGAGAAAACATAGAGAAACACTAGGAAGAAGGAAGGAAGGAAACTGACCAAATCAGAGTGGCAGGTTTGTGCTGCAGGTGGTCCTGTAACCCCCCGTGTGCAGTTTCTCCATACAGGGAGTTCAAGACCCAACTAAGGTAAGGAAAACCCTACTTCGTTAATGCAAGAAATTTTTTTTTGTAAGATTTTATTTATTTATTTGACAGAGAGAGAGAGCGCAAGCAGGGGGAGCAGCAGGCAGAGGGAGAAGGACAAGCCGACTCCCCGCTGAGCAGGGAGCCTGATGCGGGGCTCCATCCCAGACCCCGGGATTGTGACCGAGCCGAAGGCAGACCCTTAACTGACTGAGCCACCCAGGCGCCCCAATGCAAGAAATTATTATGATTAACAAATACACAGCCATTAGGTTCTTTACTAAAAAATGTAAAATTGTCTTTTATTTAGCAAAAGTCAGAGCTTTAAAAAAATATCCCCAGTTAATTTAAGTGTGGCCCAAGCTTTATAGCCTGGTTAAAAAAAAAAAAAAAAAGCACAATTCGTAGAATGGAAAAGCATTTTTCAGTCCCCAACTGACAATATTCAAAGCCAAACTTTTAATTATGTTTGACAGAAAAGTAAGAAACAAGTCCAGTGACATCATAGTCATGACACAAGCACATGGATTTCAATTTTCTGAACTCAACTCTGGGGCAGAAATAGCATGTATGGATTCAAATGACTAACAAGATTTTGAATATCAGCTGGTATCCAGGAATGGATTTCTGCTTGTAAGAAGTACTCAACAGTATAGACGTCTATAAGCAATTGCTAATTCTGACCTCATATTTAAAATCTGTACCCGGATGCTCTATTGGCAAGGTAAATGTGTGTGTGTGCGTGTGTGTGTGTGTGTGTGTGTGTGTGCGTGTGTGTGTGTGTTTAAGGTTAATGCGTTTTAAGGAACTATTTTTAGTAGTAAAAATAGTGCAACATCATTATAGAACGGTTGGAAACGGAAAAAGTTCACGGGCAATGAAATCACCCAACCTCAACAGCAGTATTGTTATTTTGTGTACTCACGTTCACTTTCACATGTGTTCATGGGATAGCATATACGTATTTTATATTTTTTTATTTTAAGAAGTTTTTTTTTTACTGTTATCCTCCTGCTTTTTGTTATTGCAATTTTAATGGCTGCATAATTATCTATCTAATAGGTGCGCTATAATTCAGGTTATCCTCACTTAGTTTATGATTGTTGGATGTTTAGGCTGCTTCTAGAATGTCAAATTATAAATAAGGCGCTGATTAATAACTTCGTATTTGTGAAAACTATACTCATTCAATTTGACATTCACATTTCAAAGGACCAGTTAAATAGCAAATGAAATCTAGCAGAGGAGAGAATTAGGGAACCACAAGACAGATCTGGGAAACTTCCTCGGCATGTTGAATGGAGGCGTGAAAAGATGGATCAGTGAAAGAGAGATTAAGGGACATACAGGATGGAATCAGAAGATCCAAATACATCTTGAGATGAGTATAGGGGGAATGGGAGGGAATATCATGTATAAACTGTAGACGAAGGCTGGAAGTTTCCCAGAATTGAATTATCATGAGACCTCAAAAGAAACATATTAAATATTGGGGAAAATAAATTAAAGAAATCCATACTCCTGTGTATGGCAATGCAAGTGCAGAATACCAAAGACAAGGGGAAAACCCTAAAAGCAAATCAAGGGAAAAGGACTGGAATAAGAATGACAGTAGGCTTATTAAAACAATCAAGGCTAGTAAAACATAAACAATAGAAAAATCATGTTGTTGAAGGAGGATACTTTTCAAAGTACACATAGTTAATTATTTAAAAGTGAGAGAAAAATTTTCAGGTAAAGGCTGATAGAGCTTACTACTCAAAGGTCCTTGCTACTGCAGGGTGATGTAGTGAAGGAAGGAACTGAATCTAGAAGGAGGAAGTAGAATTCCAGAAGCATAAGGAGTAAAATTGGTAAACTTTCTACAGACCACATTCTATGCCCATGAAACAATTACGTTATAAAGAAGAGCCAATCTTAGCACGTATTTGAGAATGAAACAACAAGAATGAAAGCAACCAAAACCTCCATAGGGATGGGTCATGAAAGGAACTGTAATGAAAACAGTAAAATATTTAGGACTGAACGATAATAGATTGGTTATCAAAACTCATGCTACAAAGACAAAGCTATACTCAGTGAAATAATTATAGCCCCAATTAATGAGATAAAGAATTAATGAGATAAATATCCCATTCAAGACTTAGAAAATATGCAAATCTAAAGATAGAAGGGGAAAAGAAATAACAAAGAACAAAAATAATAAAATGGAAAGTAAAGTAGGTCAATTAGCAAAATTAAATGCTGCTTCTTTGAGCAAACAGATAGACAAAACTCTGTCAAGATTTATTAAGAAAATCAAGGGAGTATACCAACAAAACAATACCAACAAAAAAGGGGAACATAACCATAAACACACAGGACTTTTCAAAATCATGAGAATGCCATAAGCAGTTTAATATGAATAAATTTTAAAACTTAGAGGGAATAGAAAATTTCTAGAAAGAGATGGAAATAAAAATTGACTGAAGAAGAAATAGAAAACCCAAGTAGTACGTCAAATCCATATAATCAGGAGTCACAAACCCACTTTCCACGAACATCAGGCTTAGATGGCTTTTTAGGTGAGTTTTATCAAATCATGAAAGAATTGATAACCTCTGTTTTATACAATCCATACCACAATACAAAAAAAGGTAGGAAAATTTCCATTTTATGAAAGTAGTTAATCTTGACATCAAAACAAGGACACTACAGAAAAGTAAAACTACTGGCTTACTTATGAATACAGATGTGAAAATGCTTTTTAAAAAATCTAGCAAGGAAAGAAATTCACAAGCGAGTAGGATTAATCCCATCAAGGGCAGTTTAATCTTAGAAAAAGGCATTCATGCAACTCACTATATTAATAGATTTTAAGATAAAACATGACCATAGCAATAAATGCAGAAAGAAAATTCCAGTTCAGCTCAACTCTTATTCATGGTAAAAGTCACGGCAAACTGGAAATTGAAGAGAATGTCTTTACCTTGGTCAACAGCATCTATCTGAACCTCATAGCAAATATTCTCTATGGTGGTAAAACTTGAGAAGCATTACATTTAAAGTCAGTAATAAGGCAAAAATGATCTCTATTACCATTTTTATTTGACATTATTCTGGAGGTCCTGTAAGGTGTAATAACATAAGAAAAATAAAGTAGTAAAAGAATTTTAAAAGCAGAAATAAAAAAAATTAGATTATTCCTATGCATTGTTAATATCATTGTCTCCATAAAAAATCCAAAAGAATTTATAAACTCTAAGATAGCGCAGTAAGGCTGCTGGGTACAAGATCAATATACCAAAAGCAGTCAAGTACCTATATGCTGGTCACGTACTATCAAAAATGTAGTTGAAAAAAATTTCATTCATAATAGCAGCAAGAGTTATGAAGTGTCTGGGATTAAATACATCCCAAAACGTGCAAGACTTTTACAGTGAACGTTATAAAACTCTGTGGAAGATCATAAAGGAGTGACGAAATAAATACAAAATATTTGTGGAAGGAAGGCTCAACATTACAGATGTAACAATAACAATTGAGTAAATCTGAAAATTCAGGGCGCTGGGTGGCTCAGTTGGTTGAATGTCCAACTCTTGATTTTGGCTCAGGTCACGATCTTGGGGTCCTGGGATGGAGCCCTGCCCTGGGACTCCACACTCAGCAGGGAGTCTGCTTGAGATTCTCTCCCTCTCCCTCACGCTGTACCTCTCTCCCGGCTCATGCGTGTGCACGTTTTTTCTCTCTGTCTCTCTTTCTAAAATAAATAAATAAATCTTTAAAAAAAAATCTGTAAATTCAATACAATTCTGATCAAGAGTCCAACAGGTCTTTCTTAGAAAGTAACAGGTTGACCCAGAAATTCAGATGGTATCATAAGGGCTGTTCGGTGAGCACTCAGTGACTCTTAGCTATTTTCACCATCAGCATCATCAACATTACCTTCGTGTACCCAATGGACACAAAGCAAGGACTCCAGGTCTCTCTAGTGATGATCAATTTCTGTTGTGTTTTTCTTCCAAGAAAATTCATCTGGTAAATGGTGATCGCCATTCTATCAGCTACTGGAAAGACAAGTCCCATGACGTTGCTTTTGCCAGCACAAAGATATTTGTTTACTGGAACGATCAAGCAGGTGTTGACGTCGAGGCCCCCATGAGGCCATGACAAAAGACAGTTTCTTACACACTCAGGATGCCTCACCTGACAGTGCAAGGCCAGGAGACAAAAGGACACCATTTCGCATGAATAGAAAATCGAGGTCTCTTTAGAATGGGAAGTAACGCTTAGGGAACAAACATGACCTTGCTGTTTTCTTGGGAACCAAGAAAACTTTCCGCCATTTCCCTAGTTATAGTATTTGGTACTTCGCATGTCTTTCTGGAAATGTCAGCCTTAGAAGGATGACGGATGGACTATCCCATTTGGTGCTTAGGCCTCTCATTTTCCCTACATTCATTCACATAACGAATATTTATTGAGGGTTTACTATGTGCCTGGAAGAGTTCTAAAGGTTAGAGATGCCGCTAGGAACAAAATTGTCAGAAATGCCTTGCCCTCAAGGTGCCTATGTTCTAGTTAGGGGAAGCAGATGCAGATGAAGTTATGAAGTTAAAATATACAATATGTGAGCTGGGGGTGAATGTTTAGAAGAAAAATACAGCAGGAAATGGGACAGGTGGTGTATGTAAGTATATGGTAGTGACTTAGGGCAGGGGGGTATCTGGAAGAGAGGGCTTAGAGGGCCTTGCTGAGAAGGGAGCACTTGAGTAAAGACCTGTAGGAGATGAGGGAGTGAGGAACAGTGTTATGAAAAGAAGGAACAGCAAGTACAAAGTGTTTGAGGAAAGCGTGTCCTGGCTCATTCAAGAGACATCGAGGAGGCCATTATAACTAGAATACAGTGAGCACAGGGCAGAGTAACAGCTGAATTTGGAGACACGGTGGGGAGGAGCCAGTTGCTGTTGGGCCTTATACACCCTTGTGAGGAACTGACTTTTGCTTAGAGAGGTGTGGGGAGCTACAGAAGGGTTTTGAGCAGAGGAGTGACGAGACCTGACGTATGTTGTTAAAGCATCCCTCTGGTGGCTGCACCGTCTGCAGACCGTAGGGGGCTTGGTGGAAGCTCAAAGTCCAGGTAGGAGGCTGCTGACGTACATTAACTCATGGATGGTGGTACTTGAGCCTGTGAGGCAGCGAAGGAAAGCGACCCCAAGCTCCCACCGCATCATCTTCCCCCAAAGCCCAGAGATCGCAGGAATTCAAGCCTCTTAAATGCCCTGTGGCCCTTGAGAACACTCTGGTGAGAAATCACGTTATTTCGGGGTAAGCTTTATCCCAAGCATACGGGGATGGTTTTCCCATGAGGTAGCCACATCTTGGGGGCAGGGAGTGGAATGGATTCTGTTTTACCCAATGCTGGCTGAAGACACGATCTTCTAGAAGTTTCCCTCCCCCAGGCAAAGACCGGAAGGTCAGACCATGAATCCTTTGCAGAACCCACTGGAAAGAAGAATTGTCCGGTGTGGTTGACAGCCCCTCCAGATGTTCCCAGTTGTCACCAACAGTGTGGAACAACACCAGATTTAGTGGCCCTGACGTCCTCTATTTGATGATACATATATGAATGCAGATAGATAGAGACAAAAAGATATACAATGATAAATCCCTGCGTTTTTCATTACTATTCATTGGTTTTCTACTACGTGCCAGGCAGCACATTAAAACTTCAACATAATTTATCTTATTTATTCCCCTAAAACATCTCAGCATGGGGGAGGTATACATAGCCCAGTGTCACAGGTGGAAAATCAGGACTCAGAGGAAAGACACAAGTCTATACATCCATTCACTGATGGAGTTAATATTAAAGCTGGCCTGGCCTCAAAGCCTCATGCTCTGTCCACCATCGCACACTGCCTGGAATTGGTGGACAGACACTATTTCTTTTTTTTTTTAATTGAAGTATAGTTGACAAACAATATTATATTAGTTTCAGGTGCCCTGCATCGTGATTAGATATTTATCCACATTATGAAATACCCACCACCGTAAGTGCAGTTACCATCTGTCATCATAAAAAGTTATTACGATATTATTGACTGCACACCTTATGTTTTACGGCCTATGGTGTAGCCACCATCATCCCCGTGACCTATTTATTTTACTACTAGCAGTTTGTATCTCTTGACCCTTCTTCCCCTATTTTGCCCATTGCCACACCTTCCTTGCCTCTGTCAACCACTTGTTTGTCCTCTGTGCTTATGAGTCTGTTTCTATTTTATTTGATCACTTGTTTTATTTTGTTTTGTTTTTTTAGGTTCCACATATAAGCAAAATCATATGGTATTTGGCTTTCTCTGTCTGACTTATTTCACTTAGCGTAATACCCTTCTAGGTCCATCCATGTTGTTGCAAATGGCGAGATCTCCTCCTTTACTATGGCTGAGGAATAGTCCATGGTGTGTGTATGCCACATGTTCTTTACCCATTCAGCTATCTATAGACACTTGGGATGTTTCCGTATCTTGCCTGTTGTAAATAATGTTGCAATGAGCATAGAGGCACGTGTGTCTTTTGGAAGTCATGTTTTTATTTTCTTCAGCTATATGCTCAGATGTGGAATTGCTGGATTGTCTGGTAGTTACTTCTCTTTTTCATTTTTGAGGACCTTCCTACTGTTTTCCATACTGGCTGCCCCACTTTACGTTCCCATGAGGGTCCCCGTTTTTCTATATTCTCCACAACACTTGTTAATTCTTGTCTTTTTGATACTTGCGATGCTGACAGATTTGAGGTGATATCTTATTATGATTTTGAGTTGCATTTCCCTGATGCTGAGTGATGTTGTGCACCTTTTCAAGTGTCTGTGGCCATCTGCAACCTTCTTTGGAAAAATGTCTGTTCAGATCCTCTGCCCATTTCTCAATTAGGTGTTTTTTTGTTTTTTTTTTTGTTTTTTTTGGTGTTGAGTTGTAGGAGTTCTTTATATATTTTGGATATTAACCCCCTTATCGGGTATATTGTTTGTAAGTATCTTCTTTCATCGTTCGGTTGCTTTTCTGTTTTGTGGATGGGTTCCTTCACTGTTCCAAAGCTTTTTAGTTTGACGTAGTCCCAGTTCAGACTCTGTTTTTTCTGACAGTTTTTTCTAACGAGGTTTTGTGGATATGAACTTTTGTCACTTGGACCCTTCTTTACTCTTAAGCAGAGGGTGTAGAACAGAGTTTAGCTGCCTTTTTCCTGAAGAGTCAGACAGAACTTTAGGCTTTGTGGCTATCTGGTCTCCGTTCCAACTGCTCACTTCTGCTATTGTGGCAGGTACACGGCCATAGACAACACGCAAATGAATGTGTGGGCCTGTGTTCCAATAAATCTGTCTTTATAAAAACACGTGACCTCGGCCCCTGGGCCACATGGTGTGTGGGGCCCCCAATGTCGAGGCTGAGAGAATTGTTCCCGGATCTGGGCTGACTGGTTCAAACCTGGGTCACCATCTACTGGGTGTGCAACCTTCGAGAATTTATTTCCTCTCACTCCATGAAATTGAGACAAGGTTGTTGAGAGGATCAAATAACTAAATATGTATGCTACTTAGCATTTCTCAAAATGAACAGTCTTATTGTGTGCCTCCCTTCAAGATTTTTAAATTAAAACCAACATTGATGTCAGCATAATGAACTCAAGTCCAGGCAAGCCTGCAGACCTTCAGATCTCAAAGGAAAGAGCACAGTGTTTTGGATGAGATCCTACTGATTTTCTGAGCACAGTCTGTATATTCACTGAGTTCCGATCACGTGCCAGACATGAGGCGAGGAACGAAGGTGCTAATAGCCTGATGTGCTCTGTGATAATGTTTGAGTTTGAGGGAGTACCTACGTTGTTTATCAATGGGAAAAAAACAAAACCAAAACCAAAAACCTTTCAGACAAAACAATTATTTTAATTTAGTGTTTTTGTGTTTCGAAACCAATCCACTAAGATGTGACTCTGAGGTCCTTAAGTACAATTCACATCTGAATTTGACTCCAGGTGAGTTTGGTCATTACAGTGTAACCACGAGGGTATTAATTGAAGCCCTAGGAAATACCTCTGGTCAGTTTCATTATCTAATGGCACTTGGGCTTTCTAATGCACCTTAGTAAGAGCTGCTGCATATGCATAGACTGGTCTAGATTTTACAGGGAACAGTTTACGCTGATTAAAAAAAAAAAAACAAAACTGGCCACTTTCTCCTTAGGCTTCACGTACTTATTTTTCCTATTAATTTTTCCAAAGACGATTGTACTTTAAAACAATGGCTGGATTTCATTTAGCACCATTAGAATTTGTTACTGTTGTTGTTTGTACCATTTGAAATCCTCTGTTGGTTCAATTTATAGATCTGAATTGAGTCCCCTAATACTTCCTGAGTGCAAAGATGCATTCCCTCAAGTGTTAATAATTTCCCCCAAAATGGTAGCTTTATGCTAGACATAACATTTTGTTTTCCTTGACTTCCTTTAAGAATTAAGTGTACCATTTGCTAATTAAATTACTGAGTATCAACTCTAAAACTTTCTGTTTAAAACCTGATTTGATAAAAAGCCACATTGTTCTTTCAGGGTGTGGAAGCACCGATACTCCATGCTTGATACACGATCTGGGTTCCACAAGATTTTATTTTTGTTTTAAAACATACTGAAAGCACATTCTAAAATAAAAATACTTGAAGCTGTAATCATATCTATTTTATTAAGTACTGCCTGAGTTCAATCCCGATTTATGAAGGGAAAAAAAAGGAAATAACAAATCACAAATCCCTAACTTAATAGAAAGAAATTGTGAAAAGATCCCCCCTTCTCTTTTTTTTCTTTTTCTGAAGTTGGCCCTTGTTCAAGCTACATATGGTCACATAATCTTTTAAAAAGCGCAACTCAAGTCTCAATTTAATTCTGTAACAGCGTCAATGGAATTACACTGTTGGGGGAGTTCAATGCTTAGGCTTAAGCTTCGCACCAGGCTGGCGGAGTGACCCTGACTCAGTGCACTTGGCCATCGAGGCAGCCCAGAGCACCGCCACTCCTCGCCTCCCCGAAACTAAATCACAGTCCCTGGGCTGGATGGATCCTTCATATTCATGGCATCCCAGTCACCTTGTAAACATGATCGTAACGCAAGGCTAATAACTGCTTTACAGGAATGCATTCTATACTCTCTTTCTCCTTTTTTATTTTTTGGGCACCAGGGATTAGCTAATGGAAAAGCTTTGGCTCTCACTGAAGAATTCTAGCTTGAACTCTGGGTGGAGACCGGGTATACATTTTACCATGCGTGTCTGCGTGAGCTCTATACCTTTCTCATTGTCTGCCCTGGAGGCCAGCCTCCATATGGCTAATAATCTGCAAGGAACGTAAAGGACATGCAGATGAGCCTTTCTCCTTTTATAGACGAGGCAACTAAAATATGAGTGAGTAGTACCTTTGGCTACGGGTCATACCCTCGGTTGCTTGAACTGGAGCTTGGCTCCTCTGACATCAGCCCCAGCCATTGGGTCAACACCACCCTTTCGTGTACAAATCACCAAGCTAGACTCCGTCCTGTCTCGGCACTGCCGACATATGCTTCCTTCATGGCACACATCACAGTGTCTTGGTGTTTTCCAGTAGAATCAGAATTCTTCAAGGGTTTGCATTTTATTCTCTGTATTCTCGGCATCTAAAACAGGGTCTGTCGCATTCTTACAAATGGCACAGTGACCTGAGAACTAGCTCTGCACGTTGCCAGATCCTGATGCTTTACAATTATTAACTCATGGGGCTATGTTTTCTCAGATGAGGAAAGAGACCCAGTAGAGTTAGGTCATCTCCCCAGGTTCTCAACACCCAGCAAGTGGCAAATGGGATTTGGACCCAAATCTGTCTCCCAGACGCAAGCTCTTTGTATCTTATCCAGAAACAATGGGGTGTGAAGTAGAAAATGACAAGTGCCTGCAGGAACCGTATTTGAAACACCATGAGACTTGGGGAAGGAATCGCCATTGGCCAGGAAAGTTCCTTGGCATATCTACCCTCCAGGACTCTCAAATAACATCCGAGTAAGTCCAAGAGCTTTTTCCCCCCTGCTCATTTTCCAGTGGGAGTTCATCCATGGCAGTGCACTATACCTTTCTGCCATGAGACCTGAGAGCCATAGGAGATTAGTCTCGGGAATTTCAGTGGAGGAGAAGGAGAGCACTGTGGCCTGGTTCGTCAGAAAGCTTGCCAAGGTCCTTCCAGTAAACCCCAAATAGCAGAGCTAATGCAGGGCAGGCAGCAGCCCGTGAGCCACTTAGAAACTAAGCTTTAGCCTCTTAGTGGTGGGTAAATCCACCCATGGCTCACACAGGGAGCCACCCGCCAGAAAGCCACTTGGTCACAGCACCCATCCCCTGCCTGCCACCATGTGTCATTCTGTCTCATCAAAATCACTCAGCTGCTCCTTAAAATTTGTGAAGCTAATCCTTGACCGTTCAACCCGGTCCTGCCAAGCACCTGCTTCCTGGTCATTAGCCACAGCACCAACTTACATCGTCTGTGAAAAACTAGATTTCTGGCAATGTTTCTGGCCTTGGAAACTAACCTACGATGGAGGGATGCCTTCTCAGCACTCACTAACCTGCTTCCATTAGATGGAAGCCTTCTGGTTCAAATGAACCAAGGTAACCTTAGGAGTAACCATTTTTGTGTTTCCTATTCTATGAACTTGCCTTTTCTTTATTTTAAAATTTTTATTTATGTATTGGAGCGAGAGAGAGAGAGAGAGTAACTAGCTGGGTGAGGGGCAGAAGGAGAAGCAGGCTCTCTACCGAACAGGGAGCCAGATGTGGGGCTCGATTATGGGACTCTGGGATCATGACCAGAGCCGAAGGCAGACGCTCAGTCAACCGGGCCACCCAGGCGCCCCATGACCTTGGCATTTTTAAGAAACATCTATGCTTGTCTTCACTTCCTTACTTCTGAACAACAACAAAAAAATCCTCTTAGAAATCAAAAGTTGTCTCTTTTTCATTTTAAAGAAGATAGTAGGAGGTACCAACTCATCAGCCTTCCCTTTTTGCTTGGATTGCCAGGAAGCTCCACACCAAAATTGGTTTTTCATTGCACGTGTTTTCCCTTAGCTTCGATGAAGTCACCCCTTTATTACTCAGCATTGTTCTTTCCTATCCTTTTACTGTTTCTGTCCTTTTGCGGGGTGGGGGGGGGGGGAAGCTACCTAATTCCTTTTTGAAAGGCAGAGGAGTATAAATCATGGACTCATTCTTAACCCCAATGCACACTGCAGATAAAGGTAGCCTTTCAAAAATGATTCTTCCCTTCACCCTGTCATTCTAAAATTCCCAGCGGCACACCCTTCCTATGAGCAGGGCATCCCGGATTCTATACCTTGCGTTTGGCCTCCAGCCTAGACCTCAGACGCAAAAGCTGAGCTAGGGCCCCTCTCTGAGTACTCAGGATGATCAATGTTATTACCACTGGCAGCTCGGCGACCCCTCCCACAGCCTCCTTCCAACAGGTGATGGGATAGAGATATTCTGATGCTTGTTATCACTTAATTACGGTTGACATACAACCATCCGAGAATAACATCTATTTTAATGCCTAAATTATTTTTTTCTAGAATTAATGGGCAAGATCCTAAAACTCTCCATATTACAAAAGACAATTTGATGGATCACAAATAAAACCCCTCTGAGCATAAACGAATAAGGTTCGAGCAGCTTCGAGTTATTTTTCCTGTCTGATAACACCATTATCACATTTACAGCTTTTACAATGCGGAACCACATTCCTTTGATCATCTTATAAAATTAATTGATCTTGCTTATCTATTGTTCTATTTTAAATCATTTAATTGAGGGTATTAAGAGAAGTAATGGTAACAACTGAGGCATTTATTAGGCACTGATGTTCAAACTTGCAATGTGATTTTCATAATCTGAATTTCCCTATCCCCAAATTCTATTCTTGTGGGAATTTACATATAGAACACCTCCAGCCACAAATAATTTGCTATTGCTTAACGTTCTGAAGGACAGACGTATGCTGTGGCAAATCACTGCAGCTATACTTAATTTTAATTATTCTTTTAAATCAGATAGATACCCTGCAGTGAAATTCTTATAATTAAATAGAAATTAAAAGTTTCTGAAAGCTTTAATCTCAACTTAAAATTTAAATGCAAATGAATGTTGGGAAGAGGCTCCCTCCCCCACCCTGGCTCTCCAAAATTATGAGGGAATTCTCTAAAAGCTTGGGCTGATCACGAAACCTTATTTTGGCTCCAAAGAGACCCTTCAGTCCCAAAGCCATTCCGTTTTGTAAGGCCTGGGTCACCTCCTAGATAGTCTGGAAGATCTAGTTTACCCAAATGGCAGGTGCCCAAGAGAATTCTTTTAGCCTGTGTTTCCCTGGAAGTTAACCCTGTGACAAGGACGCACGTGCAGGCAGCAGGGGAGCTGTCCCAGAAAACTGGGTGGAAGACTGGAAGAGTGAGACAGGAAAGGAAGGTGGCCAATAAAAGGCATGTTAACAAATCAATCAAACTGGGACTTGAGCCTGCTGGACAACACTGGGAGTCAGTGTAGGACACAGTGGGTCTTGGAGTTAGCCCATCAGACGGGTGAGGGAGTTGGGGTATTTATCCACCACTCCCATCCATTCTTGATGTGGCAATCTTCCAAAGCGGATTAACTCTCTGGCACTGAAGTCCTTGTGTGTGAGCCCAGAGAGGGCTTCAGCCTGAGAAGGACCTCCAGGGAAAGGGCCCCAGGTGCTGAGACTCCCCAAAGGACCTGGAGAAATCAGGCCCCAGGGGGCACGGACAGCATCCACTGCAAGGAGCTAGCCTAGAAGTTCCAAACTAGCAGCGGCTCACCGGCTGGATGCAGCCTGCTGCTGTGTTTCCGTTGACCCATACAAAGTTTGTTTGTCTTTTTTTTTTTTAAACATTGAAAAGTTTTACCCAAGAATTGGGATGTCTGCATTCTTTGAAAATTTTTGATCTCGTCGATCTAGGACAGGATTGGAAACTTTGGAGTGAATCGACTAGCCCAAATTTGGTGCGTAAGTGTGTGTGCCAAGGCTGTACCCTGTGGCATACATTTACCCTAGTTACAAAAGACTCTAAGACTAGGTCCTTATCTTCCAGAAAGCCACAGACCCTCCCCTGTAGCAAAGCTATGCCAAGTGGTCTTATCTGAAGCTAGAGGAAGATGGAGCATGAGAAGGACCAGCTCTCAGAGTCCCAGATGAGCGCATCAAATGCTGTTCTCCAGATGTTCCCTGGGACAAAGTTGTCCTCCATGCCTACCCACGGTCCAGCCATGATGGACTTAGACAGCACTTAGGGTGCACTAGGCTCTCTTTTAAGTGCAGTGCATGCATTTAGACCCATTGGGTTCTCACAACATCCTATGGGGTGGGGACTATCTATGGAGTAGATAGATTCCCTATCTTTCCCATAGGGAAGTCGATACTCAGCAAAGTTAAGTAACTTTCCCAAGGTAGCACAGTAAGAAGCAATGCGGTCTGAATGCGCTCTGACTCCAGAGTTTGGGTCCTTCACCAGTAGACAGCACTGCCTCCAAATGCCTGCCAGATATGGTGCCAACACCTCCCTCCCTCCTCTCTCCCGTTCCTCGTACTCCTCCTGCATCATCCCGGCAATGCAAGATCCAGCTTCCTGGCTCCTTTGAAGCTCCTCCTAGATTCCAGACCACTCCAATCTCAAACCTTCACTGAATTCCTGCACCCCCTGGAGTCTGAGCCCCACAACCTGACACTGAACCCCACAGGGTCACCTCCTGTCACTGACAGGGTTTACAGTTAGGAAAAAGCATATGGCCGGCAAAACCACAACTGGCTGGATCAAATTCTCATCCCCAAATAAGAAAAGTGCATTAAACATATTTTTAAAAATACACTGAAGTCAAAGTTTCAGAAGGCATCTGTTTCTGAAAAAATCAGCTTCTTTGCCTTCAAAAACTGCTCTGGGAGGTGACATTGACTATGACCTCAAGGTGCCCCAAGAAAGATGTGCCCTCGATGTTTATGCCGTAGATTCCTATTGAAGTTTTCAAACCAGCTCTTACAGATTTGAAATTGTCATGTCCTCTTTTTCCTAATCTTCAACAAAATCTTCACAAATGATCAAGGTCCTTAGGGATACATTTTTCTGGACTGTCTCCCATTCAAAATTCATGCAAAATTCTCTCTGTGTGACACCCTGGGTCTCCCTGCAGTAAGTCCAAAGTCTTCAGGGCCAGGTAGGTTATGAAAGCAAATAAAGTGACCCAGGTCAGGACTAGCACAAATTGGAGGTCACAGGCAGGTGGGTAAGTTCTATTATTGACGGAAACCCAAAAATTTATATTGTAAGAATCTCCTAGGTGCTAAATATTGCCAACCAATTTAATTATATTCTCACTGTAATGCAGGCCAAATTTCATACACTTGTGTGAGCTGCAGGGACCCAGCCCAGGGACCAACCACAGGAACACGGAGTGTGGCTAGCAGGCAGTCATTGTCATGTGGTTTAAGCACGTGAACTTGTCACATATCAGTGGTGACAGAGGTTAAGGTTTTAAAATCTACACATAAGAGCAATGCTGTGATTGCAAAGGGTTTCTTTGCTTCTTTTGAGGCATTCCATTTTTCCTTCCCAAAACGGTAAGCACCCCAAAGAGACTTGCCCCTGTCAACTGAGTGAGTCTTGTGTGGGACAAACATTTATGGGCACCTGTCACATGCAAGGCACTGCTCTAGACTTAACAAGAAGACCAAACTTCTCTGCTTCGTGGCACTTACTTCTTAATTGGAAGATGACATCCACCACACCTGGGAAAATAAGAGTCGGGGGAGGTGCTGGACGAGACATGTTGAAAGGACTGATGTCCCCTGGTGTGGAGCTCAGTGCTCAGCTCTGCCAGCTGCCAGCCCACTAGCCGCTTCCGCTTGGAAACCAGGAACCTCACGGTCATTTTGGAGCCTCGGTTTTTTTGTCTACAAGTACCTGTAACCCCCGCCAGATTGAACATAAGCCCCAGCACTTTCCCTGCTTCGTCTGTGCCCGTGCTTCGGAGCCGTACACGGCAGCTTTGATTGTTTCACTGAAAACCATTTAGCGGACGAAATATCTCCCCGCAAAGAGTGATCGTCCCTTGACCTGTCCTTTCAGACTGAAGTCAGCGGGAGATGCTAAAAAGGCACGTGTGTTATTTGACAAGTGTGACATCTGCTACAACAGCAGAGACACAACCTTAAAGCTCATTGCGCGGTGCCATTTTGAACCCCGTGTGCTGGCGGGATGGCATTAGGGGGTAATAGGAAAGCTGATAGCTCAAAGCTGAAACACAAGGATGTAGAGACAGCGAAATAGCAGAGCGGTTATTTGCTGCGATTATGATCGTAACCCTAACACGGGACTCAGACACTCGTTTTGCCCCAGAGATGTGCACGTACGATGCAAGAGCTCTCGGGCTGCTGTGTGGCTGAGAGAGCGGAGACATCTCAGCGACACTTAGCAAATCAAAGAGAGGCCCTCCCCCACCCCCATTCCCATCCTCGCAGAAATAACAGACTCACAGACAACCCGCAGTAGAAGCAGCCAAGGAGCAGCGTGCTTACCAGAAGGAATTAGATGAAGTGTTGGTAGAAACAGGTCTTCTTTCCTCAGGGAAAATACTGGATGGGACCATAGTACTGGAGGAGCCCCAGGCTCTCCGAGTTCAAGTTTAAGCTCCAGCTAACTACGCTGCAGAAGTAAAAAGTACTTTTATTTGTTTTGTGAGGTTGGCGTCTTCTCCAGTTGCCACAGGGCTGCCCGTGGGTCATTCCCACTGCCAAATATGGAGCCTTAGAAAACAGCTCTGTTGGAGGCCCATTTTACAGACCAGGAGGCTGAGGCTTAAGGAAGTTAAGGGCTTCTCTGAAATCATGCATCAAGCATCTCCTCTGGGCCAAGCAGCGCTGTCCTATATGCTGGATCCAGAGAGGACTAAGACGGGCCCAGTGAAGAAGCATGAAGTATCTCTACGGCATGGAGTAGAGACTGAGCGTGAGGGTGAGAAAGAGTCCACAGGGCGGTGAGATGCACTCCGGGATGCGGAGAGCAGGTCCAGGGCCCTCTGTCTGCTCCAAAATCCCACTCTCCTCTGAAAATAATTACCTATTTTGACTTATAGAGCCATTTATTCACCGATCTGTCTATCATGGGCACTAGAAAGGATAGAATAAATATGTTCTTGGGATGTAGGACATATCAGTTAAAAGCTTTTCAGTTGTGAGTGATAGGAAATAGAACTCAAACTGTTTAACAAAAGGATCATTTTTATTTTATTTTTATTTTTTCACTAATAATTTTTAAATGGGTTCTTATAGTTAAAAAAATTAAGATTTCCACCTTCAGGCATGGCTGGATCCAGTGGCTCAAACAATACCATCAAGACTCAATTTCTCACCACCTCTTAAGTGGTGTTTCCCTCCATGTCAGCCTCACCCTCAGGCAGCTTTTCTCCCTGTGGCAGATCCCCAGCAGCTCCAGGGTCACTCTTCATGGCTACAAGTCTGACAGAAACAGGAAATTTCTTTTCCTCAAGCAGCTTCAACAAAATTCCCAGGCTGGACTCTCATTGGCCCTAATTCTGTAGCATGCCTATCTCTGAACCAATCACTGTGGCCAGAGAAATGGGATTGTCTGATGGGCCAGATCAAAACACAGGCGGGTGGTTGACTCCACCAGAATACAGTGGCTGAGGATATGACAGGGACTGTTACCCTGCAGGAAAATTGAACTGGTTGTCAGAGGGCTGATCCGAGAAAGAAACCAAGATGTCCTTCAAGGTAGGCTGGCCTTTCAAGAGAAAGCTAAGACTATGAGGAACCCTAGTGCTGGTGGTGGGGCTGGGCAAAGGTGGGGTGGAGGTTTCCCTGAGCTGCTTGGATTTTATTCGGGGAAAACATGTGGGTAATTTTATTTCCAAAGAAATAACCAGATCGAGCAGTTTCCTGTATTGGTATTCTGAAAAACAATCAAAGAAACAAACACACACACAAAAAACCCCAAAACCAAAAAAACTCAAAAAACAAAAAAAACAAAAAAATGGCACCAGCCAAACACCAAGGACTTCTGCATTTGATTCCTATTGCCAGCGTGCTGACAAATGGCCGATCCGCCTGCAGCGGGCGTTGTTAAGTACCTTACATACTTATGCTGACTTCACAGGAGCAGAGACACTCTTGCATATTTATTGGAAAGGGGCTCCGCACGGCATGCTGTGTGTTGGCTTGCCGACTCTCCCTCTCTATTTCTGGGCTTTTAAAGTATTGATTTGAATAAAATCATAATTGCCACAGAAGCCTTTGTAACTCGACTGGAAGTGATCCACTCTGCGGTGTAAGATGTAGCATTTGATGTCATTCTAGGCTGTTCTTAGCGTGTCTCCGATTGAGTGAGAGTGTTCTGGATGGGTTGACTTTCTCCCCCTTGCAGATGCCAGATGGAATCATGCAGATTAAGAGGTCGAAAACAGTCGGTGTTTGGAGCTGAAGACAGCGCGCTGCCCCATGCTGCGTGGGGCCTGCGTGTGCTTGCACAATCCCAAGCCCCTTCAAATAGCTCCTGTCCTCTATTCAGTGAGAACTACTTTGGGATGGTTCTTGGCCTCAGTTTCTCTTGTGGGAGAGAAAAGGGTGGAGGAGTAGATAGATGGAGGAGAAATACTAGAGGCCAGCTACATGAAAACTTGTTTGAGTTTCACGGTTTCCCACCAAGCTTGAAATAAACAGCATCTGGGCACGAGTCACCACGCCACCAGCCCCAGACGTGGGTCTTCTGATGGCCTCATCCTGCAAGACACAAAGACACACACTGTTCTACGGTTTAAAGGCGATGGGCCGTCCTCAGGCACGAGTCTGAGCGTGCACCCCCAGGCTTGGAAACTCTCCTTCCCCTGACCGTTCCTCCCTCATGACCGGCCTCATGGGTCTGTGAGAAGCTTGGCCCAGGGCTGGCCGGCAAGGAAGTTGAACATAGGGTAACTGGCTTCTGGAAGGATGGGGCTGGAGGAATTGGGAATCTGGGATCTTTCAGTGTTCCCCATGTGCGGGTATGGACAGATGGATGGCAGGGAGCTGGAGACAGAGGCCGGGAGTGACAAGCAGGAAAATAAAAAAAGAAGAGAAGCTTGTTTGCCACTTAGGCAGAAAGGGATGACTGGGTGCAGTGTTGCCTAGATTGTTCAAACCACACACACACACACACACACACACAAAAGATGAGCTGTCTAGATGGACTTACTGGCCACTACGTGTATTAACTTCCCAGTGGTTCAATAACATCAAAAAGGTTTGCCCCTGGGGGCGCCTACTTCTCCGAGCACTTCCGCTCCTCCATGGGCTGCAAACTCCCAAGTTCGCCAGCAAATCGGGAGTTCCTGAGTCCAGGTATGAATGCTGCTTGAATTGCACCACCCTCCCACTCCCCCAGTTTCCAGTCCTGAAGCTTAAACTGGGAGTCAGTGTTAACACGCTCTCCAGGGATTAGGAGTGCCCCTTGGACTTGGTTTTCAACAAGAGGGGTTGGTAGATATTGATGGAGCCAGTTTGGGGGGAGGGCACCCCCGTGCCAGGAGCTGGGCTAGGGCAGGAGCTATCCAGGGGTAGAGGGCCCTGGGGGCTCTTGTTCAACTGCTGTGAGTACCTTACACAGGCGGTGACAGCGGTGGACAAAGGTGGGAGGTGCCAAGTTGCAGGGGAGGACGTAGCAGCAGAAAGGGCTTGAACGGGCATTGAACCTGGAAAAAATGAAGACACACGCTCACACAGCATTCACTCCGTGCCAGGAACTGGTCCAAGCGCTTGGCATCCATGAAATCTATGACATAGGCACAGTTGTTATCCCAGATAAGGAAACTGAGGCACGGGACAAGGCCAGGGCAAGGGGGAGGCCCTAGAGTGAGTGTTTCCCTACATTTTACACCACACCAATTTCCTTCACTCTGCTTCTACCGTGCCCTGCACTAAGAGGGCAAGTGACTGGCTGAAGGTCACGCGGCTAGTAAGTGGCAGAGTCAGGATTTGGAGCAGGGCGGTCTGGCCGCAGGGTCTGAGCACACAGCAAGCCAACCTGCCCCTCCACAAACACTTATGGAGCACCTCCTAGGAGGCAGGCCCTGCTGTAAGCACCGGGTGGAAAGATGGGAACACAGATGCTGTCCCGGCCTACAGTCTCGTATGTGCAGAGGATTATCAAGTAAGCAAACATAAAAAGACAGTTCTGACACACACCGCAAACGGGAGGTCCATAGTGCTATGAGGATAATAACAGGGATCTGAATCAGTCCAGACGAAAGCCAGCATTGGAGGGGAAAAGAGTGAGATTCTCAGATTGAAAACAGAGCCAAGATCAGAAGCCTGAGTAGGAGTTCATTAAAGAAAGGAGTAAAGTGTGACAGGCAAAAGGAATAGCACGTGCAAAGTCCCTGTGGCAGGAGGCAGCAAAGCCCCTCCTGCCTCTGGAGGGAAGACAGTGGCCGAAGGTATACTATCTACCTGGAGAGGCACAGGGGCAGAGCCTTGGAGACTATGATAAGGGGTTTGGTGTTTATCCTGAGGGTGCCGGGGATGGGCTGGGAGGAGCTCCAGGAAAAACAGACAAACACGTAAGGAGTAAGGAAGCCGCTGCAAGTGTGGAAGGAAGAATTGGGGAAAAGACAGTTCTAACACAGCAGCTAAGAGTGTGAAGCAAAGGAAAGAGTCACAGGAGACATAAAGGGGGACCAACAGCCAGGACATGGCCACCAGCTGGAGGTGGAAGACGAGGATGGCCATGGTGCCTCGCCAACACTTCCTACGCTGAGCCACTCTGCTGAGTGTTAGTAATATCCCATTATGGTTTGAATTTGTATTCCCTGATGAATCATAATACTGAGCACCTTTTCACACTCTTCTTGGTTGTTCATGTAGTTTCCCTTCTTGAAGTTCCAGCTCAAGTCTTTTGGCCATTTTTTGGGGTCTTTTTGTTTTATTTTGCCCATTTTCAAATTGGTTTGTCTTCTTGTTATTGATTCGTAGGAGTTCTTTATATATTGTGGATATGAATATATGCTTTGTGAATATCTTCTCCCAGTCTGTGTTTAAATTCTAATTCAAATTCAATTTATCAATATCTTCCCTTTCATGGTTAGTTCTTTTTGCGTCCTACCACCTCTGGCCTGCCTCAACGTTATAAAGATATTCTCTACATTTTCTTTAAGAAAAGCCTTATGGTTTCAACTTTCACAATGAGGGTATGCCCCGCTGGTGTCCTGGGGGCGCTGGCAGGGTAAGTGACATGAAAGGTTTGGGGTGTTTTCTTCTCGCGGAATGCCAGCTCATGTCCTGCTTCCATACACTGGGTAGCTAAGGACTTGGTTACCACTTGCCTTCTAACTCCTGCCTCAGTAACCCACCGTGGCCCTCCAGTGCTGACTTCCAGAAGGAAGAAGCAGACATCCTGCTCCCCAGGGAGAAAATGTGCATGCATTTTTGGTTTGTGTTTAATCACTGCTGGCACGGAGTGTGGTGCTGGTGAAATCTTACTTGCTCCGTCTTTATAAAATATTTCGTCTTTTAATTATATGAACTGCCGAGATCCGGGTGCCTGCTTTAGTCATTTCCCCACTGAGCTCTCAGCACCATCTCTCCGTGGCCTCTTCCAAGCATCTATCACGTGTTTGTAATCGCTCCAAACCCATGAATCACATTTAAATGCTTTCCATATCCCATAATTCTGCTTTTACTGCTCTATTCAGTTAATTACACTCGCTCCCTATTCATCGGAGACATACAGTTTGGGGCTGGGATTTGGAGAGAGAGAGAGAGAAAAATGAAAACAAACTTCGTAATGAAAGTCCCTTCATGTGTGAGGTTTAATCCAGGTTTGTGTTTCAGCTTGCACTTTGAATTCTTTCTCTAACTGCTCCTAAGTAACTCCATCTGCCTCTGGGTCGGTTCCCATCCTTAGACTCATTGGTGGAAATCCCTTTGTACAAGGATTGCCTTCATACTTAATATATTTCTAACATATCATCAGCATCTCACCCACTCAGGTTAACCACATCGCTCCATTTCTCCAAAGAACTGAGGACTTCAAAATGCGCACAGCACAGCCAGCTGGTGGGTAACAATGCTACTTTTTAAAACAGGAAAAATGAAAATGTTTGTTAATGTGTATGTGTGTGTGCGTGCACGTGTGTATGTTTGTGTATGTGTGCATGTGTCTGTGTGCGTGTGTGTGCGTGGGTGCGTGTATAATTGGGGAGAAAGGGTGATTGAGTCTAATGCAGAGGTGTTAGAAACAGGGATAATTACCCGATGCTGGCAATCAGCCCACAAACCTGGTATTTCATTCAAAAGAGTGGAATAAAAGAATGCTAAAGCTTTATCAGTTTGTAGAAATTCCGACTGCGGAGGGCACCTGGGTGGCTCAGTTAAGCAGCCGACTGATTCTGTGTCGGTCTCTAACCCCCTCTCCCTCTCTAACCCCCTCTGCTACTGCTCCCCTCACTCCCACCCCCCATGCTCATTTCAACACATGAGCGCACACACTCTCTCTAATAAATAAATAAATGCATAAAATCTTTAAAAGAAAATTTTCTTTAAAAGAAAAATTTCTTTAAAAGAAATTCCAACTGGAGACACAAGGTGAAAAACGAAAGCTCACATCCTGCTTATGGACTCCAAGGTCTGCACGATCGCTCCTTGCTCTTGCTCTGACCCATGTCCCTCTCTTCTCCCCTGAACCCTGCTTCAAGCACGCTGCCCTCCTTTCTGTTCTTCAGACACACCAAGACTCTCCCACCAGGGCCTTTGCACTTGTAGTCCCCTCTCCCTGCAATGCTCTTCCTGGAGCTAGCTTCCTCGCTCTCTTATGTTTGTATTCCAGAAAGCACCTTCTCGGTGAGGTCTCTTTTGGTCCTCTCATCTAACATTTCAACAAGCACCACTCCAACACTTCCTTCACATTCCACAGCCCTGCTTTCTCGACTTTGCCTTAGTACTTGTGACCATTGGGCACACGATTTCTTTTAGTTATTTTTTTCCTTCTCTCTCGTCTTTTCCCCTACTGAAATGGAGCTCCGGGAAAGCAGGGCTTTTTGTTTCCTTCCGTTCAGTGCCGTATCTCCAGGTACTCCAGAGAAGATACTCAGTAAAAACATTAGTTAGATGGACAAGCAAAGTCACAAGAATGGATAATTCTCAGTGCCGGGAACAGAGTAGCGTGTCGCTGTGGAAGAGTCATTTATGTAAGTGTGAAAACCGAGGAACATCAAAGAAAGTGAAGTTGGTAAGACGATCCGATCTGTTGGTAACCAACTCATTATCCAGCTTGCTGTCTTTCTAGAGGATATTTGGAGTCATACGATAGGCCAGCTTTTGTGTCTGGCTTGTTTTACTCAGCACCATGTTTTGGAGGCTCACCCGTGTTGTAGCACGTAGTAATACTTCATTCCTTTTCATTGCCAAACAACATTGCATCGTAAGTATGTACCACATTTTGTTGATCCACTCATCTGCTGGTGGACATCTGGGCTGCGTCCATCTCTGGCCACTGTGAATACTGCCACTGTGATCATGTGGGGACAGCTACTTGCTTAAATATCTATTTTCAATTCTTTTGAGTAGACACCTAAGAGTGGAATTGTGGGTTTATGTGGTAATTCTATGTTCAACTTTTCGAGGGACTGCTGAATTGTTTTCCATGAGGACAGAGCCATTTTACATTCTTACTGCAACATACAAGAGCTCCAGTATCTCCACATTGTCATCCACACTTGTAATTTTCTGTGTTTTGACTGTAGCCATCCCAGTAGGTATAAGGTGGTTCCTCGCTGTTGCTTTGATTTGCATTTCCCTAATGACTAATTTGTCATTTCCCTAATCTCCCAACTGACTAGTGATGTTGAGCACCTTTCCATGTACTTATTGTCCATGTGTACATTTGTATATCAAGTCCTTTGCCCATTTTTTAAGTTGGATCGCTTGTTTTTTTGTTGTAAGAGTTTGATGTTATTGTTGTTAAGAGTTTTTTATGTATTGCAGATACTAAACCTTTATCGGTAAATAGTTTCTCACATTCCGTAGGTTTCTTTGCTCGTTCTTTACAATGTCTTTTGATGCACAAGTTTTTTACTTTGATGAAGTCCAATTTATCCATTTTTTCTTTTGTTGTTTGTGGTTTGGTGACCTAAGGATCTCTTGCCAAATTAAAGCTCATGAAAATTATCCCTATGCTTTCTTCTAAGACTTCTATGATTTTGGCATTTTTATTTAGGTTGTTGATCTATTTGGAGTTAATTTTCCTATATGGTATGAAGTAAGGGTTCAACTTCATTCTTTTGTAGCTAGGTATCCAATTGTCCCAGTGTCACTTATTGGAGACTTTATTTTCTCCATTGAATGGTCTTGACAGCCTTGTCAAAAATCAATTGGCCATAGACATAATTGAGATACCTTCATGCCTCAGCTTTGGTGACTTAACCTTCACTGTGTCCTCTCTCTATCTCCTTTGCAGGCTCCATGCCTTCTTCCCAGCCATTAAATCTCAGTTCTGTGCATATTCTTTTTTATCACTCCATGCTTGCTCTTTAGGCAATATCTAGCTTTAATTACCACTCATTTGCAAATAAAGCATAAATGTGGATTTTTTGCTATCTCCTTTCATCAGAGCTTCAAACATACACGTCCCACTGCTAACTTACACGGGTATACTTGGATGTCAGAAAGTCATCCTAAAATTCACATGTCTTAAACCAAACTATGGATTCTTCCCCCATTACCTGGTTCTCTTCTGATGTTCTAAATCTTAGTGAACGGCATCATCAGTTCTTCTGTTACCCAAGCCCAGAATCTAGGAGTCACTCCTCCCTAACCTCCCACAATGGATCTCCCAGGGAAGCCTGCGAATTATATATCTTAGCAATCTCTCAAATCCACCCATTTGTCTCCTTCTCTACAAGTACCACAGAATATTTGAGGCCTATGTAAAAAAAAAAACAAAACCCATAAACATTATTGAGGAACATAGCATTTTTAAAAACAAATGAAGAGAGACATACCATGTCCATGGACGGGAAAGTTAATATTGCACAGATGTCAATACTTCCCAATTATAGATTTAATTCAATTATAATCAGAGTAATTATTCATTTGCACAATAAAAAATCATATTGGTTAAGTACTAAATGTTGATCTGTAAGTACTAAGTGACAAAGAAATTTAAAAACTCTTCTGCAAATTAAATGGGCAAGACTATTGAAGATGGTGTGAAAAAGAATAATGAATAGGGGCGCCTGGGTGGCACAGCGGTTAAGCGTCTGCCTTCAGCTCAGGGCGTGATCCCGGCGTTGTGGGATCGAGCCCCACATCAGGCTCCTCTTCTAGGAGCCTGCTTCTTCCTCTCCCACTCCCCCTGCTTGTGTTCCCTCTCTCGCTGGCTGTCTCTATCTCTGTCGAGTGAATAAATAAAAAAGGTCTTTAAAAAAATAATAATAATAATGAATAATAAACTGACGACAAAAACATAGTATAAAACTACAATTATTAAGCCAGCATGTTACTGACACAAGAATTGACAAAGAACTCAATGGAACAGAACATAGATTTCTGGAATTTCAAATTCTTGAGAAAATGATTATAATCAACAGTTTTAGAAAAACCAGTTAGCTATTTAGGAAAAAGAAAACTTGCTTCTTCTCTTATACTAGATAAAAATAACTTCTAAATCAATACAAAACTGTAAAAAGTGAAAGGCTAAGTATCTGAGTAGACTATTAAGTAAATGTATTTCTTTAGGGGGAAAAGACGTTTCTACACCTAAATGCAAATGTAAATACCATACTAATGGGCATGAGTGGTAGGTTTGAAATGCATAAAAATGGAAGAAACATAATGATACCTTACACATAATTAAAATCAAAAGGCAGATACCAAACTAAGTAGAATGCAAAATATATACAGAGAGTTAATATCTTTAAACTCTAAAGAGTGTTTACAAATCAGTAAGCAAAAATGAACACCCTGGTAGGCAAATAGTTAAAGAATCCAAACAGCTGTATATGTGTACACACTCCTATATACACACATATATACATATATAATACATATATATTTACATATGTATATGCACACATATATGTGTGTGTACATACATATATGTTCATTAAAATGTTTCATTAAATATAGCCACAAATTACAGACAATAAGAAGGCTTGAAAATGTCTGAATGCATTAGGTATACATAATATGATGGAATACTGTACAGGTATTGAATGCACTATTCTAAAAGCATATTTAATAAGATGAAGAAATGCTCACAATATAATGCAGTGGAAGGAAGAGAGAGTAGAGAAATATATAGGATTAAAGTGTGGGAAGAAATACCAGAAAGAGTCATTAATGCTTTTTCCTGAAAGGTAAGCATATAGATGACTTTAATTTGTCTGCCATTCTTTCCATCATGTTCTTAATTTTCTATCAGAAGAAAGGTATTTTTGTTACTTTAAAAAAATTTTTTAACATAACTTCATTATCACTGTAAAGCTTTCAAGTCGTGGGTTAAAATACGGAGTCCCTCTTTGCCTCTTGTCCCCTACTTGCCTCTCCAAGAGTAATTCCTATTAAATTTAATATATGTCCTTCCAGACATTTCTCTACATGTTTGCAACATATGAATATACATGGTAACTATTTTCACAATAACTAAGGTTATTTCATACAAAACAAAACAAAAATAATTTGTGGGGGAGCATAAAAAGGGTTGACTAGGTATTTCAACCAATTATCCAAACCCTAAAACTCAAAGAATGACGACTTTGCCTTTGTTTCAGGGTGAAATCACTCACTTCGATTTCTGAATAATCAGAAAAGAAAATGTATGGAGAAATTTTAAGGCCGTGGTGGTGGGCAGGGCACATGAGTAGATAGCTCCAATAAATTATAAGCAAAGGATCTTCCGTCTTTAATTTATATTAGAAAATGTTAAACACACCCCAATTGGTGTTCTTTCTTTGACATTTTTAAATAAGCCTGTGTGGGAGAGAGAAAGTAATGTTTGAAACATACATAAATACAAGGGAAAAGATCGCCCGCCCGCACAATGGAAGGGCGGAGCAATCCTCGCGGGGCGTCCCTGTCCCGGAGCCCCGCTCCTGTTGCCTCCCCGGGGTGCAGGGTGCTGGGCAGCAAGGTGAGGCCGAGGAGGATATTCCGCGGCTCTAATCCCATTCTACTTTATGACGAGCTGGAGAAATGACCTCTAGCGAGATCTGGCCCTTGTTCTATCCAGCAACTAGATTTTTCTTACAGAAAATAAATTAAAAAGGTGTGACCTTGCTGAAGGCTTGCCGAGAAAATGAGGTACATCTTGTCACAGGCAAGAGGAGCCTATTTGTTCAATTTGAAAGGCTGCCGCTTGGCTCCGATTAGAAGTTAAGATAAAGGCTGGGGATGAAAAGAGGGGAAACATTTCTAAGCAAGGAAATTAAAGGGCTACATTGGAGACCCTTTCAGCACTACACTGGGCTTTTTGTGTGGGGTTTATCAGGCCCCATCAGCCACACCTTGTCCCCGGGCTCGGGGCTCCCTCTCCTCCGTGCACACAAAAGCCCGCTGTGTAGGGAGCTAGCAGAAGCCCCCTGCTGATAGCCATGGGGGGGGCACTCACTTCCCCCTCCCCCCATTGCAGGTCGCAGCTGGGAAAGTGACCCACCCAAATTTGATTCACTGGGCAAAAGACTCAAAGTCATTTCATCCCTGTCATGGAAGGAACTCAGTCAAGAAGCTTTTCTATCTTCCCGAATCTTGGAGAATTCCTCCCAAATTCACTCAAATAAAGGGACATCGAAATGCCTTTGTGTCCATAAAAGCTGCAAGCCAACCGAAATTTCCACCCAAAGCCACTGAAGCGGAGAAACCTTCTTTCAACTTCTTTCTTCATTTTATAGACGTCTTTTATGTCCCAGAATGTCTTTCAACTTCTGAAGTAATAGCTCGTTGGGGAAAAGAGGAGGCAAGGAAAAATGCTGGGCTTTCCCACGTGCTTTAAATTTAGAGCCAACATTCTGTTCCCTGGTCCTCTTTGCCGACTGAGGTTCCAAAGGTTAGCTGGATCGGCCAGACTTCTCGACCTAGAATTCAGTGTCCTTGATCATAGGAGACAAACTCACCTGTCCAGGTTTCTCCCTCCTTATTCCCTCCCACATTCCAGTCTTGAACGTATTTTTCACATTTCCACCTCCATGCCCTTTGCCTGAGCTACTCAAGCTGCTAGAATGCCTTTCCTTGCGTATCCACGCTGTTGTGTGTCTTCCTCGGCTGAGACTCAACCTTCTGAGGGAGTGTGTTGGTTTGTGAGGGCTGCCGTAACGCCATAGTTGCACAGGCCGAAGTTTATTTTCTGGAAGTGTATTTCCTGTTGCCCCATGAGGGCAGGGGCCATACCCACCTGGTCTCCATCGTCTTCCTCGAGCCTGCAGGAGCTCCACGCTTAGCCCTTCTTCCCACATGGTCTCCTTTCCACAGAGCCCAGTGTGGCTTCCCATTCTTTTTGTTTGTTTGTTTGTTTGTTTGTTTGTTTGTTTGTTTTTAAAGATTTTATTTATTTATTTGACAGAGATAGAGACAGCCAGTGAAAGAGGGAACACAGCAGGGGGAGTAGGAGAGGAAGAAGCAGGCTCACAGCGGAGGAGCCTGATGTGGGGCTCGATCCCATAACACCGGGATCACGCCCTGAGCCGAAGGCAGACGCTTAACCACTGTGCCACCCAGGCGCCCCGTGGCTTCCCATTCTTAGCAGGCCCTCCAAGAAGGTTCATTGCCATTGGAAGGTTGCAGTAACATTCTGGGAGCGGAGCAAGAGGCTGAAGTGCCTTCGACGTAGTAAGAATAACTTAGCTTCGTTCACTCGGGTTTTAGCGCCGAGTGCGTCAACATCGGACTATTTGAGAACTGGGGGGTCCACTGCTTCAGGATCCATCTTGGAAGTACACGTGGCAATCATGGGGCTCAGAAAGAAGGTCCTGTATCATCAACATGGCTGTATAGCGGGCTCTTGGCTCCGGCATTTACCTGCACAAAGGACTTCACTTCACTTGACCCATTTTTGAAATACACCTTGAAGGATGAAATGCCCCACTCCATGCCAAAGATTGGGAGTGAAATAGGGCCTCATCTATGCCTACATAGTAATTTCATAGTGGTCTAGTCCAATTTCCTTTTCCTCTGCATGGAAACAGTGAGGGAATTGAAGGGGGGTGGGTTCCTGAGCAAGGACAGGAAGATTCACCAAGCTCTGTGGCAAAAGACCATTGAGAAGGGGAATACCTACTGTTCCACTTCAAGGTGACTTTCTTCTGAGATGTAAACTCCATCCCGCTCTTTCTCAAACCTTAGCCAAGTCTGGGGGGGACATGAAGGGCTTATGTGGGTGGGTTTTTAATCCAGAAACCATGATGACTCAGTCTCATAGCAGAGCTGAAGGATTTGGGGTGACAGCATAGAAGTATGGCGAAGGAGTCTACAGAATGACACAAAGTGACAAAAAACAGTCATGTGGGATGGAAAAATGCCCCCCCCCAAACCAAGTCAAGGAGTTAGCCACTCCCTCCCCTCCAAAATCCTTGAGAGGTTAGGAAGGTCATGGGACCCTCCTCATGCTTGGAATGGGATCAGGCCAATTACTTTTGGTTCTCAGGAGACAGGATACCTCAGCCAACAACGGAATGAGGCTAAGATATTACAGTTGGAGGAGTCAATCGTTATGGCCTTCTCCAATATTAACATGCCAATCAAACTGTTTTCCAGAAACATTTAAATAACAATTGGCTACCATTTTTTAGTTTTGAGACAATCATTTTAAGAAAAGAACTGAGCTTCTTAGCATATCCCCCCCGCCCCGAAATACTCTCTTTAGATGGATGTACTGCAAAGCATTGGCTCTAGCAAAACAATTTGTTTATTGAATGAAACCCAAAAGTCTTACCCTCAGCAAGTTGATCCCTGGCCTTAACCTTACTATGTTGGTATTATTTAGCATTCTGAGAGTGTTGGATGCTTGGTCACGTGCTAGAACAAGGAGGAAATGCCACCAACTACCAGGAAACCCAACCATCAGAAGTGCCCTCTCCTTACAAGGGCTGGTGACAAGGAGAATTATGGCACCCTCACAATATTATTGAACATTGTGAAGAACAAATTACAGTGTCCAACCTTGATGATTGCTGGCTGAGACTGCAGGCTGAGGCTGCCTTGTGAATATTTGCACGGACATAGTTTTTGAGAGTCCTTCAAGTTCACCTTCTATGAAACAGGGATCCAAGGAGTATTTTAGAAGATTCTCCGTATGCTATGCCCACTTCGTAACAATGTTCATGGTGTCACTGTGTCCCAATTTTTTCCCTGCATCTGCATCTATATTTTATGTGTGAAGGAGCTCTGTGACCTTTTGCTTCTCCCTACTGACAATACTAATCATAATAATAACCACCATTTTTGAGTGCTTATGAAGTGTTCAACCATATTCTAAGCACTTTAAACACTTTGTCTTTTAAGCCTTATCTGTAATGATCCCATGAACTTAGCACTGTTATTTCTCCAGCTTTACACATGAAGACGGTGAAGCTTAGAGAGATTTAAGTGTCTCCCCACAGTCCAGGTCCCATAGCGAGCAAAAGAGACAGACAGGAATCAGATCCAGAGCACGGACTTCTCTCCATAGACCCCACTTTTATCTATAATCCAACATACTCCCAACACTGCTGATGTAGGTCAAGGACAGTGTGGCTAAACTAGTCTGTGGTTAATGCCTCTGGACTTCCACTCAAACATGTTTCCACCTGTCATGGACAACAGAGGCAAAAAGCAGAGTGGGGAAGGCGGTAGTTTTCCTGACTTGCCTTTATTCTCCCGGCTCATTCCCTCCCTCATGCCACAGTAAGATCAATGGCAAAGAGACAAGTTAAACTACAAGTAAGTTAAAACTACAGATATTACATCAAAGAATGTCTCGGTACGTACGTGTAGCAAGTATATTACAAATGACTATTAAAATGGGTTATACCTAATGAATTGAAAATTCAATTTGAGGGAATGTAAAGTCATTGATTACAGACCCAGGATAGCTGGTCCAGAGGAACAACTGAGAATAATGCTAGCAGTGGGCACCACGGCCTGACTGCAGCATCAGACGAAACAGAAACCAGACTGTTACCTTGATCAAAACAAGTGCCAAGGATGATGTAAAAATCCAAGAATATGGGACAATAAAGGAGCCTAGAGCCTGAGAGGCCAGAACACCCAAGAAGGTATTGAGAGGGTGTCCTGCAAGTCAAGAAGACGCTAGACATTCATTCCCTAGTAAAATGGGGCACAGCAGCTCTTCCCTGCTCAATCCTTAGATAACTATGTGTCAGCCATGGTCTGTTGGGCGCTTGGCCCACGTGTCAAGTTGGCCTTGAACTCCAGTATCATGGCCCGAGGCACACACACCATGAAGCCTGTGAGTTCCCCTGGCTCACGTGGTTTCTCTACCTCCCTGTTCCTGGGGCTGCAGGTGCTGCTTCCTCACATCAGCATGAACAGGACGCTCGGCCAGAGCCCTCGCCAAGCACTGTGGGAACTTAGGGACTTTAGGAGTTCAGGGGCCGGGACACACGGGGATGGAGGCAGGCACATTATCACCTACAGCCCGTCACTAGCGCCACGGCCCTACTTCCCCCACTCCTCCTCACGCTAAACATGCCCCCATGTCTTACTCAGAGCCCCTCGACCTCCTCCAAGGGCCCTCCAGAGTCTCCATTTCTATCCTGAGCACTTCAGATGTTTTCACTGCAAGGAAAGGTGAGATCTGGTGAGTAACAGAAATTTCTCCACTTCATTTCTTGGGGACTCTATGGCAAACGACTGGCTGTAGAGAACAAAGTGGGAGTGAGGTGGGTGTGCTGTTATTAGGCCTCATGAGTCTCTGACTCAATTCCTGTACTTGGATTTGGCCTTCATTCTGTCTCCTTAGATCCCACCTCACAGAAGTGAGATTCTGCTTTTTGATTTGAGTTGGACCTCTCCGTGCTTAGGTTTTCGGGATACTGCCACCCTAAAACAAGAGGTTCAAAAAGTGCTTCCAACAGTCTTTTGTCCCCCCTCCAAACACCTCCCCTATGACCCACTTCTCCATTCGGGGCCCCATCTCTATGGTGATGGTGGAGCCCACGGAGACCCACCCAGGACTGAAGTTTATCTAATACATGGCTGGAACTTCAACAGAATACAGAAATATATTTAGTGTTGACCAAATTCATTCCTCTAGATCATGGAGTCAGCACTCACACAGGGAACCTCCCTGAGCAAAGGAGGGAGATTGCTTTGCACTAATCCAAACACCGATTCAAAGGAGCTGAGTTCTGGTTTCTATCTTCAGTGTTGCTTGCTGAAATCACGTTGTAAATGAACCGAGAAGCTTGTGGAAGGAAATACAATGAAGTGAAAGAGGGGAAAAGCAAGGGAGAGAAAAGCAGGATGTTCCCTCTTTTTGAGGGCTTACTATGTACCGGCCAGGAAGAAAACTAATCCCTAGAATGACAGGAGCTTCCGGAAGTGTGTCGATTGCCTTTTTCCACTTGAGTTTTTAATTAAGTTGTTTTCCAGTTTTGTAACTTTGATTTGCTATAACAGGGCTTTTGCAACACTTTCTGTCATGCTGCTTCTTTCTTAAGCTTTTCAGACCCAATTTTGTATATTCTAATTGCAAACTCTAGTTCAGGTTCCTAAAACACTCTCTTATAATTATCACCAAACAAATGCAGTGATTGCACAAAGCTCGAACATGTGTCGCATTAATTCTCACAACCAAAATACTTTCATTTTTCTTGGACTCTAAGCAGAATGGACCATAAGCACAGTGTTTGATAAAATGACAGGTGGAATTCCATCCAATTAAGACATAAATATTTTTCCAGAGGCTAAGCTCACTGCAAAATAATAATCTTCACTCAACACATCTTTACATGTCTTCGGCAAAACACCTGTCTAAAACTGTTAACACTAAATATTTTGGGAGCTCTGTACTTCAAAGACATCCCTGAAAATGTCAAGCATTGTTAAAATGTTGAAGTAATTTTGGTTAAATGCTTCTGTGACAACTGTCGGACTTGATTTGTTTTAGCTGAATACATTCTGAATGTTGCTTGGAATCTGTGAATTGGTCACTTGCCAAAAGGTGAGAATTGGGCTGGAGTCAAAAGAATTATATGCATCAAAGAAATGAAAAAAATGGGGGGCATCTTTGAGTATTTTAAAAATGCAATTTATCCGCTACGTTGGAAGCTTCAAAAGAATAGTCTTTCCAAGTGATAGCGCTTGCAGTAAAACCATAAAGTATATAGTGGAAGTCATTTTGACTCCTGGCCCAATTCATACCTACAGACTCATACCCACAGCTCTTCCTGCAGAGAGAAAAGTATATTTTAAAGTACCCTTGACAAAATTAGTGATTAAGCAATACAGACTCGACATGTTTTCCTAGGACCTTCTCATTGGTTGATTACTAAGTGCTTAGGGTTCTTGGAACCCACGGAAGAAATATTACAAGCAGAGGAAGTGTTCATAACATTTAGACTAACAAAGACCAACACTGCTCTTTCTCCTTCCTCTCCCCCCATTTTCAGATAGGTACATTGAGGCCCTAAGACCTAGAGCCAACCATAGTGAGTGAACAGAAGTGTCTACTGCAAAGAGCTTAAAAGTTTGGGCTGAAGGGTGAGGGGTAGGGGAGACATTTATGAAACATATCAACATATCATAGAAGCAGCACATAAATGTCCAAGAGGCATAAGTGAGGTCCATAGTAAGAGGACCTGAGGTTACCTGTTAATCACTATGGGCCAGACATTGCACTAAGCACTTTATATGCATTATCTCATTTAATCCTTGCAGTTATCTCTACGCAAGAGTGCCATTATTACCCTCTTTTGCAGATAAAATCTCTAAACAAGTTGTCCAGGTCAGGCAGATAGCAGCTGATAGAGTCAAGACTTGGAGTCAGTTCTGTCTGGCTTCAATATCCTTGTTTTTAACCATCTGTTGAGCTTCTTTCCTATGTTCATGGTTTCCAGAGCTAGTTTCTTCCCACAAATTCAAGTAGGTGTCATTATGGCTTGAGCAATCTACGGTGATGATAATTTCGAAGGACTGGAGTAGCCATAGAGGTCACCCTTAAGCTATGGATTCTGCGGAGAGTATGTTATCAGGGCTAAAATAGAGCGACCACGGTCTGGCATTTTCCACAAGACCCCAATGCAAACACTCTGTTTCACTGTCCCCTTAAGGATTCATTCTTGACAAAGCGCAGGTTCAGGAAAATGTCATAGAATGTCCCAGGCCTCGACTTCATCTGAGAAATCTTGGAGTCAACCCAAGAGGGATCCATACCTTCCGGGCCTTCTAGACCCCCAATCTAACCTATTTTTATTGATTACCACTAGGTCTGAGAACTGACCCACACCAAACACCCAGTGTTTAGTCCAAACCGGACCAATGTTGGTGGTGGAAGAAATCAGTTGTTTTCATTTTCTCTCCGTCATTGGCTTCTTTCTGGGGAACATGTCAGACACCTGAGTCAGACTGGAAGGAACAGAAAAGGCGATATACCAGCTGAGGCAGGACTACTTGCAAATATGTCTGAACCCAGGGACTCGAGTAGAGTCAGCCCCACTTCGGTTCTCCCATTGCCATTGCTAAGCTCTCTGATGCTGTCATTGGCGACACTCTCAGGCAAAACCTGTCCCCATGGAGGCAAGGGAGCCTGCCTCCTCCCCAGCAGTTCCAGGCTTACAACCTTCTTGTCGCTAGCAGTCCCAGGAAAGAGAAAGCTCTTTCTCAATTTTTCCAGCAGAAGCCCCTGCCAGAGCCTCCTAAATTAGCTTAGTCACGTGTCCACTAGTCAACCAATCCCTGGGGTCTGCAGGACGGAGGGTGCCGATTGGTTAGGCCTGGGTCACATGACCAGTCTTGGAGGCGTGCAGATGTTGGCTTTTTGTCTGTTCCCGTAAATTATGGGCAGGGGAAGGGTGGTTTTTCTAGAGGAAAGTCTGAGAACTATTACCAGAAGTGGGTGGGAAATCAATGTCAAATAGGCAAAATCAACAGATGCTTAGAGCCCCCTGCCCTCCCTGAGAAACTGCCATCCGGAAGATGAAGCAGGGACCAGAGAGTTACCTAGATGGGGTAGCCAGGAGCTGAAATGGTCCGGGATGGGTTGGGAAGCTAGACGTGTGGTTCTCAAACTTCAGTGACAGCAGAACCGCCAGGGGGGCTTAGAAATGCACATTCCTCTTCTTCACTCCCAGAGATTCTAATTCAAGAGGTCTGGGGCATGAGAATTCACATTTTTAACAGCTCCCCTAAATGACGGTGATGTGGTTGGAGGCCTGTGAACTGTATTCAGGAGACAGTGGTTTAGATTCTGGCGAGGGAGACCGGCTATTGAGTATTAAATAAATGACTTTCACTAAATCCCAAATAATAGCCAGAGGGAGGTTTTTTGTTTTGTTTTGTTTTTTAAACAAACAAATCTTGACAGTTACTTTGTGTGAACGTCTCTCTCAGTATCAGCACCTCTCACTACCTCCTGGGCAGTGCTAGGTGCTTAATAAATGCTCTGGGAAATGAGGATCTTTATCAAGGCGGCTTGCTGAGGGCTGGTTTGTTGATCAGGAACGTGGAGACATATGGGATTTACAGACAGCTTTGAAAGCCAGATCAGAAACCCCGCAGTTTATTATTAAATGCGTAAGCCTGATAATGGGAATACAGTATTTTAATAAAATAGGTGGACTTCTAAAATCTTTTTTAAAAAGAGAGAAAAAGGAAAAGAAAGAAAAGAAAGAAAAAACTGCCTCCGTAATTAGAAAAGTATTTATATGCAGAGAGTAGAAAAGTAGAAACAATGTATTGTAATTTGAATTCTTCTGTCCTCTCTTCTCTTCCTGCCAGCCACACCCCCTCCTTTTCTTTTCTGTGCTTTTCCTTAAATGCACCATTGGTCGATATCCAAGCACAGAGCAATAGTGGGAGCCCACACATCTTTTTAAGTGCTCCCCACAAAGCTGATAGGACAGGAATCTCAGAGAAGCTCCCTCCAGCCAGGTCCCAGGAGAGCCTCCTCCTTGAAACTTGAAACTTCCCAAGTACTATCACTTCAAGGCACACAGACCTAAGAGGATTAAGGTAAGTATCCCTTCTAAAAGCCTGAAAAAACAAAGATTAGTTTTTAGCATCACAAAGAAACATATATTTATATAAGTTCTGAAGGAGAAGAAATATGTGAAGACTTTTGGAGAGGGGGCGGGGGCACGGAGAGACACTGGAGCAGAAAAGGCAAATCATCCCTAAGCAAGGGAAAGAACATTCCGGCAAGATTATCCACTGTTTACAAGGAAACAGATCGTCATTAAAATTTACGCAAAAGTCACAAAGAAGACCCATGTGCCAAAACCTTATTGAGCTGATTTTATTAAGTGAGAGCGTTTGTGATGGGACCAAATAGCAGACTTTTTCATTTTTTCCATCGTATACAAAGGGTGCTAAGGATTATTAGGATAATAAAGTTAAATCAACAGCGCCAGAGGAAAAAATACACTTTAAAAAAAAAAAACTCAAAACCAGCTTTCTATATATTCACAGTGGAATAAATCACTTAAACTTCTACAAGGCTCAGTTTCCAAAGAAAATCAGTAATGAGAAATCAAAAAAAGAAAGTTTTGGAGGCTGCGATCTGATTCAAAAGTCGAAAGGAATCTACAAACTTCTGGAAAATGCACATCCAAGCGACAGTGTGCATATAACTCACTTATTGCACTGGAAATACGCCCCTTTGAAATAGCCATCAATCAAATCGATCTTCATACAATTTTATCTTTCAGTCTCTTTTTTTTTCCAGACAAAAATGAACGGCTACTCGTCCTCCCTCAAAAGGAAATAGATACAGATTTCACAAAGCAAGCAGAAAGTAAACATTCATTCTGCCGAAAAGTAAATTTCCACCAGAGGGTCCTTTTGTTTGGATTGACTGAGAAGGTAAACCCGTGAATCCAACACGGTCATCGGTGACATGAGACCTATTTCATTTCTTCTTCACTCTGAGAGCAGTAAGAGCTGATAAGGCTGATGTACAAACACGAACAGTGACAAACGGTGTCAGAATCCCCGTGGCTCCTGTGGTCAGGTGGACCCGAGGATGTGTTTTACGTCACTTCCTTTGTCAAGTAGGTCAGAGGTCATCTGTATCAGCATCTGTGTTATGCATTTCAGAGTTAAGGGTCCCTGAACATTAAAAAACTTCAAAAACCCACTGGTACCTCTCCGGGTGTCCATCCACTTCTACCTGCCCCCAAACTAACAAGGACTTGCCACCACCAAGTGTATCTGTGAAGTCATTCCACGGACACTGATCAGACTCCACCCCCTAATTCCTTCATTCTCAGATGCATGTTAAAATTTCTTTACGAGGTTTTGCCCTCTTAGAGCCAATGAGCCTGTGTGATGGAGGCAGGGTCTCCTCCTTCCCTCCAACTGTTATTAAAGTAATGATATATCTTACAGTAGCTTGCAGCTTAACATCAAGGAAATATATATGCTCTCCACCACCAGTCCCCTCATCTAGAAGACAAGTCTGAAGTCTAAAGGGCTCAGAGTTTATTTGCAACAGCTTCCATATCAAGGATGGGAGAACACTGAATGAAAAGATGTAACCTGTTTATTTGATTAAAAAAAAAAAAGTCTGCCAAAGATGCTAAAACATAAAGAAATTGTTCCTAATCGTTTTGAGAATGGGTACTTCTCTTCCGTCCCAAAGTCAATCAAGCACGTTAAGACTTGTCCTTGGGCACCAGGCAACTTCAGGATACCGGAGCAAGCCTTCACAGTCTGTCCCCACTTTCTGACAAACCCCCTGGAAGGGTGGCGAATCAGGACCTGGCTCTGATCTCATGGAGACGCTTCCCTGTGGTTGACCAGATGCCTGTCAGCATTGTTGGCAGTGTTTTGACACTAGCAGAATCTTCCTGAAAAAAAAAGCAGTGAGCTAGGATAATGAACAGGGCTTTTTTATTCACCAAGTAGCAAAACCAGATGAAACGTCAAGCTTTGCAGGGGTACAGTGTCTTAGGTTGGGTTTCCCCCCCAACAGCACCTGACATGGGGATTTGAGTGTAAATAGTTTATTTTGGAGGTGATCCCAGGAAGCACCTGTAGGGGAGTGGGGAAGTGAGTCAGGGAATGGAAAGAAGACAATAAAGAGTGCACTATGGAGCAGGTTATTGCTGTGGGCCACTCGGGCTCAGTCCTGCTGGCAAATCCTGGGAAAGAGTGCAAGATGTGAATCAGAATTGTCCCAAGCAAGGGGGCAGGAAGCTCGGGTGCTTAAACATCAATGCCCATCCATCGCTGACTGAGGCTGCTCCCCTGGAGATACTCACTTTTCCAGCATTTGGGGCCTGCCTGGGGCATGGGCCAAGCCTACTCCAGCAGCCAGAAAATATTCTCAGGCAGAGAGGGGCAGGTGTTTACAGCAAGAAGTCATCAGAATGCAGGGACGGTGAATGCTGAGGGGATGCCGGCAGGGCACGGACAGTGTCTGCTACACACAGATATTTTCTTCCAGGCAACATTTAGCATTTCCAGGGATGTGGCAATTTCCAAAAACAAGTTCACAAGCAGTGAGTTTTCCTTATTAACATCACGTAATGGTCAAAACAGAGCTGTGCAAAAAACCATCTCTCATCTCCTCCAGTTATCTGATGAAGGAACACAGAGTGGCTTGGAATTGCTCCATGATCTGATTCAAAATCACAGATGAGTGTCTCTGAAATGGGTGATGTCACTTGATCAAGGAAGTTCTACTGTTTTATTCCTCCTTCCCAACCATACCCTAGCTCAACTATTTCCAAGATGCATGGCTTCAACAAGGCCGCCACAGCTATGGGGATTATTAATTTCATCAGTGCTGGGATAAACAGTCTCATAAGATGCTTTGAAAGAAGAGGCTTTGCATGGAGAATAATGCAAGTTTAGGCAAAGTTCTAGCATTTTCAAAGCAAGCTTATTTTCATGTCACACATTTGTCCTAGAGGATTTTCAAGATGGACAGAAGGAAAATATTCCTTTAACTGTTTCCGTTTTGTGTTTCCATTGGCCCAGACCTCACTGCACGAGAGGTTTTTTTGTTTGTTTGTTTGTTTTTTTTTTTTACTATGTCTTGTTACATCCAGTGCTTCAAGTAAAATGGGCTCATCATATTTTCTTTTCTTGAACATTATCAATTAAGCTTAATGTAATCAAAGATTGTGTGTGTGTGTGTGTGTGTATAAATAAATGTGGGAGGATCTTAATTCCTGCCAATGGGGGAAAATATCAACCATGATGATCAACATGTGGTACTATGATAATCTGACTGATCACATATTTTCACCCTTCCTCTTGCGCTGTGGGCAAAGCACACTCCGCTACCCCACTGATCTTGGGCGGGGCCATGTGACTTGCTTTGGCAAATGGAAGTTTACCACTAACCTAGCAGAAACTTGTGTTCTTGTGTATTTTGGGCTGGCTTTTGTGCTTCTGCTGTTCTCTGTGAGAAGGACACATTATGAACAGCCATCGGTCCAAAGAGGATAGATGAAGAAGACCTGAGCCCGATGACCTACAGCTTGGAGCCTGGAGTCCAGCCTGTCCAGTCAAGCTGTGGCCAATTCGCAGACCTATGGGTGACAGATAAATGCTTGTGATCTTAAGGCACTGAGTTTTGGGGTGTTTTATTACACAGCATTATTACAGCAAGAGCTGACTGATACATTGTCGTATACGGTAGCACCTTTAAGCACCTCACACGAGCTTAGAGTGAAAATATCTTGGTACACTTGGATTTACAATCTCTTCTTTTTTCTCAAAAAGCCAAATTTTCAAACAGAAAAGGAAGGGCATTGAAAAAATAATATTCTTTTTTTCTTGTGTTTTGCTCTCACTTCCCCAAACTATATGAACTGTGAGAACTGGCCTGTCATTCTACTCGTCTTCATTTTTGTGGTTGACACTAATTAGCAGTCCATTACAATGCCTATCTCCCAGCTGATGCCTTTTGATGTGAACTTTTTCAAGTTCCACCTCATTGTAGTTATAACCTTACAACTTCTCACTCAGCCACAGTTTAATCTGTAATCAAAATTATGAACTAATGAAATAACACAAGGCTTGTTTTAATAGGGTGGTTTGCTTGTTTGTTTTCAAAATTATATCAATTTGCCACTTTGTGATATTCACACCTTTTTTTTAATGAAAGCTCCATCTTCACTATCACCATTTGAAATGAGATGCCTCCTAGACTTGTTGCATACAATTAAACCACAACAAAAGGAAGCCGAAGTCATTTCACTTTTCATAAGGCTGTAATTATTCTTCAACTATTGGAATACGACATCCCTTAGGAGCTAATTATTGAAAAGCTCTCATCACACGTAGGAAACACACAAACAAATCCTTCAAGCACAAAGTAAATGTTCAACATTAAAGAGCCACATCCAGGAAGTCATACCAATCAGTTGGTCCAGCTAATTACTAATCTGATTTTTGGAGTAGTTGCATTAGATAATTATGATGTGTATTCATAACATGAAAAGCACAGCCTTTCATTGGCTTTAATAAAGATCTGGCTGCAAGAAAAAAATGTGCGAAGAACCATAATACAAAATTTGCATTGCAGCACAACCTGGGAGAAGTGTGGTAGACATTTTTTTAATAGAAAACATTTCCTCTATCACATGATAGATATATTTAATATATCTTTTTATGTATGTCATGGTGGAAAGCAACGTGAGCTAGTGTACGAGTAGGATTCCATATAAGTCATGCAGTCCTGTGTAAGGCCCAATTCAAATTTTTGAATGTCTTATAAAATGTTTCTTTGAGTCAACTAAGATTCACATTAGATATATACAAGGTATTCAAGATTACACTGTGGATCATAGTCTAAAGGACTCAAAGTCCAAGTCATATACACAATATGATGACTGCACTACTCATTTTAAAATATATTTCTATGTGAGCATATTCAAATCCTTCTTAATTTTTAAGTGGTTTTAAAACTAATAAACTCTCATACGCTGTTGATGGGAATGCGTATTAGCACAGCTTTTTCAGAGGGCAAATAGTCAATAACTATCAAAATTAAAAATGTATATACCCTGGGGCGCCTGGGTGGCACAGCGGTTAAGCGTCTGCCTTCAGCTCAGGGCGTGATCCCGGCGTTGTGGGATCGAGCCCCACATCAGGTTCCTCCGCTATGAGCCTGCTTCTTCCTCTCCCACTCCCCCTGCTTGTGTTCCCTCTCTCGCTGGCTGTCTCTGTCTCTGTCAAATAAATAAATAAATAAAATCTTTAAAAAAAATGCATATACCCTTTGATCTAGCCATTTACTTTTCAATGTCTTTATCTTGCAGCTGGACTTGTATTAGTGCTCCAAAAAAAAAAAATGTATAAGTTTGTTCATGACAGCATGTGAGGTGGGGGGGGAGATAAGTAAATTAATTAATTAATTAATAATCAAATTGCCAATTAATGGAGGACTGTTACCATAAAACAGGTTACTCGGCAGTGACTAAAGACAGAGAAAGGGAGAAGATACTTATACACACTGTTATGCAAAAATGTTCAAGATCTATTAAATACAAAAAAACTAAGTTATAAAATTATGTGTAGAGCGTAACTGTTCTAGGTAATCTAAAAAGGTATACATACATGTCCCAGATAAATGTATACACGAATAATTTTCATCCCTATGTGTGTTGATGCATGTATTTGTATGGTAGTGGGTAGATAGATATATGGATGACAGATGACAGATAGATAGACATAGATAAACCTTCTAAAAGGACACACAAGAAGCAATTCCCAGCTCTTTCTTCCGGGGAGTGGTGCCCTTGTAATGTGAAAACAGCCAACGACAATAGGAGAAGCAATAAGCACAGGGGTGTTCCAACACAACTTTAATGGATCGAGATGGCCATCGTGTGACCTGTAGTTTGTGGCCCCTTGCCCTAAGGATCAAATCCTCCATGGCTTTACATGTCATTTGTCATTTACATGCTAATGACTCCCGGAAGTGGATCTCTCCAACTCTAGTCTTGCCCCACTGTGACACTTACATGCTACCAAGCACTCAATGTTTTCACTCGGGTGTTACAGCAGAGATGAGTAACGGTCCACTACTCATGTGTCTGCCTCCATAGCATAGTTACAGCCAGGAAGCAGCCACCTGGCCAAGGCCTACCTCTCCCATGCTTCACCCTCCCTGCGTCTAGGTGGTGCCGCCATGTTACTAGTTTTTTGTCTCATCTGTCAATGGAACGCACCCTAGGGGAGGGTAGAGCCACAGAGTGAAGGAGCTGGATCCTTGAGTCACCACACTGAAGGTCTCTCATCAAACGGGAATCTCTGCATCTGTCTAACAAGTGAGAAACAAATGTGTTTTAAGCCACAGAAATGTGGGAATTTAGCTTAGGGTAGGCAGTATCAACCATCTAATATCAGCCATCTAAAATTTAACATGTCTGAGACAGAAACTTAATTTTTTTCTTCTATGCTCCTTTCCCACTATCTAAGCTCAAAATGGTACCTCCATTTATCTATTTTTCAAGCCAAACATTTGAGTGTCATCACTGACTCTTCTCTTCCTCACATACCTGACATCTAACCCATCAGTAAACACCTTAAAAATATATCTAAAATTCGGTCATCTTGTAATGGTTCCACATCTGACATCCTGAACCAGAGTCACCATCATAGGCCACCTGGGCTATTGTAGTGGCTTTCCTGATCAGGCTCCCCACTTCCAGCAGACCCTTCACCTCTCCTTGTCTAATTTTCCACATCAACTCCCGTGTGATCTTTTCAACACATAAGTCAGGTCATATTACTCCCCTAGACAAAATCCACACAATGGTTTCCATTGAGTCTGAAATGAAATCCAGACTTTGAAATCCCCGTGTCAAGGCCCCACTTGATCTACCCCATGACTTTCTCCGCAAATTCATCTCCTATATCTCTTACCCTCCAACTCTGCGAAACTGTCATGGCTTCATTAATTCTTCCTCAAGCATGGTGAGCAAGCTTCCCTCTCTTGGTCTTTTATATGCTGTTTCCATGACTTTGGTTTACACTGTTATTTACTCTCCAGTGTTCCCTTCTCAGAGAAGTCCTCTAATGGCCACACTATCTAAAATATCAACCCTTGTCATTCTTTCATCACCTTGTTCCAGTTTCTACCTGATAGTATACTGTATATCTATTTATTTGCATATTTCTATTGTTATCGTTAAAATGTAAGTCTCATGATGGCAGGAACTCCATCTGCCTTGAGCATCATTATAAACTTGAAGTGTGCCAGCACATAAAAGATGTTCAATAAATATTAGTTAAATGAGTTAAATGTTCATTTCTTTCCCTTGAGTTGTGTTAGAGCTCTTCCATACGTATTGGGGTCTGTCCTCCCGAAAGCTTCATCTATGAAAAACCACCTGGCTATACGTGTGTGATATTATTTTCAAACCTTTCCTTGCAAATTCTACAGACATTGTTCCATTGTCTTCTGACATTCAGGTTTGTCCAGAAGAACTTAGAGGTGACCTGATTTTCATTCTATTTTAGATAATCTGATTTTTCTTTACAGATGTTTATAATGTTTTGAAATCAATACACAGGCTGATTGGAGTACTTTTTCTCTATGGTTTTGCTAAAAATGTGATAAACTATTCCAGATCTATAAACTCAGACCTTTTTTAGCTCATAGAATGTAACCCCAATTACTTGTTGATTATTGCTTTTATTCCAAGTTTGCTTATCTCCTCCTCGGACACATTTATAACCAGTAAGCTGGGCCCGCGTTGCCTCACTATCTCATTGCTTGACTCTCTTGGTCTTGGTAGCGTGGCTCAAGTTTGTTCTTCATGCCATTCACTCAGTTTTCTTTGGTCAGCTTTGCTTTTTCTTGCCTCTGATGAAGATTCTAGTTTTGTTTTGGCATTTTTAACTTGCTCACAATTCTTCACTCTCTCCCTGGATGAGGTTCTGTTGTCAGTTTGTATCTGCCTTACGGCTTTCATCTGATTCTTCAAAAAATCATGGTCTCCTTGAGTATTCTATGGAGAATGCTAAATAGCTTTCTAATTTCCTCTTCTGTTTCTAGCAGTAAATCATTTTCAGAGGCCTACCCATTCTCTGGGTCTTCAGTATGAATGCTGTATGGTAGTTTTTCACGCATTATGCTTGTCCCACTGGTAACTCATCCTGGAGTGAGGAGAGCTCTGTCCATGCCTAGCACTTGTCATCAGACAACGCGGCCTCAGAGAGCAGCGCTCATGCAGGAGAGGGGCAGATGCACATGTTTCTGAGTGACAAGGAGCTTGAATTTGAGCACAGAGGATGGGGGGGGGGAGGGACGAATGAATACCTGATTGCATTATTATTTTGGGAGGGCGGTGACATAATGCAAATGGGGCATGGATTATGTTTCTCAATCCAATTCTGCCAACTAATAACCAATCCTCCTGGATTCCCCACTTCAATTTATAAAGAACCTAACTTTTGTCTACCACCAAACCCTCCCTCAAATATTCCTTCTGCAGTTTCTCATAACCCCAAATTCATTTCTTAGGTGAACCTGGCCTTCATTTCAGTGATTGGTGGTTGGCATATATTTACTTTCTATAGTACTGTCGATGATGGACCTTCCCAGAGTCTTATTATTGTTAATTACCAAACGGTAAACTTTACTGTAAATTAGAAGCCTTGTGGAAATGGACATCATCTTCAATCAACAACCCTTTTCACCTGTTTCCAAAGACTTAAAATGTGTGTCGACAAGTATGGGGAGTTAGGTAGGAATGGGCTACAAGGATGAGGCAGACACGGATTCTCCCTAAGGGAGCCTGTAGTCTGACAGGAGCCAAAAACAAGTGCCGGGGACTTTTGACAATACAAAGCCCAAGCAAAGAAAAATATTTGTGGCATTACAAAAATGCCCAGGTAACACATGTCTAGGCCTACCAAGACAAGGCTTCAGAGAGGAGGTGATATTTGTGTATGGTTCAGGCACAGAGATGAGAAAAGGCTCCCAGCATGAGAAAAGGCTCTGATCAAAGTTTTCCCAGAGATAGGAAAACTTGCCCGGGTATGGGTAATAAGGATTTGCATGTGGCTTGAGGATAGGGAAGTGTTAGTTTCCTACAGCTATACAAAAAAATTACCATGAACTTAGCAGCTTGAAATAACAAACATGTATCATCTCACAGCTTCTGTGGGTCAGAAGTCTGGGCTCAGCCTAGCTGGATTCTCCACACAGGGCTGAAATCAAAGTCATCCTCTCTGGAGCTCCTCTTCCAAGTTCATGCGGTCGTTGGCAGGACTCCGTTCCTTGCTGTTGTATGAATCAGGTTCCCATTTTCTTGTCGGCTATCAATCAGGGGCCACTCTTGGTTCCTAGAGGCCACTCTCAGGTTCTTGCCCCCATCATGTCCTCCTTTGTAGACCCTCTCACAACATGGCAGCTTACTTCTTCAAGGCTAGTGGGACAATCTCTCTGACTTCTGGAAGGTTCCAGGCTCACTGTTTAAAAACTCACCTAATTAGGTCAGGTCCACTCAGGCAGGATAACTCTTCTGATTGAACTCCGAGTCAACTGCTTAGTAACCTAAATCTATTCACAGATTTCTCCCATACTCAAGGGCAGGGGATGACAAGGGGCATATATTCCATGGGGCCAGGAATCTTGGGAGCCTGATTAGAATTTTGCCTATCACAAGGGCATTAGAAGGACATTAGTCCTAGTGAGTGAAAATGTCAAATACAGGAGGACCTTGATGGGGAGCTAAGGAGTTTGGGGACTGATGATTTTTGAGTTGAGTTGTAGCATAATAAGGATTAGAACAGAAGATGGCAGCATCTTTACCAGAATTCTGCAAAGATTTGAATTATTTTACTGGCATGTTAAAAATGAAAAAGGTTTAGAGCAGGATGGCAATTAGGTTGCGTTAACTCTGATCGAGTAGTGGCTGTCTGGAGGGCTGTGTGGGGAAGAGCTGGGGCCATTTCTGGGCTTAGTGGGCAGCAGTGTTGGGATCTATTGGCAATGTCAGCTGGGGTGAGGGTGGTGACAAGTGGGAGCGCCAGAGCTGAGGACCGGCCACCCTGGCCCTTGAGGAAATAGTTTCAGACCTGGCACCTCTGAAAAGGAAAATAACAAGTCTATTTTCCAGGCTTCTGTGGTTTAGTTTAGCACCCTCCAAAGCAAATCAAAAATAGCAAACATTAATAAGATCTTCAAGCCTTTTCCAAATGTCAGGACTTAGAGCAAAATACAAATAAATTAATCCACTGGGAGCTTCTTCGACTCGTTCCTCCCAGTAGAAACCCAGCTCCAAAATTTAGGAATTTCTAACAATCTCTTTAAACAGAAGAAAACAGGTCTGCTGCCAGGCAAAGAATTCAAATGCACTTGCTGTAGACTTTGATGATACATTCCAAGGCTGCATGGAGAGGGATGGGGAAGTTCAACGTCTACTGATGGGTCTGAGTCCCAGAGGGAAGCACAAAGGTAGGGTCATGGTAGGGTCAAGGTCATGTGCTTGGGATGTGTGTGGGCTGGGCGGGAGGCTGTCAGCCAGGCGGAGCACACTCTCACCTGCACCGTCCACTGCTCAGGCTCTCCCCCCTCATCTCGAGTGCCTCGGGAGCAGCCTCATGTCTTCAGACTCAAGGGCAATAACCCAACAGCCTGCATGGGCATTGCCTTCTATGACCACAAGATCTTCCCTGGCTACTTGTTACTACTTAAGACAGTGCTTAGGAGGCTATGACTCCAGTGCCTGCAAGCCCTGGGGGATTTCTGGCTCTAGCGGGGTGGCAGATTAGGCTTGCCACTTGACAGATGGTTTCTTGGCACCCCATCTCTCTCTTGTCCTCGGAAGGAGTACACTTCCCTCCTCCATAGATGTGGGCGTGGCCATGCTACCTGCCACTGCCGCACACCTGGTGAGCGGTACTTCTCACACCGCGCGCTGATACTGGGCTTGGCCACGGGACTTGCATTGGCCAATGGGAGGTTAGTGGTTCTGATAGGATCAGAGGCTTCCCTTCTTGTGTTTTAGCCATCGCCGGGAGAGACATGTGCCCAGACAAATCCTCGGTCCACAGCATGAGAGGCATTTGGAGCAGACCTAAACCCAAACACAGCTTGGACTCAAGCCTACCAGAGCCCAGACGAAGTCAAGAAAGCTGTCCTCCATTTGTTGTTTCATTCGGGTGCAAGTTGATGGGGGAAGGGGAAGAGAGCCAGGTGTGAGAGTGATTTCAAAACCAAGGCTATGTCTACACTAGCAAAGGAGCCTAGATCTGGCCCTCTTTCAGTTAAATATTCTTGCTCCCCCACATCACGAAGACCCTGCCATACACAGGGTCCTGGGATAATACTCAGAACATAGACTTACGTGGTCTTAAATCTTAGAAAGGCGTAAGACAGTGGAGAGTCAAGGGTGAGGCTCTGGGGGCCAGAAGGAGGAGCTTGGGGAGGGGCTACAGATCTGGGGCTCACTCAACAGCCAGTTCCAGGGCCAGGCTGCAAGAGGCAAGTTGCTCCCCCTAAGGCTGTGGGGTGGGGGAGTTGCAGATCACTAAAGTTTGCAAGAAACTTCTGGAAGTTTCACCCCAAACCCACCACCAGTGTGGTAGCCCAGGGCAAGACAGTGGCTTGGGAGCTCAGAGCTGTGAATTCATTTGGAAGGAGAGAGGGTCCCCCAAGAAGACACTTGCGGACAAGCTAGAAGATTAGTCTGCGTTGGGTGCTTTGAACAACCCTAAGGCAGGCACTCATACTTAGAAGCACAATGAAACAAGGACGAGCTGGGACTCCGCCAGACTGCCTGAGGTTCAAGCCCTGGCTCTGCCATTTACTAGCTGTGTGACCTTGGGCAAGTTACATAACATCTCTGAACCTTACTTTCCTAAGGGATATTAGTTACTAGAATTCTCTTGTTAGGTCCTTAAAAGGATTAAAATCATTATATATAAAAAGCACGCAAAATGAACTACAGTATTGTCTATTATTGTTGTTGTCATAGCTCACAAATCCATATTTCAGTCTCTTGACCCAGAGATACATGTTTCATAATTTAGAACTGTTCAGATTTTAGTTAAGAAATATGGTGCTCATATAAACAATTTAGAAAAGAAACATGGAGCCCATATAAAATTGCAGCAGGGTCTGGGGCTGCATTCTGTAACCAAATGACATGAATATTTATGCAGTGAAATGTATGAATATTTAGATCAAATAAAAACTATAAATAGCTTCAAGTCAGTTCGGGCAGGTTTTGCTACTATGTAAGATTTTTTAAAAAGCAAAGTAAACAAATAAAAACAAAAACAAAATCCCTTGAGTTTCCGGAACTTTGGGGGTTTGGGAAATGCATAGAGGGATTGTGGCTTTTCTGGCTGGAAGTGATTGGAGCCTGCATAAGGGTGTCAGGGCAGGAGTAATGTGCAGAGAAATGCCGGGAAAGACTGTCGGAGATGGGCTTGGAGCTGAGACCCTCAACGATTGGAAGGGCCGCGAAGGCAGTATTCAGGCAGCAATACAGCTGTAAACGTGGGAAGGAATAGAAGCCCAGGATGGACTGCTAAGAACTTGTCAAGAGGTAAACTAAGGCTGGATTATGAAGAGCCTTGAATGCCAAGAAAGAATATATATATATATATATAAAACTGGTACAGAGCCTGGCAGATCCTTTAGAANTATTGTATATATATATATATATATATATAATGAGTTTTGCTAGCAGGAAACTGGTACAGAGCCTGGCAGATCCTTTAGAAAGGATGGTCTGGAGCTATGCACTCATCCAGGTCTGTGCCTTACTCTAGAATGTTCTTTCCTTCACCTTCCAAGTCTTGCTCAGCCCACCACCCTCTCTGGGACACCGCCTTTCACCACAGTGGCAGGTACTGTCAGCTTCCCACTCACATCACCCTGGCACTCACTGGTCAACATGGAAGGACGCACGTTGCTGCAGAACGCCCACATGTTTCTGCCAAGAGCTTTTTCTGGTGGGCCCTGGGCTCGTGCTCAGAGTAAATGGGAAATGCAAAGAGTCAATGCCCTCAGAAACAGCCCTGGACAAGTGATAGTCAGGACGCTAGGGATAACCCTCATTCCTTCACCCTTCGGGAGGGGGTCAGGATAACCCTGAGGCATCTTCTCCACTGTCTTCTACAGTTTCCCAGGGGGAATGGCTCCCCAGATGCCCCTGGCAGTAACCTTCAATGCTTCTTGTGTTGGCCTCCTGCCTTTTCTGTTTTGGTCTCATTCCTTAGCTAGTTTCCAGGTTTGGGGATCACCTTCAAAATAAACTGGTTGCACATAAATCTTTGTCTTAGGATCTGCTTACGGGAGAACCCAAACTGAATCACCACTTATAGGACTGCCCTTGACCATGCACTGACCTTTTCATGCCTTGGCTCACGGTTTCTGCCAAGAGAGGCTAAGTTCCTTGAAGACAGGAATTTTTCATTTACTTTTGAATCCCCATGGTGCCTAGCAGAGGGTAAACATGAAATAATGTGGATTGACTTGGAAAATTGGGTAAGTTGCAATTGCTTGCAAGTAGCTAAAGGCAACCAACGACTTCAGGGATCAAAACTTACATTCTGGGTGTTAATCATTTGCTGTCACACTGACTGTCTTAATGATCTTGAGCAAGGCAGTTAATCTCCCTAAGACAGTCTCTATCTATGAAACGGGGATAATAAAATTTGCCCCACGGAGCTGCTGTGAGATTTAAATGAGATCATGTATGTGAGGCACCAAGCATATTTCCTGCCTCTCCATGTTAGTCATAGCTTTATACCCAGCCTGTTCCCAAATATCCCCCTTCGTCACCCCTTCCCTGTCCATAGCAACTATTTACATCATGGTCTTAAGCTTCTCTTACCTACCTATTGAAATGGGTTCAAAGCCACAGGCATATAATTTACTGCATTCCATCTCCCAAACAGAAAACCCTAATCTTTAAATGAAGGCTTTGTGGCAATGTTTCCATGTTTCATCACTAGTCCCTAACACAGACACAAGCATACACGCGTCCGAACACAGACGTATCCTTCACGTGGCCTAGGTTCTAGAATACCTGGGATAATACAAGGAAAGGTCACACCCAGGAAGCTTGCCATGAAGATCATAAACATAGAGCAGGAAACCCTTAAATGACATTCCAAGGTCAAGCAACATGTAGCATCCACGTGTGTGTATGTGTGTGTGTGTGTATGAGCGTGTGTGCACATGGAGATGTATAGATCCTACCTGTCTTGCTCTTCTAATTCTCCTGCAGGCACATGTGAAGACAGAAGGCATTTTGATAGTGTAGTAAGAGTCAGAGTTCTGGTTTCTAAGAAGTCCCAAACAGAAGAGAGAGTTGGATAACTCTGAACGTCTCAGTTGCTTCTCTGGGCCTCAGTTTCTCTACCTGTAGGAAGAAGAAAGAGTAAATGTTTTCTAAGGATCCACTTATAATCATCTTGGGTTTAGGAAGTTAAGTTAGAGAAAAATCTGAATGCAGAAAGAATGCACCACGTGGTTTCACATTGTTCCTTTTTAAAACACCAACTGAAAACTGATGTGTTAAAAAAAAAAAAAAAGTCTGTGCTATTACACCCACCATGCCTTCTTTATGAACTGGGGGAAAGAGGAGAGATTTATTTGAAAGTCAATAGACTACAGTATTTATGGGTCTACTGTATGTGCTTAGTTTAAATTCAACGTTTTGAATGGGGTAGAAACAAACACATCGGAATTTGACCAAGGATACATTCGTATGTCAGTTTAATGCTCCAGCTGTTTAATCAAAATATGAATAAAAGGTCTGAAGCCCAGCAAGCAAAAATATCATAGTTGTGGGATTCAGTGATTGCTTCCCCATTGTCATCCAATTACTGCGTAATTTTTCCCTGTGACTGAATAACTAACTGTTAGCAAATAATGAAAAGGCAATTACGGCCACGCTTTGTGCCTATTACTCCCTTCGTTTTATTCCGGCTGTAATTATTGTCAGAGCTGGAGGTTTGCTGTACCATGGCAGCGGCACCAGGAAGGAAAATGGAATGGGCCTGGTGCATGGAAAATTGGAAATGTCACAGCTACCTTCATCGGCACTGTTGGACTTCTGAGATTAAAAACTCAGAGGAGAGAGCTCTCCCCGTGGGTTTTACAAATTCTCTACCTCAAGCTGTCGTGGCAACTGGGGGAGTGGGGACAGGGGTGAGGGTGGGGGGCCAGCGGGGAATCAACCATCATGTTTGTCCTGTGCACCTGTGTGTGTCATTCCCAAAGGACCATGCCTTTCGCCACAGTCCGCCTGAAAGCAACTCTTGAAACTCTTCGTTTAGCCTTTGCTTCTCATTAATGGTCTCCATGCTGCTTCATAATGGGGAGTGGCATATAAATGATGCATTTTATGGGGTTTGATCTTTCTTCAGAGAGGAAATATGCTGCATATGGACAGATGTCGGAAAAGAAAATGATGATCGTGCCCTCTTTGTGTAGTTACTGGGACCTATTTTTAGAAGCTTTCACTGACCGTATGTAATGTGCCTTCCTTTTTTATTTTATTTTTACTAAAAAGAATCTGTTAAAAAATTTTAAGAATTTTAAAAAGCTAAACAAAAGAATAGAGGTACGTTTCTGATATTTTTATCTCTTATTTGCTTAATAACCACATCCTGAATACCTATGATGTACAAGGTACTGGACTAGGTGCTGAGGAATCAAAGATGGGTGTGACATGATTCCTGACCCAAAAGGCTCCATCTTCACACTCAAATAAATGTCTCTCTGCATGAAAAGCCACTGAGCATAGTCGAAGGCCAAAAGAACTATATGTTTGAAGACCTGGATTCCAATTCCAGCTTTATGACTTACTCGCTGGTTTATCTAATGTATCAGTTAGCTACTGCTGTGTAACAACTACCCCCAAACTCCATGGCTTAAACCAACAATCACATATAACTAAAGCTTATCAGTCTGCAGGTCAATGGGAGGCTCTACTCCAGGTTAGGGTTGGCCGGTACGTCTTAGCTGGGGAAGCTTTGCTCCACATGTTTCTTTTCTTCCTTCTTGGAATAGCTGGCCAGCCTGGATTGTTCTTCTCATGGTGCTCTCTGAAGAGCAAGAAAGCAAGCAGAGAAATGCAAACACACATCCCCAGCACTTTCTAGTCTCTGCTTAAGTTATGTCCGCTAACATCCTATTGACCAAAGCAAATTACATGGTCAAACACAGAATCAAGGGTCAGAGAAATGAAGTCTACCTCTCAATGGGAAGGACTTTAAAGATAGATGACAAAGGGAATCAATACAGTTAAAAAGGAAGAGCTGCAGGAATTAACGCAATCAACCCTACTTGGGTACAATTCCATGCCTCAGTTTCCTTGTCTGTAAAAATGGAGGTTTGCTTTACCTGCCTTAATATATCATTGGAAATACCAAAAGCGAGGAAGAGCATTAATATGCTTTGACAACTATAAAGGACTTAGCTGTGTAAACAATTATTGCTCGTCTTGCTTTCTACTTACTTGTAATACCATAAAAATGTTCCGATTTCTTTTTTCTAGAACAAAACGGGAGATTCTCTATAAACTTCAAATTTCTTTCAGTTCAACCATCAGGTAATCTTTCATTCATCAGAGGGATTAAAATGGAAAATGGAAATTTCTTACTTATAGATCTATTCTTTCTTGTTGTATTTGTAAAATAGGTCACTTCTCCAAGACCCTGATCTGATTTGAGGGCAGACAGAATCTCAAAAGCTATTGTTCTTGGTTCCTGTGGCAGCCAGCCCTGAGTGTCCCCTGGGTTTAAGGTGGAAGAAGAAAACATTTATAGGCTAACGCGAGCTGCTTTGCCAACTACTGCCCTTGGGTTATTTCCATAGCAAAAGGAAAGAAGGTTATAAGGGGTTGATTGGTCATAAATAAATAAGCAAGGATATGCATTTACAAGGACAGGAGAAAGGCAGATTAGTAATACCAGAGATAAACGTATAATTTAAAAAAAACTCAAAAGAATCAGACAGATTTGAATTTGAATCCTTGCTGTACTACTTAATAACTGGCTTATTTAGCTCCTTGGAGCTTCTGTTTCCTTATTTGTGAATTGGGGATATAATACCCCACTCGTTGTGCTCTTGTGAGGACTAAATGAGATAGAAAATATAAAGTTCCTAGTATCGCACCCGGTACATAGGATATACGTAAGAAATTAGTTCCCTTTTCCCATGCAGATGTTTTGAAGTTTATTTTCCCTAGAATACGTCAGGTCACAGTTACTCAGTTCTATAACCAAGACCGTGAAATACTTTATTTTCTCCATTTACCGTGTCTCAGGCTAGCATGGATCACAATCATAGCAGAGCCTCCAAGAATAACTCCGACAAAACAAGCAGACCGACTACAATGTGTTTTGCCTGAGAACCTCGCAATCACTGCAGAAGTCAGAGAACCCAAGGAACTTGTCCTCTTTCCTTTTGCTCTTCCTCCAGGCCAGGATATCTGTGTCTCTGTCTCTGTCTGTCTGTCTGTCTGTCTCACATACATTTCATGCACAACTTGTTAAATAGGGTCAGTGTCTCTTGAAGGCCAGGATTGTAGCGATTTGAAAGCCAGACTCTTTCATCAGGCACAGAGAAAACCACGTAAGAACGGTATAGAAGAGAAAGAAGAAAGAAGTTGTGTACATGAGAATATAGATGTGAAATCCTAAGAAACATAGTTAGCTAAATTCAACATACGTATTTTTAAAAAACACAAATGAACAGATAAGATGTATTGCAGGAATATAATATTTAATATCAGAATAAATTCAATATTATTAATCCCATGAAGGAAGTTAAGGACGATAATTACATGACAATCTCAGTAGAAAGTAGAAACAATGTTTGAGAGCAGTGACATATCTAAAAGTTCTTTTTATTTTTTGGCTTTTTAAATATAAGACTAGTAGAGAACAGCCATCACCTGCTAAAGAGACTAGAGCAAAGGACATGCTCAGTGGAGAAGTATTGAATGTGCTCCTTTTAAGACAGTATAAGTCAATAAGTTAGTGCCTTTACACTAACAATAGCCAATTAAAAAGTGGTAATAAAAGATAGGATACTACCTAGAACAAGTAAAATTAGAAAGCACCACGTGTGCAAAAGTCCTTTAAGAAGAAAAATAAATAAATGAAAACATTTTTCAAGGGCATAAAAGAAGACTGAAATTAATAAACAGACATAAGGGGCTCTTGGGTGGCTCAGTCAGTTAAGCATCTGAATCTTGATTTCGACCCAGGTCATCATCTCAGGGTCATGGGATCAGGCCCGGCATTGAGTTCTGCGCTCAGTGTGGACTCTGCTTGTCCTTCTCCTTCTGCTTCTCCCCCTGCGTGCTCTCTCTCAAATAAATAAATAAAATCTTAAAAAAAAATAAACAGACATAACATGCTCCTGGATGGAATGGCTTGGCAATATAAAGATGTTAAATCTCCTCAAATAAAAATACATATAATTCCAATCAATGTCCTAACAGGATTTTGTCCTTCATTGGTATCTAAGAGAGATATCCTCACCCATGAATGGGCAAGTACAGATTATTTATTTAGTAAAAGGAGAAATGGACTCACAGCATGGAGAATTTGGATCACAACCTCACACCGTATATAAAACCGTAAGCACCATATGCATGAGATGAATTAAAGCCTGAAATATGAATAGAAAAACTTAAGAAATATAGTAAACAAATATGATAAATATATTTGTGACCTTGGAGTAGATGCTGATTTTATTTTATTTTATTTTTTTTGGTCAGAACCCAAAAGAACAAGTGATATAGTAGGGGGAAAAAAATGGAAGTCGTACCAAAAAGGTATAAATATGTGTTTCCCAGGAAGGGAAACAGAAACATCTAGCATGTAAGCAACGTTCATGCTTACTAATAGTCAGAAAAATGCAAATAAGAACAAACCGTGATGGCATTTTATACCCATCGAACTGGGGAAAAAATCAGACCATCAGATAATATTCAGTGATGGTAAGGATATTAAGAAATGGGACCTCTCTCCTGCATGGATTGCTGGTGGGAGTAATCCATGAGGTATTTTAGAGAGGAATCTGGCAGTAATTAGTGAAATTAAATACACATAAATCCTGGGATCCTAGGACCCTCACTTCAGGGTGTCTACTCTGGAGACATTCTCCCAAAAGTCACAGCAACACGTGGACGGGGTCTGCTTTCGAAGCATTGTTTGAATTGGCAGTTGGAGACACAGAGGTGTCTCAGAGGCAGAACAGACGAGTAAAACGTGTTTCTGGTATACAGTCCCTTACCTGCAATTCTTTTAAAAAGATTTTATTTATTTGTTTATTTGTTTGCGAGAGAAAGCGAGAATGAGCGAGCAGCAGAGGAACAGAGGAAGAGGGACAAGCCGACTCCGCACTGTCACAGAGCCTCATGTGGGGCTCGATCTCACGACCTTGAGCTATTGAAATATTCAGATACTTTCTCTCGTATTTTGCAGTTTGTGTTTCATTTGGATGATTCTCATCAGAAATATTTCAAAGTATATAATATATTTCCCTGCCTATTTACACAAGGGGTATGGATCATCCTTTAACCAAGCTGTAGGTTGACGAATGACTACAGTGGTAATGTAGCTTTTAAAATGGTGATGTTCTCAGGACTGCTGGAAGTGAATGGGGAAGTTGTCCCTGTGCTGACTGATCCTAGGTTGCTCCCCCTTCCATGTGTTTTCTGCTTCCTATAATTTTTTATTTCTTTTTCAACACAAAGCTGGAAGCATCCCCTTGTTGCTTCTGTAATTGTGTCGGCTTCTAATAAGCCCTTCCTGCCCATCTCTGAATGGTTTGCTTAGGAAGTCCCATCTCTAAGACTGTTAGTAATGTTTGTAAAGTAAGAATAGATAAGATCACCCTCTGTGAGGCCCCTCTATGGACAAAACGGGCCTTGTGCTCTCTATATTGACTTAGGTTTACGTCCTTCCAGTTGTCCATGTGCTGGTTAGAAAGTTTACCCAATATTTCCTTGTACTGGTGTGTCCCACTCCAGCGCTGTCTTTGCCCTTCTTCACCTTGTCTGTATCTCCGTAGGCTGGCACTTAAGATCACCCAGCTTCCCCTGTCAGCTGGATTTCAGTTGAATTTGGTCAATGCGAGGAACCGGGGGGAGATTGGAGAAAAAGAGGAGAGAGAAGTTTAAGTTATAATCTCCATCCCTTTCCTTTCCTGGGCCACGTTCCCCAGTTAGGGGCTGTCACCCTCCATGACCACAGCTCTTGGCAGGTGGCCTCTCCTCCAACGTTCCAGGTCTCATGGGCTCTGGTGACACTATTCTTTCCCCTTATCCTTTCAAGCTTTGGGGTGGTAACAACTTCCCACTGTTGCTGGTTCCTGGGTGATTCATCATTCTTTGTTCATTCCTTTACCGCTACCCCCACCTCTGAAGTTGTCCCTCCACGAGAGACCCTGAACCATGTGAGTGGATTGTCTCCTGCCAGCCTTGACTGAACCACTCACTCATCCAGCAAGTGCTTATTGGACACCTACTATGTGCTCAATACTGGGGATACACTGCCGAACAAGACAGACATGCTCTTTTCTCTGGGCAGCCTAAGTCTAACAGGGGAAGACAGACAGTTGTGAACGTGATGAGTATTTCAAAAGAGGAGTGTAAGGTGTTTGGGGGGCCCACAACTATGGTAAAACTATGCATTTCCGGGTAGGAAAATGCAGCTATCCATATACACAGCTGGAATAAAACCATCGTTCCCCAATTGTGTCCTGCCTCGGTTCACAATAAACGATAGTTTCCATCTTCCAGGTCAAACAGTGACACCAGGAGATGATCGCCCCAATGTTCTGAGCTACAGAGACCTAGAGGTGAGAGGGAGGCAGGACAATGGGCCACATATGGCCTGAAGGGAGGAAGGGAGCCCCAATTTGTGTTCAAACTCGAAATACCCTCAACTTTCCCCACCCCAAATCAGATGCCATTAGGTTCTCCCAAATACTTCCTATAATTGCTCCTGCTTCCAGGAGACCACTCCACGTAGCATAAAATAATGACACTACATCTAAACATAAAAAGAAAGACGTCATTACCAGATTAATACATCGTGAAAAAAATTCACATTTCTGATAGATACTTAACAGTGCATTGGTGATTAAATTAATTGCACGTGGCGAACAGAAAGATAGCTCTTTAATGCATGTTAAATATTAACAATTTGAGATAATAGGAGTCTACATGGCTCCCCTTTACAGCTTCCTTTGTCAACGAAATGTACTTTCATGGAAAGGAAGAGATGGTTTGGCGTGTGACAGTCTTACCCAGTGAAGGCCAGCACTGCGCCCGGGCCCGCCCCCCGCCACACCAGGGCCACCAGCAATCAGCTTAATCATAAATGACCAGAACCAAATGGATTCAGGCAGCCAGGCTGACTACTGAGTTAAAAAGTTTTATATATCAATGCCAACTAAATCAAAACCTTTCAAGGCAAATCAGAGGGCCAGCAGACTTCTCCCTGCTCCTGCCAAAATCTTTGTTTCACCATTTCCTCCCAGGGCCGTCAGGAGGCAGCGGCTGGGGGTGAGTTCAGCCCCATCCAGGGACATCCATACCTGCTTCGTCATCCCCAGAAAGCCAACCATCACCTTTACACTGGGAGCACGGGAGGGTGGGTTGCCGAGTAGGTCGGGGGCGGGGGGGTGGGCAAAGAGAAGCAAAACAAACTGATTGATTGCAAGCCCAGCTATGATGTCAGCATGAATTAATGTTTCCCACAGGCATGCTAATCAGCTCCATGACATAATAACGGCTTCTGTTACACCGGTGGGACATCAAAGTTATTCCAAAGATAACATAACACAACACTTGAAGCCCCAGGAAACTTCTACCGTGCTTTTAGATGTTTTATAAGGTTACCAATCTTTTCATTGCTGGGGAAACAAAAAAGCTGAAAGGAAACAGAATATTGAATTCGGGATGAATCAGGGTTGGAAAGTGATTTCATTACAAATTCCAAATGTTCAAAGGGATAGTAGCAATTAAAAAGCTGCAAGGGGTCGCCGTTTAGAAGCTGCTCCGTGCAAACTTTTCTCAGGCAGGCAGATGGGCACAAGTCCCAATTTAGAAAAAAAAAAAAAAGTCTGTATGAAAGGTATTTGTTCAAATGAGCCAATGAGTGCACGAAAAATTTCTAAGGTAGAAGAGAGCAGAGCTCGAGATTTGCTTCTCTCCCCTGACCTCTTCCAGATTATCTGTCTTCGGGCCCACTATTAATATCTCTGAGACTCGTTCTTCCTCTAGAAACTGGAAATCATGATACCTAGTGCACAACAGCGCTGGCGAGCTAAGTCGGGAATCTGTTCACAGCACGGCATCAGAGTGGGCACAGGTCAATGAGCCTGCTGTTATTACTATCGATGAACATTGACATTCCTCAACACTGATACGCTGTTACTACTAGTAGTAACACTTCACAGCATGTGCTGTGCTAACGATCCACACTCGCCACCCTTCTAAGTGCTCGCAATCCTATGTGCTACGTACTCTCAGCCTCGTGTACAGATGATGAAATCGGGGGGCAGAGAGGTTGAAGTTAGCTGCCTGAGACAGAGAAAAGACGCGACAGCTGGAGTTCAGACCCATGCTATCAGACTCCAGTCTGTATCCTTCACGGCTACTTTCTCTCTACTTTGCACACAACAGGGCAGGCTCACGCTCACACACGCAGACACACAGCACACTTGTGCACCGTCGAGAGCGAATGCTGCCGTATCCTAACCATTCACCGCGATGACTGCAGACTCCGTTTCTGCAGCTTGGCTTACGGGCCTGGGAGGCCCAGCAACTCCCCTTACTCAGTAGGACCTTGGGGAAGTCGCTCAACCTCTCCGAGACTCAGTCCTTGATCTGTACAATGGGGATACTCTGAGAACTGACCCCTCAAAATCTTGTTGAGGGAGTTAAATGAGAAGGTGCCTTTCAAGCACTTAGCGCAGTGACTGGAGCCTGATAAGCACCTGATGAATTTAGCTATCATTCTTATTATAAATGAATAAACAGTGGGCATCTCTCTGTCTCTCTGTCTGTCTCTCTCACAAACACACAGACACACAGTCCAGTGGCAATCCCCTGGCATATCTGGGATGGAAGCTTCTAGAAAGGGATGCATCTGACACAACCATTTGTGCCACAAGCATTCCCTCAGAGTATCTGAGAGTTACAGAGGAGGGGGGAGGACAGAAGGGAGGTGGCCATTCCACGTCCCACAGATGTCCCTTCCTCTCTCAGACCCTCTGCAGGCAGATCTCTGTCTCTGCAGCTGCCCCCTCCCTAGGCGTGTGAGTGGTTCTGAGGGATGCCCACAGGCAGACGGTAAGCCCTGCCTGGAGGCGAGGCTCCCAGGGTCTAGAATTCCACTGAGACGTGGGAGAACCAGGTGTCACCATGTTTCCTCTGCAGACCAGCTGACTACGCTCCCTGATGGCTTCCCACTAGGTGAGGGAGCCTCAAAGTTTGTCTACTTGCTCAGCCTCCTGTCATTCCCATGGCTGTCAGATCTGTGTGTTTATTTGTGGAGGGACAGTGGACACCTGGCTCCTTTACTTGATAAAATGGGCAATCCAAAGTAGAAGGGGCACCATGGCTTTTCTGGTGTTTCTGATACCATGGGAGTCTGACAGGGGACAGTGGTGCTATGAGGAGGGTGGCATGGGGACCATCCCCACTCCTCAGGGGACTCACCGTCAAGGCTCGCTCTGGGCCCCCAGGGGACCTCCTCTGAGGACCCATCAGCAGGCCAGACAGCTTGACCTGAGGAAGAACAAGAGGATTAAGAAGGAAAGGACAAGAGCAGAAGCCAAGGAGAGAGCACAAAGGACAAGGGAAGAGACAGCCAAGAGGAATGTGGAAAAGATGAGCAGCCCCTGGGAGAAAATGCTGTGTCTCTAACTGTGAGCTAATGAAGAATGAATGAATGAATGAATGAATGAATGAATGAATGAATGAAACAAAAAATCAACTACAATTGTGCCTTAGAATTTGCTTGTTCCTTCAAGTGAAGAATCCTGACAAACCTGGTTTTCTTTTTGCTTCTGGAAATTTTATAATGTGTGTGTGAGGTATTTCCCGTGATTTATTTCCTTTCTTCCAACGTTTTAGAAAGGACAGAATGGACAGAATGGACAGAATTGGGGAGGAAAATGTCTAAATTAAAGAAGCCGACTCTTCTGACTTTCCTAAGCTCAGTGGCGCCCTGCTTTTCTGAAGCTGAACTAAATTTGGCATCTGATGCATTCATTCTGCAGATCATTCTCAAACACTGTGTCTATCTGGGGACCCAGTGGTCACACATCCCCTCTCCTTGGGTTGCTTACGGTCTAGAGGAGGAAACAAATACACTACGAGTGGTCAGTGCAGTGACCATCTCACCCCTGCCTGGCCTTACCTCTGATTTCAGCCACGGCTGGGTGGACAGTACAAGGCAGGGTGGGTCCCATTGCAAGCCAACACCCTGAGTGTCACACAGCTTCATTTGCTGGATGTCCCTTGACATCCCAGAAGCCATGGAAAGCTTGCTCAGCCCATGCTCTTGCACAGCTAGAAAGTGCAAGGAAATTAGCAACTCCTGGGGCAACACTTAGCCAGTGGGGATGGAACCAGTGGAGAGACGATTCAGCTTCCCATCCTTCAGGTGGGCACCCTGGCATCACTCCATCTACTTCCCAGCGGCAATCTCAATAACAGACTGCAGGACTGCCCTTCATCCTCCTTGGTTTCACTCTCCCTGCACCCTGAGGTCGTTTCCCAAATGAACTACCCCCACCCAAGTCCTGGTCTCAAGGGTTGCTTTCTGGGGACCCAAGTCAAACAAAGCAATCTAGTTCATTCTAGAGGCATCAAACCTACTCTCAGGGGCACGGAGGCAGGCACCCTGATGATGTGTCAGCTGACCACTGAATGGTGAGTAGGTGGGGGCAAATCGAGATGCGTGGTGAGGGAGAGGTCGAAACGTGGCCCGTGCAGAAAGCACAGGGAGGAGTTAGAAAAGCATGGGATGTTTGTGGGACTGAAATGAAGCAGAAAGTTAGCCCACTCACATTAGAAGACTATGTCTGTGGAACCAGATGGAAGAATTCTTCCCTGTCCTTCGTGGCAGACCCAAGAGCTACCTCTTTGCCATCACAAATGATCACGTGGGTGACAGCAAATGATTTTTTTTTTTTTTTGTAAACGTGCTTGCGTTTTGTGAAAGACCTACAGGAAAGCCTTTTGTATGGCAGGTAGAGGCCTTCGGATTGCTAGACAGAGAAAGCCAGCAAAGAGCACAGCAGACCGGGTAGAAACTCTAGGACCCTCAGTCTCTTCATCTGTAAAATGAGCCTGTATGTCTCAGGCACAACTGAGTTACTGGCACCCATGGTGTCACAATGCAGATAGTCAGTACAACCAATCCAGTCTGGGACAATAAATATAGTTGGCCAAAACTTCTTTTGACCAAAATGACAGACCATATCCATCCAGCCATCCCTTGGAAAACCATGTGTAAAGTGCTTCCAACAAGTTAAGATATTCCAATTTAACACAACAGGACCAGGGAAGGGCACCGGGGTAAAAGGCAGAGGGGCTGGAAGCATAATTGTACATTTTGACATTAAATGAATTACATGGAAATTATATGCAAATCATTATGTAAATGCGGCATATGTTGTTTTCGAGTTAACAGCTTGGACACTTTTAATAATTGCAGCATTTTTCAGGGTGAATTAAGAGCCCCAATAAACTATATTTAGGATCCACTTCAGATGAACAGGATTTAACGGCCTTTGTGTTTCATTTTAAGTGGCTCAGGTTAAGAGAGAAACTTGAAATTCTCTCCCTTAGTCCTCCAAAGGCCATCATATATTATACCAGATTCTGATGACAATGACGACCTAGGACAATTAATAAGCACATTAATGCCAAAGCCTTTGAAAATATGAACTTCTCAAGAGAGCATTGCTTTATCTTATTTTATCCTTTTATACCTTGTGAACTGATGTCAAAGATTAAAATGAAATATCCTTCTCTCTATTGTATTATTCCTCACTAATTTAAGAAAAAGGAACCCCAACATCACGCGAGCAGATGTAGCCCCATTGTTCCTTTGGACAGCGCAGTTGCCCAGAACACCTCTGATTTCTTCATCGAAAAAGGAGATAGCACGTTCTCGGTTCTCCCTTTCTCCCTCTTGCCAAACATCCTCAAAATGTTTATTTTCCGAGAAAACTCAACCACTGCCCAAGCACGGTAAGTACAGCGAGCGCAAAAGGGGATTTTGATGTCCTTTGCCGACCTTCATTTCTGGGCATATTTTAGGCCAGATAACCTGAAGATTTTTGGATTAAAAAGCCTCTAGAACGAGTGGATGACATACAATGAACATCCTTTTAAAGGCAGCAAAGCCGAGCTTGAAAAAAAGAAAAAAAAAAAAAATCAGGGAAATCCCCAAAGGCTTAAAACAAAGAAGCATTTGAAGTCTGCAGAGTTACCCGGGAAAGGATGTTGCAGCCGTCCCAGAGTGGGGTTCATGCAGCCCGTCCGGGCAAAACGGGGGCTGAGTGTTTACCACCACACAGGGATAGGAATGGAGGCTTCATGTCAGCATAAAGTCAGGACACTCCAAGAGCTACGTCTTCTGACAGGGTGGGTCAGGCAATCTTCTGTCCAGCAGAGAGAAAGAGCTTGACTTGTCTAGACCTGCGCCTGGGTGGGAAAACAATGTCACCGTGTCCCGTGAGGATTCACAAGGACAAGACTGGCTTGGGGTTCGCCAGGAGCCCACAAGCTGAGGGGTGTCCATGGGGTATATCTCCACGGGCAGCTAGCGGATAGAAACAAGCACCAGTTCCCACAGGTTTCCCTCACAGAAAGCCCCACTGACAATGAGGTCACAACGCACAATTACAAAACACAGGAATGAAAAACCAGCTTCCTGGGCACCCAAATGGCGGGACCTCAAGGCTTCTCTTCCAGCATCTGGGGATAAACAGTCTGATGGTCTAAAAAAGAGATTCATCTCTGCACCATCCACCTGACCCCACAAAGCCTGCTGTTGGTCTACTTCCCCCATGAACGTGGTTTCTGGCAGGCGAGCCTCCATGAGCTCCGCGCAAAGAGTCAGGCGAACATAGAGCAAAGGGGAAACGCTCATGTTTGTGTGGATGGGGAAGACGGACATGAACTTCAAATCCCTAAGCCTTCCAATCCCGGATAACTGCCCACATGGAAGCAAGATTTTGTTGCCCCAGTGCAGGGTTCAAGAACGAAAAATGCCGGCCCTCCTGGAGTGTTCAACCTCAACCATCGGGTTTTGAGCAATGGATTTATACTGATGGAATTTTAAGCAGCACGACAGGCATTTTGGGTAGGACTTCCAGGCAAGCAAATGAGGCCTCAGAAATGAGGCCTACACAAGTCGAAGACAAATTTGGGGAAAGGCAGGCTCCCGGGGCAGCTGAGTTCTATGAGTGATGGACCCTAACAAGTCCCACTTCCTGTTGAGGGGCCTTCAGTGAATCTCTGCTCTATTCCAAAAGGAGCCCCATCCCCTTGGCCTCTTTTCAAGGGCATGATGATTTTGCTCCACTCTACACTTCCAGCCACATCTCCCAGGGCTCCAGGCAAACTGGATACTAGCTGTTTTCCAACTCAGCTTCCACTTCTCCACTCTTTGTTGGGGATACCTGTCTCTCTACTCCTCCCCAGTCCCCATTCCCATATCCACATAGTCAATGGCTACTCATTTCTCGAAGCCTGACTCAAATGCCTCTTCCTCCAGGAAGCCTTCTTGATCCCCAGTTCCAAAAGTGACCCGACATGCCTAGAGATGCTACCGTACTCTGTCCACACCTCACTTCTAGCCCTTATCCCATCACACCTTCTGTTATGGTTCTTGGTAACCTCTAGCCTGGAGCTCATGAAAGATGAGCCTTGGAAAAATGCCTATTGAATAATTGGAAGAGTTGTATGAATTAATTCTGAGAAAGGACTACAGTATCATAAAACAGTAAATGTGCCAAAAACCCTAAGCACCCATGTGTCCTCATGTCCTTCTGTGCCTCACAATGGCTTGGCTTCCTGCAGGCCATAGGTAAGTGAAATATTGAGGTCACATTTCCAACATTTCAGTCATTTGAATGTCTGTTGTACATAATTTCTCTATCTGCATATGATCCACAATATTATTTATTTAACATTTTTCTTTAAATTGACTCACTATTCTTTTTAGATTTTATTTATTTATTTGACAGAAAGAGAGAGAGAGCATGAGAGCATGCATGGGGGGAAGGGGCAGAGGGCGAGGGAGAGAGAGAATCTTCAAGCAGACTCCCCGCTGAGCACAGAGCCCACTGTAGGGCTAATCCCACGGCCTTGAGATCAGGACCTGAACCAAAATCAGGAGTTGGACACTTAATCAATTGGGCAACCCAGGCACCCCCAGATTTGATGTATTTTAAAAGGAAGCTTGCCATCACTACCATAAATGAGAAATTAATATCACTTGGAATAAGAAGAAATTGCCATACAAAATAAATACAAGTATAAAGACACCAATACTATGAAATTCTCCTTGGATGTCATTGCTCGCCCAGAGCTCAGGGCTTGAGGCTTCTGTGTTTTTATTAAAAAAGGGGGTTAACAAATGTTAGACAGGTGTCAAAGGCTCAATCGGCAAACTGAGAGTTCCTGTTTCGGGTAATTGGTGCCACCAAAGGAGCTCACGAAAGGGAATCTCCCAGTTACCACTGATTCAGGGTGATTCAGTGCACTGCCTCAGGAGGTCCTAACATCATCTTGCTTGTTTCCAGCAGTGGGTGTTCAACAATGAGGGAGGGTTTGTATAGTGCACGGGATGCTTGCTACAGAATACGTGAGACTCAAATTTTTTATTTTTATTTTTTTAAGATTTTATTTATTTATTTGACAGAGAGAGACAGCCAGTGAGAGGGGGAACACAGGCAGGGGGAGTGGGAGAGGAAGAAGCAGGCTCCTAGCGGAGAAGCCTGATGTGGGGCTCGATCCCACAACGCCGGGATCACACCCTGAGCTGAAGGCAGACGCTTAACGACTGAGCCACCCAGGTGCCCCATGAGACTCAAATTTGAACCCCAATGTTGTCACTGAATGTATGAATGATCTTAGAAAGTCACGATGTCTCTGAGCCCCAGTTGTCCATCAGCAAAATAAAGATAATAGACTTGCTTTTTGAGGGCTGTCCTGAGCTCAGACATAGTATTTACAAAAGGGCCAGGGAAGTACCTGCACATGGTAGGGTGCTCACTGCACCCTGGTAGTGCTATTCATTCTTGTTGGTGGTGTTATTATCAGATGTACCATCAAAGCACACCTCCGAAGGAAGAAAAAGAGATGGAAACAAGGCAGATGCTACCAGGAACCATACAACGAATTTAAATATTTTCTTCCCGAGGTCTCTAAACAGACCAGGTGTTTGAGTATCACACAAGCCCTGACATGAAGTATTTTTGAAAATAGCCTGTGTTCTCACACCTGAGTCTCAAAATGTTAGCGATGAAGTGGGTGGAGTCGAGTCTCCTTACCTTTCGGATATCGGTCCTCCTCCCTTAGTGTCTGCATTCAAGCTAACGTTAAGAGCCAGGAGACCTGAGTTCAAATCCCTGCCCCACTAATTCCAACCGAATGTCCTTAGATCAGTCTTTTTAAACTGCCTGGGTCACAATATCCTCATCTACGATGCAGACAAGCAAAATAAAAGTTCACTCTGAGCGAGCACGTGGAATGTGCTAGATTTCCTACTTGGAGCTTTAACTCAGTTTCTCTATTATTTACAGAGGTTTCACTATTTTTAGAGGTTATTTCATTCGGCCCTACCACCCCGTGAAGGAAGGACTGCCATTCTATTTTACAGATGAAAAATCAGGGTCAACGAGAATTGCGTCCTTGTGCAAGTTAATAGTGGATGTGGCCAGGAGTCAAACCCGGGTCCATGTGTGTCCTTTTAGTGTTCATGCACTCATTTCTTTATTCGTCAAATGTTTGTCAAAGGTCTCCTGTGTTTAGAGATAAGCATTATTCAAAAATTTACCCTATCGGGCGCTTGGCTGGCTCAGTGAGTTGAGTGTTCAACTCTTGATTTAGTCTCGGGTCATGATCTCAAGGTCGTGAGACTGAGCTCCATACTCAACAGGGAGTCTGCTTGAGATTCTCCCTCTCTCCCTTTCCCTCTGTCCTTCCCTGCCCCACCCCCCAAAATAAATAGATAAATCTTTTTAAAAAACTTACCCTATAGAAATGCTGTGACTATCACTAAGCTAATAGGTGAATGAACTTTCATAAGCAGCTAAGTAAATGAATGAACGTAGGCTATTCGTCTTTTACTTCACTGTGGTAGCTGACTGCTGGTGAGAACTTTCTAGGCTCCGGAAACGTCCCCCAGCAGGTAATGGAGCCAGTATCCCAGCTACTCAAGTCCGCCTGGAACCACCACTTCAAGGCCTCTCTGAGATGCCCCTGTCTTGGGACCCCACTGCATCCTGTGGCAGCCTTCACCTTCCTCCATTCCTGAGTCAGTCCAAGGAGGAGCCAAAAACTTAGAAAAACCTTCCACTTGGAACCAGTCTCCTCCAGGAGAAATCCCAAAGTACCCTGGAAACAGCGACTCTCTTATCTAAGCAGATGGTGGCAAATTTTTCTTCCTCCCTGACAGTGATCTCTGTTGGGGAGGGAGTTGGGCAGCATGGATGATGGGTGAGCCTGGGTCCATGACCAGCTGTCCCACTTGAGAGCCCATTGGATAGACACTTAGGCCTCTCCACCAATGATGCTGGTAATCCTTGGGATATATGTTCCATCCTCATCTGAGCTGGGGGCTCCCTCACCTCGACACCCCTGTGCTCACATCACACAAACACACTACAAAGCACATGGCCCCAAAGAGGGAAGGGATGCCCTGTGTGTGTTCATGTGTTCACCATTGATTTTTCTTTAATACTTGGAACTTCTTAAGACAACTTGGCATCTAAAGTGCCAAGGTCAGACGTTAACCTCTCGACTATTCCATAAGAAAACATCCATTCCTTTGGAATAGAATTGCACCCAAAATTCCATTTAAGCAAAAGCCTTAAAATGCAGGATAAGTTGGGGTGCCTGGGTGGTCCAGCTGGTCCAGCCCTTGATTTCAGCTCAGATCCTGGGATTGAGCCCCGCGATGAGCCCCATGGAGGGCTCCGCACTCAGCAGGAAGTCGGCTTGAGGATTCTCTCCTTCCCCCTTTGCCCCTCCCCCAGCTTGCTTGCTCTTAGTCTCTCTCTCTCTCAAATAGATAAATAAATAAATAAATAAATAAATAAATAAATAAATAAATTTTTTAAAATGCATGATCTCTTGATAGCAAGCACCTACTTGGTGAAAACAAACTTACTCCATGATTTCCAATCCTTATGAGATTTTCACGATCTCATGACACTTGATTCTTTTGTCAGAAATAAGAGATAAGGACTCAGACCAGCAAATATAATGATGGGCAACAGTGTCTTTTAAGTGGAGAGGGAGAGGTTAAAGGGATTTATTGTTTTTATCATTCTAATTAGTTGTACCAGAAAATACATAAATACACAGAACAAAGGATTTGTAAGGAAGAGAAAAGCACTGTTACACAATAACTAAAGACAGAAAAACAATATTATACAGGAACTAAACAAAAATATAATTGACATTGGATGATACTGCCATCCTCTGTGATGTTGAGATGATCCACTTCGACACAAGTCTATTTGGCTTTTATTGTCAGTTTCAGTCAATTTCCTTTGAAAAGAAAAATGAAACTCTCATAGACCCACCAAATCTCAAGGGCCTGGGATCCAGTTTGAGAAATGTTGTTTGGGAAGCATCAGAAGCTATTAAATTGAAATAGGTTTGCTGCTAGTGGTGAAATGGAGAGTCAGAGGCCTTTTCTTAAAGACTGTCTTAAAGGACAGACTTCTGCATGCTACAAATGGAAAGATCACAGGACTGGAACCATCCAGACCCTTGAGCCTGACCTTGATGCTGTCCCTTACTTCCTTTGTGCCCTTGGACAAATCCTGTAACATATTTGAGCTTGTACTTCATCACCTATAAAAAGAGACTGGACTTCCTCAGGAGGGAGCCATTATTTTTCCCTTTTACCTCCAAAATTATGTGAAAATCATTTTCCTTATATTTTTGTTGAGGAGCCTATGATATGTTAAGATGTTTAGACTCACTCATCTTCGTTATAAAACCAGAGATGTGCAATGCCAACATGTGTAGGTGGTCCTGGCTCCAGAGCGAGCATAGTGGAAGAATCAGTCTCAGGGAACCAAAGCATAATATGAAAGAATGATAAAGGATGAACCACGTTATCTAGCTGGACTTGACTCTAGGTTTCTTTCCCTTTGGTCGAATATATGATAAGGTTTTTCTTAAACACCTCTGCCCGGTCCTAGCTGCCAGAATGAAGAGAAAAAGACAGTGTTCATACATGTCCAGGACCTAGGGAGGGGCAGCCTTGTGATGCCAGTGTGGTGGCAGTCACCTGGTCAGCAGGGGCACCAAGGACAGGCAACTCCAAAGGTCGGAACGGATGGCCCAAACAGATCACCCTTCTGCATCATTGGCAGCCAGCTCTAGAGAGTAGGATTTGGTCTTGGAGTCGATGGATTACTTTATCTAAGCTCCCCTATATAGGACGGTGGTGATTTTAAAGTTTATATTTGCAATGGTGCTGATGGTAGGCACCATGGCTTACCTATGAGCACCTATGGTTGGCAAAACCTTATGCCTATAGAAAAAGTGAAGCAGAGAAGGAAACCCTATCACTAATATCTGTTCACGAAACGAAGATGGAGTACCCAACTAGTCACCAAGTGAAGAGGAATAAATTTTCAACACAACCAATGGGACCTAGTTTGGCAAGTCACCAGACTATGTGGTTTTCTGCACATGGAGTAGAGAAAAGCAAAACTCAGGTTCCAGTACCTCAGCCCCAGGACCATGTGTGGCCCCTGAGAGATTCCTAGCACGAGAGCAAGAAGACCAATTGTAGAGCGAGAAGTTCCCAGGACTCAGACTGCAAAGTCCTGGAACATTCTTATGAAACTATCAGAAGATCATCTTTTTGCAAGAGAGCATCTTGACGAATGAAAGCATTCCATTTAGAAGTCCACTATTCTACCAAGAGAGTTTAAGGAAGAATGGAAAGTGTGCCCTTCATATTTCTGTGTCTTTAGATTATGTTTTGTCATAATTTCACCTCAAAGGCCTAACCAATCTCTACAACAGTCCATGTAATATCGAGAAACAGAGCAACCATTTTGTAACCAAGAGGACAAAAGCTCTGTATTAAGGATAGAATTGTGGAAACACAGAAAGAACGGGACACGATGGTCCTGCAAAGCAACTTTATTAACTTGGACCACCTGTCTTTGGATTTTGCTTCATAGGAAAATAAACACCTGTATTTTTAAGTCACTATTGGTTAGGTCATTTGGTTGCTAGATTACCAGTTTATTATCAAAGGGTATAACTCAGGAACAGCCAGATAGATGAGATGCACAGGGTAAGTAAGGTATGGGGAAAGGGCAAAGAGCTTCCATGCTCTTTGAATACCTCGCTCTTCCCAACCCAGAAGCTCTCCTAACCCCATCCATTGGGTTTTTATGGAAACTTCCTTACATAGGCATGATTGATTAAATCACGGCCCCCTCTCCCTTCCCTGGAGGTCAGGCAGGTAAGACTGAAATTTCCAGCCTTCGAATCACATGGTTGTTTCCCCTGGCAACCAGCTCCTCTCCTTTCAGACTTCCCCAAAGTCATATCACTGACATAAACTCAGGTGTGACTGAAGGGATTTGTTATGGATATCAGGATACCTTTATTGCTCTTATCACATAGGAAAGGATTTAGGAGCTTTGTGCCAGGGGACTCAGACCAAATATCTATTTTTTATTGTACATCACAGTATCACAACCACCAGGGACACTAGGTCCGTGCAAGAAGAAACAGTGGGAAACAACAGAGCATCCAATGAACCTGGAAATAGAAGAATCTTAAAATAGCCAAGGAGTATTCACCAAAAAGCCAGGAAGACCAGTAGAAGAAAAGCAGCTACAGTTAGAAGGGGTTTTGCCCAATCTGATAAAGGGCAGGTAGGAGGGTCCACAGCGTGAATTGAAGGGACTATAGGAATCTGGTTCCTCTCCACATCCAAAACTGGTATGACGGGACTCCCTTTTTGGAGAAGACCGCACCCTGAGCAACAACTGATAGAAACAGAATCAAAATTAAGTAGGAGAGAGTCAGTAGACACAAAGGAAGGAGAAGGTACGAATAAAAACAGGGGAGGGAAATAGAGTTAGGAAAGATCAGAAATAAGCCACATACTTTTTAACGCTACACGAACGCACGAGAAGAGGGAATTCTCTGAAGTTATGAAAGCTACCTGGAACTAGATTTTCTTCTAAAAGTTCAGGAAAACTAATTTTATATAAAAGTGAGCACTTTATATGTATTAAGGATAAATCCCATACAAAGTTATTTAAGAAAAAAAAAAAGAGGAAAAAGTACAGAACAACATTCCTGCAGACGAGGAAAGTCTGCCAGAAAAATACATCCACAAAACTGATCAGAACTATAAACTTCTATTCTAAAATGAGCTGAGGGCGCCTGGGTGGCTCAGTCAGTTAAGCATCTGACTTCAGCTCAGGTCATGATCTTGGGGTCCCAAGATCAAGCCCTGTGTCAGACTCAGTTCATGATTTCAGAGTCCTGGGATCAAGTCCCGTGCAGACTGTGTGCTCAGCAGGGTGTCTGCTTGAGATTCTCTGTACCTCCCCCTCTATCCCTCTCCCCTGCTCGTGCTCTCTCTCAAATAAATAAATAAAATCTTTAAAAATTAATACATAAAAATAAATAAATAAAATGGGCCGAAAGACAATGAGAAAATATGTAGGACACACAAGAATAATATTAATCAGAATTAGAAAAACCTGGAGAGGAAGCAACAGAAACTTTAAAAAGTAGAAATTTAAAAAATTGTTTTAGGAAATGAAAATTAAACTAGAAGGAATACAAATACGAATAAATATAACAGATGATGCCTTAGAAGATCAAAATAAAAATATAGAAAAGCAAAAGAAATAAAGGAAGAGCCAAGCAGGGTTTGAAATAAAGAGGCAAATATTTAAAATGGGCAAAGACTGTCTAACATATGGATAATAGGAATGGCTTTAAAATGAAAACCAAAACAGGGAAAGAGAATGAATACTAAACATTATAATTCAGGAAAACTTTGCTGAAGGAAACAGATTTGAAACTAAACATTGAAAGAGTACATTGCATACCTGAGACTATTGACCCAAAGCCACCAACATCAAGCCATAGGATGGAAAAATTAGTGCATTTAGAAAGAAATAAGGGGAAAAAAAGAAGGGAGGGAGCCTGGATGGCTCAGTCAGTAGAGCATAGGACTCTTAATCTCAGAGTTGTGAGTTCAAGCCCCATTTGGGGGTGGAGCTTACTTGAAAAAAGAAAAAAGAAAAGGAAGAAAAAGGGAGGGGGCAGGAAGGGAGAAAAGGGCGTCAAATATTTAAGAAATTCAAGGAAAGAAAACGTGAGTAAAACTTTGTATTTAAAAAAAGTAACTTTAAAATGTGTCCTTTAAAACAAAGGACACAGACAAATGTTACCCCATCTAAGAACTCAAGGAATATTGTTCTCAGGAGACTTTCTTGAGGAATTTTCTAAAACATAAGCTTGAAAACCGCCAAATGACTTGAAAGGCATCAACGCAAGGACTGGTGGTGAGCGCTAAATACAGTTACTTGTGGGCTAAAACCCAATGGGGGCTAACAGGAAAGGAGTATAATTTGTGAGAGTGACTAGGTCTGGGCATTGTCGCTATGGTATGACTATAACACAGTAGGAAGAATGAGAGAGTGTGTGGAAAATATTAAAGACTTTTCTCGATAGTTATGTTCAAGGTGCTTAGTTTGGAGTAAAGTAAATGAGTAATAGGGGATATTCTGATTTTTTATCATTTTCTGTCCTTGGGAACCAGTATTCTCAGGGTAGGAAAAGGCGAGGCAGATGTATCATAGAGGAAGTTAAGTTAATGTTTTTTTTTTTCCTTTAAAGCAGTAACTACAGTCTGAAGTTGGAATTAGAATCATCAGTATAAATTCATGGGGTCCACTGAAATGTTCTAAAAATAGCTGTCCATTGCACAAGGACTGCAATCTTGAAATACTATTTCCCACTCAAGGAAGAAACCAGGGCTTCTTAGAAAAATGGCTGACGTTTATGTCTAGGGCAGGAGTGTAAAGGATGAGCCTAAAATATCTTGTCCTATCAGACATCCAGAGACCTTTCAAAAACTTGGGGTCATGCGAAAAGGTCTCAAGAGCCAACTTCGAACAGGCCAAAAATGGGACCACTGAAGCTTCAAAAACAAAACATTACGATTGATTGTATCCCATCAAACATGTTTAAATTCATGAGTTTATAATGACATTTTATAAATAAACATTTTATTTTAGAATAGCTTTAGTTTACAGAAAAATCTGGAGATGGTCCAGAAAGTTCCCATATGCCCCATACTCACTTTCCCCTATGGTTCCCATCTTGCATTAGTATGATATGTTTGTTACAATTAATGGACTGGTATCGATACGTTATTTTTAACAAAAGTCCACTAACCTGAAACATCTCTGTTTATTTAGATCTGCTCTGACTTCTTTCATTAGGGCCTTGTAATTTTTCACATACAGATCCTGCATGTTTTGTTAGATTTATACCAAAGTATTTCTTTTTTCTTTTTTTGCCCTTACCTGCTGTTTCCCCCCCTTCTTTCCTTTCCATCCCTTTCTTCCTTCATTATTTCTTTCTAGTGCTCAGTATGTTTCTTTTTTTCTTTTTCTGATGCCCATTCACAATGATATTTTTAAAGATACTGATTGGTCATTCTTGGGCTGATAGGGAGCCCAATCATTATCTTGAAAATTAGTCAATATAGGGGAAGAATTGAGCCTTTATCCAATCCTTCATATATAAACTGGACCACTGGGCGATCAAATATAAATGAAAGCAAGCCTCTCTCTATATTCATATTTCTATTAAATGAAAAAAATAACAAAGTTAAAATATCATTTTGCAAACTCTAGAACTAAGCATTGAACGTCTACGGCAGCTAACATCACCAAAGAGCCCCACTCATGGCTTCTCATGAAAGAACACATCGCCAACCATATCCTTCCCAAACAGATCAGACGTGAGGCCGTCCAGCTTCTGGGTCCCGTTGCAGGAAAAAAGCAGTTTAAGAACATGCCACACGGCATCCTGAATTTGCAACTGGCAAAATTCAGACTGTGAGAAACTCTTAAGATCAAATGTCCTAAGTCCTTCAGCAGAAGTAGTTAAGGAATAAAGAAGAATAGAGAGAAAACATATAGACGAAGAGAAACCTTAAGAACATAAAATGCCTTTAAAAATGGGCAAGTGTCTAAGGGTGCCCACTTGACCACAAATAAAAAAAAAGGCAAGAGAATGACATAAAAGTCAGGATCATGAAAGAATGTTGTCATTGGAATGAGGGCACATTAAAGGTCTTCTGGGGTGACTGGCCAAGTCCTCTCTCTTGATCTGAGTAGTGATTACAAGGATATTTGTCCTAGAGTAACTATTTAAGTTACACATGTGGCGGGGGTGTTTTCTTCTGTCTTATTTTACTTTAAAAAGTCAAAAAATGTAGGAAGAAGAAAGAAAATGGAGTATTCTAGTCTTCAGGCAAGGTCAAGAAAGTGATAAGCAAGTTACATACACTTAGGAGTCATGAGTAATAAGTCAAATATTTTCCCTTTACATAGGAGCCAACACTGTTGGATTAGGCTTATAGAGCGTTCTGCAAAATACACATCTGTCATTGCTGCTCTGAAATCCTGAATGGACCCTTTGTTACACCTCATTGTCACCCTTATTCAAAGAAATTAGCAAGTGGAAGAAAAAAAAGAAAGAAATTAATGCAGAAAAAGACCCCAAATTCAACAGCCTCTCCTGTCTCTGCAAAGACCACTCTGAGAGATTTTTCAAAAATCCCAGGAAATTGAAAACATGTCCAGTGCAGATGATCAAAGCCCTTCCTATGGGATATTACTTCATAATTGAATCATGCAAACTGCTGAGAAGTTTACACCCAACCTACATTTTCTGTGATGTTAACCTATTATTCCTGGCCCCCTTGTGTACTTATATTATTCTCAAAGATATCGGTAAATAGTCCCTTACCTTCCAACTTACCAGTCAAACAAACACGTACAGGAGAAGTTGAATGCATAAGTGGTCTCCACTCATATATTTGCAGTTCCAAAGATTGGCCCACAAAGGGAAAAACTAGAATCGAAATTTTCTCTTTAGAAGTGTTCAGATATTCAGAGGAGCGGAGACAAAAACACTCATGGCAGAGGGAAGACACAGCAGCTTTTTATGTGCTGTGGCCAATGACTTCATGGCTGTTTTTCCAGACCGGTCATCATTTTGCCACATCCTACGAATGCATAAGAGTGGGAACCTTGCCCAAGGTGGGAAAATCCATATTTTAAATTCAGGTGTATGACAATCGTCTCTTCAAATGGATTAATCTTTCAGGTTTGGATTTCACCTAGACCTTAGCCAATGCTTTCCATTTTATAGATGGGGAAAACTGAGGTGTAGAGACATGAACGCCCTCTCCCAAGGTCAGACAGCAAAGAGACAGAACCAGGATTTGCAATGCAGAATTCTTAAATTGACCGGTGTCCATGGCATCTAAGCAAAGGTGAACTCAGAGATATTTGTCAAGTATCCTGGAACTGGAGTCAGGGTGGGGGAGCAGGTAAGATTTTTGCAAGTAAAGGCTGCTTTTAGGACATGTAACCCCCTGGGTATCAGGGAATGCAAAGAGGCAGCCTCGCCGGGCTCTCAGATGAGGGAATAAGCCTAGAAATCACCCGTTCAGAAAGGATCCAAGGGTCTACCTTTGAGCAATTGAGGCCCCTGGACGTCAGGGACCAGGACAGTGCAGGGAAACACAGACTTGGTGCGACCATGACACGGAGTAGATACTAGGACGAAGACAAAGGAAAGAAAAGGTCTACCGCAGGTAAAATATAGCACCCGGGAAGGAATGGTGGCATAGCCAATTCTATCCCAGGACCAACCTGGGGAGAATTCCAAACCCCCAGAGATCATAGGTGGATGTTGACAGAGCTTGGGGTCAGCCTGCTGCCAGCTGGAATTTTTTGGATGACCGGAGGTGAATATTTCACCAGTCTCCTCTGGTTGCTAAAGTCGGTCTTGGAAATATGTACTACATAATTATGACAGATTTCTGAGACCACGAAATAAAAAAATTAATTTCACCTCTGTCAATACAATATAATCTTCCTTCCACTCCAGGGTGTCCAGAAAGTAAAATGTTATCGGTGGGAAAATTGCACGTATTAAAATCTTTCCAACTTTAATGTTGTTCCAAAGGAAACGACATCATTTATTTCCCTGTACTTTGGAAGCAGCCAAAATCCCTTTAGGTCAGAACCGAAAAGCTGCAATTAGCCAACCAATTTAGACAAATGAGGGAGGGTCTGTTTGCACAAATTCCCCAAATCGTTGGAACTTTGTAGACCTGGCCCCCCCAAATAACATCAGCCTGAGTCCGAACCTTTGTGGTTATCTTACTAAAGCAAACAATATATTACACTCCGGATTTGGGGGGAGGGGCGTTGGTCTTTTTCTAATCTTTTGACATTAGATCTACTGGAAACCCATGGCTAAGAGAATCCCATCTGGGTAAAGAGAGAAAAAGAACCAATTAAGTAGGAAACGCTAACAAGCTGCTTGAGCGAGCACTGAGGCATGCCGGGATATTACATGTCCACAAAGAAAATATTAATTTTAAGTTTAGAAAAAAAAAAAAAAAACAGGGAATTTGAGGGAGGGGGAGGATAAGAAAAAAGTGTCAGGATATTTATATAAGCTGTCATTCCTGTGTTTTCATGAAGGCTCATGCCCTCTAAACAGTCCATCAACACTCCCTCTGATCACAGACTTTGCCCTGATTGAGTGGGGAGATGTCAGCCAAGGAGAAAAACATGTGGAAAATCTGTTAACCATGTGTGTCATTCCTGATGTCAACAGGTAAGGAAATATGGGAGCGGCCTCACATTTGTGCATTTCCACTCGGGCTCCGAGAATGGAAAAGGGCATCAATGGGAAATAGATATTTGGGAAATAGATATTTATGATTCCCGTTGTGGCGGTGGTGGCGGTAACGAGGATGAGAACAAGCAGGATTCAGGGCGAGCCCCCACAGAAATCCAAGACCACCTGGCGCCCAGTGTGACGAATGTCACACCAGCGACGTGTGTGTAAATAACACTTTGGGGGTTTAACATTGTATTTCTTGCCAATGGAGGGCTAGACGGGCTCTTTTTTGGAAACACTGGGATTTTTTTTTTNGGGTTTTTTTTTTTTTTTTTTTTTTTTTTTTTTCCTTTTCTGGTCTTACCTTAAAACCTCTTTTCTGACGGGGTGTAGAACTGAAATCCGCTTGCGTGGAAGGAGTCAGGAAGGAGCGGGAGCTCCTTCAGCACTTTCGTGCAGGGGTGCGTGTGAGGAGTTCCGGGGCTCCAGGGAGAACAGTGGGGGGTGCTCAGAATTCAGTTCTAGTGCGGCAGCCTTAGCGGTTAACCTGGTGACGTTGGAAAAGTCATGGAAACTTCTGAGCCTTGGTTTCCTGCAGAGTGACAAGTGTGGCCTAGGGCAGCATTTCGAATGCCATAACAGGCATGCAGATCACCTGGGGATCTTGTCAAAATGCAGATTCTGTTTCAGGAGGTCTGGAAAGGGACCCGTGACTCTGCATTTTTTTTTTTTTAAAGATTTTATTTATTTGTTTGACATAGATAGAGACAGCCAGCGAGAGAGGGAACACAAACAGGGGGAGTGGGAGAGGAAGAAGCAGGCTCACAGCGGAGGAGCCTGATGTGGGGCTCGATCCCATAACACCGGGATCACGCCCTGAGCTGAAGGCAGATGCTTAACCGCTGTGCCACCCAGGCGCCCCTGACTCTGCATTTCTAATAAGCTCCCGGGGGATGCTGGCCCATGGACCACCCTTCGAGAGCTTAGATGATGTTTATAGTGGACATCTGCTTCTTCTGCTTACCCAGCATCCAAGAATTAGAGCATCTCCACTCTCCGATAAGTCACCTGGTTTTCTTTTGGAGAATCCCACCTCCCCCCTCTCATTTAGGACACTCAGGTGGGGCTGATTCTGACCCTCACCCTCAGCTCCAACAATGGGCCGAGGTCCTAGGCCTAGCCAATCAGGGGACTCCATCTCTGTGATTGGTTCCTACGTGGGCACATGACCCATGGCGGGTTAACCCTACACAGGGCTTTGGCGGCCCCAACTATGGTGAAAGTGATGTTCTCTTACCTGGGGTTATAAACTATACCAGGATAATAGTGGCATGGAGAAGCCATTTTATCACCTCTGGGTAAACTCTGCCTGAAAACAAAGTTATTAGAGAAGAAAGCAAAGCTGAGAGATCTAATGGCATTCCAATGACATCATTTGAACTCCTAGATACAGCCATGCCTGAAGCTGGGAGCCCTGGCTTCTTTAGCAACACAAACTCGTCAGATATTGTAATGGTTACAGACATGATAGTTATAAATTGCAGCTGCATTATCAATATTTTCTCCGTTACTGTCTTACTACAGACTAGAGGTCAGCAACTTTTCCGTAAAACGCCAGATAATAAATATTTTAGGCTTGTGGAACATAGGTCTCAACAGGAAGTCCACGTTAGCGTACAAGTAGCCATAGATAATATGCAAACAAGCAGGTGAGGCTGTGTTCCAGTCAACTTTATTTACTAAAATAAACATCCAGGGGCGCCTGTGTGGCTCAGCGGGTTAAGTGTCTGACTTCTGCTCAGGTCATGATCTCAGGGTCCTGGGATCCACCCCCAGAGAGTCTCCCTCCTCAGAGGGCATTTGCTTCTCCCTGTCCCCCCCACTTGTTTTTTCTCTCTCTCTCAAATAAATAAGTAAACTCTTTAAAATAAAGATCCAGCCCTCAGGCTATAGTCTGCCAACCCTGGTCTAGACAATCAACAAAGCCTTGATTTGTAGTATTTGCCATTTTCCATAGTGTAAACACCCCCACCGTGGCTGACGTCAGGCTACCGACGTAACGTCACCGAATGTCGAGCTGGGGAAAGATGAGTACTAGGTCCCCTTTTTATGGTCTTTTCGCCATATAAATACAAGCACCTCCATAACGTAGATCGTAGTAAAACGTAGTAAAATAATCAGGAAGGGCTGAGTTTTAAGTACTTATCATCTTTGTCTTTATACCATTTTTTGAATTGTAAGTTTATAAAGTTTACTTTTGAACAATAGCTTTAACGCAAGAGTTCAAACGTGAAACGGAGAAACCAGGATCCAAAGCTATCACAACAGTAGATCAAAGTTTGGAAAGGGATTAATGGCATCCTCAGGAATTGTAGTTTAAAATTCCAATGTATTAGACAAGTCCTTTTTGAAATGGTAATGCCTTGTACCTGAGTAGAAAAGACAATTAAGATAATGTGTTAATTTTCCCCTTGAATCTGACAGTAATATTTTGATCCTGTTAATTATCCGGAGAACAGAAAATGTATATAACATGATAGTTCTGTGCAGAGCTGACATGCTTGCTGCCTGGTTAAGTAGGCACACTTATCCTATAATTAGCTGCTCGGAATGCAATTTCCATCCCTTCCTAAATACACCCACTAAAAAATAAACCAAAGTGGCATTTCAGAGCGGCTCCAATCTGGTTCCCTGCCCCCACCCTTGGGAAAGCAGCCAATGATTATTTACTAAAACTTATCCTCCTTTCTAAACTATCAGAAAATAGCAATCGTTGGCTAATGATTTCTGGCAGGTGAGGGTAAATCAATGCTTTAAGAACACCGAAAGACCATGTCATTAGAGCCCCAGCCTGCTCGCCTTCTCTGAGGGATAAACTTATCGACGCCGCTAACTGAGCATTTTAACGAGAGTTCATGACAAAAGGGCAACCTTTTAAGCGGGCAAGTCAATCCATAAGGGGGAGCAATGTGGACCCCAGATCATTCTTGTAAACTGGCGAAGAGGGCTTTCTAGATAATATTGTGAGTTTCAGGGCAGTACTCCCTCCTGAACAGAAATTGGGGCCCATTTAGTTGTGCGTTTTGAAAGATATTTTATTTTATTTTTTAAGATTTATTTATTTATTTTGAAAGAGAGAGAGAGAGAACCAGCAGGAGGGGCAGAGGGAGAAGAAGAGATAATCCCAAGCCCGCTCTGCAGTGAGTGCGGAGCCTGACACGGGGCTCGATCTCACCGCCCTGAGATCACGACCTGAGCCGAAACCAACAGTAGGATGCTTAACCGACTCTGCCACCTAGGAGCTTCTTTACAGATATTTTGAAACAACCCATCCAACACCTCTCTGGGAGAGCTAATGAAGGAGGTGAGATACTTCCATTAGGATGGTGACATTTGGTCCATGACACCACAGCAATCTCTGTCTACCTGTGGTATTTAATATAGTCTATAAAAGCACAAATCATTCCTGCCTGGTTTTATTCCTATCACGTGTCTGTGTGTCTGATCTCCTCTGGTATTTTATTGTATTTTATTATTTTATTATTAAAGATTTTATTTGTTTGAGAGAGAGAGAGCAGAACCTGGGGAAGGGAGAGGCAGAGGGAGAAGCAGACCCCTCACTGAGCAGGGAGCCTGATGCGGGACTCGATCCCAGGACCCTGAAGGCAGATCCCAGGAGCTGAAGGCAGATGCTTAACTGACTGAGCCACCCAGGTGCCCCAAGGAAATATACCTTCTTTTTTTTTTTTTTTTTTAGATTTTATTTTATTTATTTATTCGACAGAGATAGAGACAGCCAGAGAGAGGGGGAACACAAGCAGGGGGAGTGGGAGAAGAAGAAGCAGGCTCATAGCAGAGGAGCCCGATGTGGGGCTCGATCCCATAACGCCGGGATCACGCCCTGAGCCGAAGGCAGACACTTAATCGCTGTGCCACCCAGGCGCTCCAGGAAATATACCTTCTAAAACACCATACGAGGTTAAGGGATTGTTACTGTTGCCTCGGGACCCCCACACAGAGGGCCCCGTGCATAACAGGTGCTTACAGATCTGCAGAAGGAACACACGCATGAGTTTCTTCATTTAATCATCTTCTGTGGAGAATATAGAGCTTGAGAGAAATGCACGGGGGGAGCCTGGCAGCCTGGGTTCAAATATCAGCTCTGCTCTTTGGTCAGTGGCCATGTAATCTTGGGGGAAATGACTTACTCTCTCACTGCCTCAGTTCCTCATCTGTGAAATGGGAGGGTGATCAGTCCACTCCGTGGGATTGTCAGGAAGGTAAAATGAGTTCATAGGAGTAAGTTTCTCAGCACGGTTAGTGCTACGCAAGTGTTAACTATGACGGCTTCCGTCACCATGACAGAGACTTTGCCAAACAACATACCGCCTTCCACGTCCCACCTTTGGCATTTATTGTTTTACGGACCTGTTTTTGCTGGGAATTACATTAATAAGGAAACGTAGGATTGCGGGGTGGTTTAGTCGGTTGGGCAGCTGACTCTTGATTTTGGCTCAGGTCATGATCTTGGGGTCCTGGGATTGAGTACCATGTGGGGCTCTGCGCTCAGAGCAGAGCGTCTTGCGATGCTCTCTCACCCCGACCTGGCTCACGTGCTCTTTCTTCCTGAAATAAATAAATGAATAAAATCTTTTTTTAAAATGTAGTTTTTCTTTGACATTTTGCCTGGGTCTGCAGGCCTTGATGTGTCGCCAAACTCTTCGTGGTTTTTCACGCTCCTTCTTCCTCTCTCTGTGGTTTGCACGTGCTCCTGGGATCCCCGGTGAACGTGAGCCTTGGCTAAGACCAAGAGGTTGGGGCTATGTTGTCTTGATTAATAATGACCGCAGTGGAGGATTGAGAGAAGCAAGCTTTGTTCCGATAGGAGCAAGAGGAACAGTTTCATAGATGAAGCAGGTTTTTTAATTTTTGTTTTTCTTTTTTCAATTCCCAAACGTGGCATGTGGCCCCGTGTCCCTGACAAGGTAAGGCCAAGAAGGAGGGAGGAAGTCCAGCTGCTGTGTGGGGCCCTTTCTTCGATCAAAGCCAAAGCGCCACCCTTCAGGCCAGGTGGGCGATTACCCACCTTCTCGCCACCCCCTCTTTCGGGGCTCTGTGCCCAGAGGGGAACAGTCCATCACCTGCTTGCCTCTGACGCCACGTTCTCATGATCCTGCCTTCAGCCTTCACTCATCCTTCCTTTCCCTCCAACATTCCCTCATTCCGACGGCCCTTCACTCCACCATCTGTTTTTTCCATCACTCATTCATTCAAACATTTATTGAGCACCTGCTGTGTACCTGACACCACTGTGGGCCATGGCAATGCAAGAGCAAACTGGACAAAACTTCCGTACAGGCGGAGTTGACAGCAAAGCAGCTCCCAGGTCTGGCCGAGGCTGCCGGGCCGCGCTGCACTTCGGGCAACAAGGCAGCAGGGTGCCTTGTGGATGCTGCGCCTTCAAAATGAAATGCATTTTTTCATAGACATCACATATCTCCAGGTGGAGCTTGGTGCAGGGGTGGGTCCTAAATCATCAGGCATGGGGCATGCTCCTGGTTGCTACTCTTTAACTCCACTCTCAGGGATTTTTAAGTAAAATTGGGAGGCTTTGTATTAAAAAATCTGAATAGGGACGCCTGGGTGGCTCAGTCAGTTAAGCAACTGCCTTCAGCTCAGGTCATGGTCCCAGGGTCCTGGGATCAAGTCCCGTGGGCTCCCAGCTCAGCAGGGAGTCTGCTCGTTCCTTGGCCCCTCTCCCTGCTCTTGTGCTCTCTCTCTCTCAAATAAATAAATAAGTAAAAATCTTTTTAAAAAATCTTTATTTCCAAATCCTATGGGGGGTGGGAACACTCATGATGTGCTAACCCCAAACTGTCATTCCTTAGCCAGCGTGTGTGCCCTGCTTCCAGCGTCAGCCACCGTCCCCCTGGTTCTCTGTTGTCCCCTAACACAGAGGCTGCTGTCTACTGTTCTATGGTCCTCACCCCTGTGACGTTGTTCCGTGGTCAAAGAGAAATGTGACCTACTTCTCATCTCCTCGACTTCGTCTCTATCCTTAGTGGGACAAACCAAGCTAGGCAGAGAGGACATGTCTCAGCCAAAACTCAAAGCAAGTCTGTTTCTATGAGAAAGTGAGAAACATTTCTAATTCTTTGTATTAGTTGCTTTGGCAGCAAAGAGGTCCAGTTAGGACACCCCTGCAGTAATCACTATAAGGAGCAAGGAGAACCTGCCCCCAGAGTGGTATTGACCGAAGTAATGAACAGGGATGAGCAATTTCGACCTGGCTCAATTCTAATGGACATGGCACGGGAAGCCAGACCTTCTGCCTTTTGCCTCTCTGGGGGTCAGCACTGTTCATCCTTGGACGTGGGTTGAGGGGGCAGAAAAACCGCCAGAATGCCGGGACATGAATGAAGATTTCTCTTTCTTTTGCCTTGGTCAAGCAGACTTCTAAAAGTGTATTTAAGAAATCTAGGGGCACCTGGGGGGCTGAGGCGGTTAAGTGTGTGACTCTTGATTTCGGCTTAGGTCATGAGCCCCAAGACAGACTCTGTGCTGAGCGTGGAGCCTGCTTGAGATTCTCTCTCCTTCTACCCCTCCCCTCCCAGTATGTACACACAGGCACTCTCTCTCTCTCTCTCCAAAATATAAAAAATTTAAAAATCCAAACACCGGTAGTCCTTTTTAAGCAGGAAAATAGAACAGGCTCCATTGTCAAGCAAAATGTAACTTCCTTCTCAACTTCGTTGATTTTTAAATCAAGAGATGATCGTAAGTAATTGCCCCGTGGAAATAGGTGAACATTTCTGTGGCTCTAATTGAGTTATTACATTTAAAACTTCAGTTTGACGGAAGACTAAAACACACAAGCTAAGGGGCACAAAGAAATAGGCTAATAAATTGAAATCAGGATCTTAAAGGGGTTCCTGCATCCCCATGTTCACTGTCGCGTTCATACAGCTAAGACAAGAAAACCACCTAGATGTCCACTCATGGACAAATGGACCAAGAAAATGTGGTATATACATATAAAGGAAAATTATTCAGCCTTTAGAAAGAAGAAAATCCTGCAACTTGCAACGACACGGATAAATCTGGAGGACATCATACTAAGGGAAACCAACCAGACACAGGACAAATATTGCACAATCTCACTTATATGAGGAATCTAAAATAGTCAAACTTACAGAAGCAGAGAATGGAATGGTTGTTACCGGAAGCTGGGGAGAGGGGGAAATGGGGAAGCGACAGTCCAAGGGCACAAATGTCAGTAATACAAGACAGGTGGAGCTAGAGGTCCACCCTGCAGCACACTGCCTAGCATTAACGAGACTGTATCATACACTTAAAAAATGGCCAAAAAATACGTAAGTGTTCCTATCAGTAATAATGATGATGATACAATACAGGGGGCAGGAGGAAACTTTTGGAGGGAATGGAGATGGTTATGGCATAGATCGCGGTGATGGGTTCACCGATGTGTACTTCCCTCCAACCTCTTTAAGTTGCATTACATGAAATATGTACAACTTTTTGTCTGTCAATCATACCTCAACTAAAAAAGTATGTCTATCAGTACTATAAAATTTTTTAAAATTGAGAACACCAAGTGTTGTTGAAACTAGTAGGGAATGGGAACCCCTTCTCATATATTGCCGATGAGCATGTCAATTGGCATAATCACGTTGGAGAGCACTTCTGTGTTTCTGGGGGAAGTTGACAAGGCCTAGAGTTTTGGTCTAAGTCCCTGTCCCAGAGATAGCCTTTGTCTATATGCACAAGGAGACATCTTCCCCCCCCCACCTGATGTCCATTATGGCCCCGTTACTAATAATGAAAAAGCAGAAACTACCCAAATGTCTTTGAGTAGGAAGAGGGTGACATCTTGGCTGCTAGAGGGTCCTAGAGGATCCAGTTTAGCCTCATCCGGTCTGGGTGGGGACAACGGTCCCACCGTGGTTGCAGCGGAGATAACGGCAGTAGCTTGGGCCAACTGAGGTGTCTTGTCCCTTTAGGGAATAGCAACTGGGAAGAGTCATGCTTCCTATAGAGAGCATGGGCCAGACCACCCACAGCTCACTGACTCGCAGCTTGTTTTCATGTTCCCAACAGCCAATCGCACTATCAAACTGTAGCATCGTCATCAAGTGACGTCATTCTGTTAATATATTAAGATCTAAGGGTGTCAAGTGATTTAGGGGACATGATTACCAAGTAGCATTTGTTAGGGAGTCCCAGGTCCCAAAAGAACATTTTCCCAGAGACTCTCACTGGGGCACGTAGTGTATTAGTAATAACCGTAATCACAGCTTGGGGTTATCACAAAATTGTTAAAACAAAACAAAAAAGGAAAAAAAGGGTTGTGTCACCACCAAAAACTACTGAAAAAAAAAACCTATCTTCAGCTCTCAAAGTTCTACGGTCTAGGGTTTACTTACGTGAAACATCTTATTCCCATTGATATCCGATTAAGGAGGCCGCTATGCATTTTCTCAAATGAATCAAGCATTGTTTCATTGTTTCTCAAAGCATTTTTAAGAGCCTGGTGACAGAGGAAATGTCTGAATTCAAAAGGAAGTCTTAAGGGGTTGTGAAGTCTCAGGAAAGTTCTTAAATGACCTAACCAGATGTTTTGAAGTCTGATACACACTTAACCCAAACTGAAACTCATAACAAAGTCAAAAGCAATAGAACCAAATTGATTCCAAAATGCCTTTTTTTTAACAAACCTGACTGTTTACACCCATTGACTTTAATGGGGCCTAATTCCTACTTGGGAGAGATTATATGGCCATGGAAACAATGAGATGCATAATAAAGTTTGAAGATGAAATAAAATCCAAATCTCAGATAAGTCCTTAGTGCTGGCTAAACTGAGAATCCACGTTTCTGAGGCTAAGCAGAACCGTGGTTAAGAACGTGAGCCCTGTTGCCATACTGCTTGTATTGGAATCCCAGCTCTGCCGCGTGCTTGTGGTGACCTTGGGAAAGTGGTTGGACCCCTCCTCCCTTCAGCTTCCTTATCTGTAAAATGGGTATAAGAATGGTACCCACCTCACTGGGATGTTGTGTGGGTTAAATGAGACCGTGCAGGGAAGGGCTTAGAACACAGTAAATGATCAGTAAATCTTACCTATTGGAATTATTTTATTTTATTTTTTTAAATGTTGGTTGTATTACTGAGATACTGAAGTCATGGACAAACCGGGACTTTTCTTTTTTATATTTAAATGTAAGACATTTAAACTTTCAACAGTATTATTGAAGGAAAAAGAGGTTCTCTAGATTTCTTCACCCAAGAAATAAAATCCCTGGGGAAAACTGAGTTCCCTTCATTGGTTTGTTCACTTTGTGGACAAGATGTATTTTAATCTGGGGCATCTGGGTGGCTCAGTCGTCAAGCATCTGCCTTCGGCCCAGGGCATGATCCTGGTGTTCTGGGATCGAGCCCCACATCAGACTCCTCCTCTGGGAGCCTGCTTCTTCCTCTCCCACTCCCCCTGCTCGTGTTCCCTCTCTCGCTGGCTGTGTCTCTCTAATCAAATAAATAAATACAATCTTAAAAAAAAAAAAGGATAAATTTTAATTTGAAAGGGTTTGGTTTGGTATAAAGCATTTGAGACATTAACTGAGCCTTAGGGACAGAATCAAAATAAAATGGTCCTGAGTTGCCGTGGACTGGTAGGACCCTTAAGGACTCTAAAGAACGCTGAGGGTGGGCTCTGCAAACGCGATGGCCTGGTGGCTTTCCTGCTAACTTGACAGGTGACCTTGAGCAAGCAAGTCACTCCCACTCTCTGGACCTCCACTTGCTCACCCACAAAAAGAGGGGGTTGAACTAAGCGGTCGATTAGGTTTCTCTGGGCTCTAATGGCTTGTAGGAAGCAGTGGTATCTGACCAGTCCCTGGGAGCTCTGACTCTGCACTTGACGGCTAGCAGCCCCGGGCTCCGCCGTCCAGAGCCAGCAGGGCACCCCTTCCATACCAGCGACCTTCTCACTTCAGGCCACTGGGCTCCAGGGACCCCCGCAGGAGGATGCGGGTCAGCCCAACCCCCTAGGCACCCGGGGAGAACCAGGGCTGCTGACTCCAATTCAAACCCTGTCCCCGTCTCACACAAAGCCCTGTTTATCCCACTGGAGAGGAGGGTGGAAACCACTTTACTTAAAGCAGAGCTGAAGAAATAAATATTCGAGAAGCAATAGCTCATTATTTTTGAGGACTCTGGAATGAAAGTCCAAGGTAGCAAACAGCACAACCGCTAGCATTTCCATTCTGAATATATGCCCAAAGCTGTGCGATTTGTTTAGTATTCTTTCTCTTTAAAACCTGCATTAATTCCGATTTCTATTTAAATAAGAATGATTAAATTTTATCAGCTGAGATGGAAATATTGTGATAAACACTGGCTCCTGGCCAAACTAATCTCCCAAGCCCACAGCTTACGGCCATTGTCTTGTATAGATATTTGAATGGCAATGGGCTTTTATCAGTATTTCTAAAGGCACTCATTTAATTATGTGGTTGTAAGGATTTTCAAAACCCAAAAGAATACCATCAATACATATTCATTTCTTGGATTAATTCGACATTAACATCAGAAAATATTGTTATTTAAAGGATGCTCATACTTGTTTTTGCTCTTGCAAAAAGAAAGAAGGTATCCAATTCTGGTCGCCTCAGCGTCTTTGAGATGTTCTGTCTAACGCCAACTAGGAAAATGCAAGGCAGGGAGGTAAGGCTGGAATTTAGAATTACAGGGATTACATGAAGGGCTCAGAAACTTCGTAAGTGATTAATAAAGAGGTCTACTTCCCAGAGGCTGGACCATGACAAGGAAACAGAATCTCTGATCTAGGAATGTTGGACACATGTGTGGATCTCGTCAATCAAATAGAATGTATCTGAAAGCCTCAGGAGAGCAAGTTCAAGTGCAGGGGCAGTCTACCTATGCAAAATGTTCATACTTAGAAACCCAAGTGATCTAGATTTCATTCCTACGGGGGATACCGGATTTCTTCAAGAACTGATTAAAGATACAAAAATACATCTGACACCTTTAACATTAACGATGTTTCCTCCAAAGCAGATCTTTATATTTCAATGATGATGAATCTGTTTTTGTGAAGCAAAGACTCACAGTCTAACTTAACCTTGGGATTTCTTCTTGTGGCAAGGTGGCTGACTGGGACATATCCATTCATTGGAACTGAAACCTCTGTGATCCGTGTCTACAAATTCAACCCCCTCCCCGGCTCTTTTTTGCTTTGTTTTCAATCTGCCCAAACTACCAGGCAATTCTTCCTGTGTTGATCATTGGAGGGAAGGAGTAGGGATGGGAACTGGCTAGGGAGAGAAAGAGAGAGAAAAGAAATAGAAGGTGAGTGGTTTGCCAGTCTTGTTAAGACTGATCTCTTTCTATGTTGCTCAGCCGTCCTGGTGGGTGTGGGACTGGCAGGCTTCCTGGGATGAGGAATTTCCAGTCCTAAAACCAGGAAAGTCCCAGGCAAAAGCAGGATGGCTGGCCATCCTATACTAGTCTTCTTTTGATCTAGATTTCCAGGTCAAGTCTTTTAAAGCCTCAAACAAGGGGCACCTGGTGGCTTAGTCGGTTAAGCATCTGCCTTCGGCTCAGGTCATGACCCTGGAGTCCCAGGATCCAGCCCAGCTCAGGCTTTCTGCTCAGCGGGGAGTCTGCTTCTCCCTCTCCCTCTAGTCCTCCCCCACTTGTGCTCTCTCTCTCTCAAATAAATAAATAAAATCTTAAAAAAAAAATAAAGGCTCAAACAAGCTGAGAAGAGTGACATTTAGATCTGATTGAGGATTACTGAGAGGTACAACCTGTCACAACGAAAATGCACGGAGGAAGTTTGTTGTATAGGATGAAAGAGGTAAGTGAAAGCGACTTTAGAAACCATTTCCTGCAGACATGCTCAGTGGAACACAAATTCTGTGGGATGGTATTCAATTTTATGTGAAAAATGGTCCAGCGACCACATAAATATATGCCACTTAAAAAGGCCCCTTTAATGCAGGACTTCTCTGAGCCTTTAATAAGCTAGTATGCATTGTTAAGTAACAGTACACTGTTAAACATGGTTAGCCACAGAATCCTTTCTGCAGGAAGCATCTTTTGCTATTAGTGTTTGGGAGATCCTACTTTAGAAAGCAACTGCTCTCGGCCAAATCCCTCATTTGAAATATGGGCCAAACTCCCATCAGTGTGGTTGGTTCCAGGCAAGGCTGGTGCGACCTCAGTTTCTCAGAATTAATATGCATAAGAACCAGCTGGGCCTCCTGCTCCCAGGCACATGCTGATTCCGTAGGTCTGGGGTGGGGGTGGGGCACTGAGATTCTGCCTTTCTCATCAGCTCCCAGGGGATGCGGATGTTGCTGGTTCACGGACCACACTTTGAATAAAGAAGCAAGAAAGTAGGATGCCGGTCTCCTGGTTTGGTGCATGTCCCCGTGCCGGTGCATTGCAGCCTCTTTGGAAGTGGATCCAGCTGGCCCCGAGGTCACAGCAGAACCCTTGTCTTATTCTGGTTTCGTTGGCTGAGTCACTGCCTGCAGCTCTTCAAAGCCACTCGCCCTGGTGATAGCAGCACATCACGATGAAGGAAGTATTTCCTGGCCCCTAAAATAAATTTCCTCTTTGCCGTATCAGAAATGAGAAACAGATAAAGCTTTGGACCAGAGGTCCTGCATAGAGATTCAAATTTTAAAAATCGCTCAAAATAACTGTTTAAATGAGTCCAACGAAAAAAAAAATGCCTTCCATGGCCATTTCATGTATTTTTCAATTCCACTGGAAAAACGTGGCATGCATCTCACCAAAATTGGTTCAATAATTGTGCAACTATCTGGCTATTGCCAAAATATGCATACAGCGTAACCTCCAGATTCTCACTCAGCATGAAGATTCTATCCTACAAGGAAAACGTGTTCATCCTGATGTTTCAAGAGCTTTTGTACCTGCGTGGGTATAATCCCTACAGTCTTTTCTTTGTGGAGGTTGCTGGGAAAAATCAGTTTATTGAAACTGTTTCAGTGTCATAGCCATAGAGCTGGTCCATTTAGGGGCAGGGGAGGGGACGGTTAAGGAGAAATGATCCCAAAGGAAGTACATGAATTTCCCAGTATCTAAATGGCTGAAGGAAGAAAGGAAAGCAGATTCTGCTGCTTGGAGACTCCACCCTGGGACACTAGAAGCGGGATTGAACTGCAGAGCAAAGGCCCAGGGAGCCAGCCTTCCCCTGACTTTGGGATCTCACACTGAGCAGGACCGCAAATTTCCAACATTCAAGGCCTTTGAAGGCCCCGCTCTGCTGTCCACTAGACAGTGCATCGTTTTCATTCTGCTCGTTGGAAAATGGGAAATAGCTCTATCTCATTGGGTTGGAGGGTTCGATGAGAAAAATTTGCATATATTACATGCATATATTAAATGAGAAAATCGTGTGTATTACTTTGCATACATTACAAGGCAGATGTTGACAGGGCTGAGCTATAGTTTGGGTTTGTATTTTTTAATTATTGTAAGAACATTTGAGACCTCCCCCCGCCCCCGTAAGGTTTTAACTGCGCACTGCAGCATCGTTAACTGACTTTATGGTTTCACAATCAAATTCGCATCCTATTTCGCTGGTTTCGTGCATTCTCATCAGACATGTGTTCCAAGATTAAATGAGTTCCTTCTAACCACCAGCCTCGTGAAGCACTAGGAAGTCAACAGTGAGTAAGATGCTAGCCTTGCCCTCCAGGGTCCCTCATGGGCTCCCAGGGGAGTGGACACTGCAAGCAGCGATTTAAGTCTGCATGGCAAGGAAGGAGGGACAGCTCACCAGCCTCTGGTGGAAAGTGGGAAGAGGGGCCTGGGAAGCATGAGGGAAGCTGTCCAGGGGAGGAAGCTCTCAGATCCCCTCCTCAATCTTCTCTATTGGCTCTTCCTCCAGTGCTGAAGTAACACGCAGATCCCATCCTTGATCCCTTCTCTTCTCAACCTCATTCCCGGGAATGCTAACATCTCCTGTTCCACTGCTATGTTGCTGACATTCGCGTCCACACTGCCAACTTGAGGCTTCTCCTGAACACCAGATTTGATGGCCTGTGGGTCAGTTGGGTCCTCCAGAAAGCAGAGACTAACACAGAGTCTGGAGTTAGGTCATTTATTGGGAGTCATGCCTGTGAAAGACAGAAGAGGATGTATCGTTCAGCCATTGCCATGTAACAAATTACCCCACTGTCTCTGTGCGTCGAGAACAGGGTACAAGGTAACTGGGTACATCTGACGCACAGTCTCTCACAAGGCTGCCAAGCATCAGTGAAGTTCCGGTCTTGTTTAAAGACTCAAATGGGACAGGATCGTCTTCCAGGTTCACCGGAATGGTAGTTGGCAGGATTCAGTTCCTTGCAGACGATTGCACTGAGGGCCACACACGGTCGTAGGCTGCAGCCCATGTTAAATTTCTTGCCTCTCCATAGGGCGGTTCACAATATGGCAGCCTGCCTCGTGGGAGTGAACAAGTGGGAGAGAAGGCAAGAGAGCGCTAGTAAGACCAAAGTCCCAGTCTGTGGTAACCTTATTTCCAAAGTGACTTCCCATCACTTTTGCTGATTTCTGTTTGTTAAAAGTGAGTCACTGGGTCCAGCCAATATTCAAGGAAAGGGGGTTACATAAAGGCACGAATGCCCGGAGGCAGGGATCATTGGGTGCCATCTTAGAAGGCAGCCTGGGACAAAGGAAGAAGCAGGACTGATTAAGGAGAGCCGCTGGGCCACAGTGCAGACCTGAGGTGATGATGGGAAGAGTAGGGAGGAAGCAGGATAAGGAAGAAAAAGCCTCAGAACACGAGGTTCATCTGATAAAGCCAGCGCAACAGGGAGCTTCAGAGTAAAGCTCGCTCATTGGAAAAACTGGGCAAAATGGCCACGACCTGGGGACTGCCAAGAAAGTGCATGATCGTGGCTGAAAGCAGAGTGGATTCTGAAGGCCAACAGCTGGAGGCTGTCAGGTAACTGCCTGGCTGGCTGCTGAATGGTAGGTTCTTCCTTGAAGGGGGGGACGTGAGTGGCACACTGTCATGGCCTCCACAGTGTGCAGATCAATGTTTTGTGCAATCTAGGCGCTCATCAAATGCATACATTGTTAATGATGTTTACAAAAATATCGGTTATGTATTATTTATGTGAGGTGAATATTCATCATTATGTTGAGACAGCAGCCAGACACACAGTCGACCAACGGGGCCGTCTGATCGCTTGATACATCTCCAAAGTTGAGCTCTTTCCTACTTCTTCTCAATGATCTCTGCTCTGTGCACCCAACCTCAGAAAGGGGCCACTGTGGACCAACATAGATCTGAATCTGATGGGTCTCGCTCGTTCTGGGCCTTCTAAGCTCTCTAGTGAGAAGAGAAGCTCCCCAAAGTGTTGGAGGTTGGAGTGTGATCATGCAGCCTACTTGTGAGACGTACACCATTAAACCTCCAGAAGAAGGTGTTCTAACTTACATGTGACCAAAACTGACCTCCCCCATCAGCTCTTTCACACTCAAGTTTTGCAAATAAAGGCGCCATTTAGCCACACCTATCTTCACACGCCATATCCTGCAGCACATTCCTTGGTGAAGTATACCTATGCCGAGATGCTTTGCGATTGTCTGCTAAATACCAGTTGCTCCTCTCTACTAGGACGTGAGGGCAGGAACAAGGCTTTGGGTGCCCAGCATTTAGTACTGGAGTGGCAGAAACGTAGAGACTCAACGAGTGAATGAGGAGGGAGATGCACCCCTCTTTGATCCGTTTTGGGAATCTGGATTTTCACGCATCAGTCTCGCTCTAGCAAGAAGGTGCCTGTGTATTCCCAGATCCCTCATGAAGAAGGACACAAAAAAATGTGGCTCTCTCAAGGGCTCTGAAATAACGTGCCCAGTTTAGTCACCTTGATAGCTAGGTTATATTTTCTGGCAACTTCGCCTGTGGAAAAGCTTTCTAAAGTATATTAATCTAGCTATCCTGTCAACCTATATTCATTAAGAACCTAGGGTGTGCCAGCCCCAAAGAGATTAATGGTTGGTGGATTGACTCCCTTTCACCTGACTTATCCATTTATTCCCCTTTTGGTTTTTTTATTTACTTCTTTATCCATCCACATATTTACTCATTCACTTAGACACATCATACCGTATTGCGATATGGATTGAAGGTGGTTTAGAGAGATTCATACACTACACCACTGTAATATAAATAATGAGTAGGTAAAAATAAAAAGGAAAAAGCATAAACTCAGTATGTATGGGCTGAGGCAGGAAAAAGTCAGACTCTTCCTTGGCAAAAGAATGTTGAACTAGGGGCGCCTGGGTGGCACAGTCATTAGGCGTCTGCCTTCGGCTCAGGGCGTGATTCCCTGCGTTCTGGGATCGAGCCCCGCATCGGGCTTCTCTGCTGGGAGCCTGCTTCTTCCTCTCCCAGTCCCCCTGCTGTGCTCCCTGTCTCACTGGCTGTCTCTCTCTCTATCGAATAAATAAATAAAATCTTTAAAAAAAAAAAAGAATGATGAACTAGGTTCTCATGATCACGGTAGATGTTTAGGTATAAGATACTGGCGCAGATCTACTATAAAAAAATTCCCTGTGGACAGTTTTCTTCATTTAAATAATCCTTTCTTTTTCATGTCTGCTTGTGTTTTAGGGGGCTTTGAAGATCTCAAGTAGCTCATTCATTTTTCTTTTTTGTCGCTTTCCTTGTTCTTGCATTTACTGAGTTCTGGCTATGTGCTGGGCCCTTTGCCAAGTATCATGGCGCTAAGGAAAAGGGTGTTGAGTGCACAGTTTTTTACTGTTAAAGAGGCTCCAAGTCTAAGAGTGAAAAGACACGAGTCCTGCTCATGGCCCTGAAGTTGCATTACTGCGAGGCCTTGGCCAAGTTTATCCCGGTTTCTGGGCCTCAATGTCCTCATGCAAAAATGATGGGTTCAGTGATCTTGAACGCTCTTAACTAGATGTAAAGTTATGTTCTAAAGGACAAACTGGGCAGAAATAAATCAATTCAACCGCTCTGTTGGTCTCATCCAACCGTTTGGATTTGCGTAACTTGGGGCAAATAATCTACGTTTCCCGGAAGGTACATGTTCGGTGTTTTATGCCCGGCTGCTGTGCACACCGCACGGACATGTTCTGCTGACCAAAGCCCAAAGCACCATCACCTCATGGACCCTCAGAAGATATGTTGACCAGAAGGATGGGGCTTCTATAATAAAAGTTACCACTCAGAATTCTCGAGGACTTACATGCAAATGTCCTATCTAAAAAATACTGATAATTGTTAGCACTAATCAAGCTTTGCAAAGACCAGACACTCTTCTCAACATTAGACAATGCATCATCTCATTTAATTCCAGCAACAAACCTACAAGCCAAGTCTTCATTATTGCCCCTAGTTTTCCCCAGAAGGACACAATGGGAAGTCAAGGGCGCTGTCCCACCTGGCCGACTGGAGATGTGAGTTCAGGAAGTCGGACCCGGAGCTCAGCTCTTCCCTCCTCACTCAACCCCTTCTCCTCCCAGAGGGCCATACCTGCGGTCCCCCGGGGGTGTTTTGCTAGGTGGTGGCTTCATTTTTAAAAACCAATAGGCTTTATCTCTAATCTGTTTCTGATGCTTCTAGCTAAGAAAACCATCCACATTCAGATACTGGAGAGTCTTTCTAGAGCCGATTTCCAACTCCAACTACCTAATTTTGATTCTCCACAACAAAGCCCATCAAGACACTTTGGCGCCCCATCTAGGGCTGGCAAACGTGTTCTGTGAAAGGCAAATGGTAAATACTTTACATCCTGGAGGCCACAGGGTCATTTTATAACTGCTCAAATCTTGCTTTTGTAGCGAGAAAGCAGCCAACAGTTAAATAAGCACGGCTGTGTTCCAATAAAACTTTATTTATGGACACTAAATTTTGAATTTTATATAATTTTTACATGTCATGAAATATTATTCTTCTTCTGATTTTTTTTTTTTTACAACCCTCGAAAGATGTAAAAACCATTCTTACCTTAGAGGATGAACAAAAACAGGCCATGTGCTGGACCCGGCCCGTGGGCTATTGTTTGCCAAACTGCCCCAGACCGCTCACTTGTCTTGGAATCAATCTTTGGGAACAAACAAGGCTTTCCTTTAGAGAAAAATGCGACCACCAGACACTCCGTGTTCTAATTTCTTTGCGCTATTTATCTATATTTTCTTGGTCGAACTTTTTCTTCTTCTTCCTCCTTTTTTTTTTTAAAGATTTAAAATTTTATGTCAATAAATATTTAAGCATCGAGAAGATTAAATCCCATGTCTGCGTTGCTTGCCAATAAAGCGGCCGTCAGAGCCCGTTGTCTCCACTTGTTTTGAAATGCAAGCCCAAGACAAAGTCAAATATATTCCCAAATATCTACAAACGCACACATGAAACATAGGTGTACTTTAAAGAATAACCTAACAGGAAGTACTTTAAATTTCACAGCCTTTGCTAATGCAGGCGGCTAACCCTATTTATATTCATATTAGCCTGGGTATCTTTTTCCCTAAGATTTACCTATTTGTATGCTTGCATGAGTTAAACTGCCTTTTGCATGATATCAGTACTTTTGTAATTTAAATCTATAAAAGGCAATTTCTTTTAAATATCCTTCCTAACAGTGGGTGAAAGAAACGCTGAAGTTATTTGAGGGCTGTACACCTCAGTAAACATGGACGCTGAACTCCAGGCAATGTGCAGCACGCGGGAATTAATCTTCTGGGCTGGAAGGGGGACAGAAAATAAAATCAAGACTGAGAAAGAACTGGCTTCTGGAAAGGGCCAGTCTGGGTTGTTATCGAAGGAAATGGTGTGTTGTAGAATGGGTCCTCAGACCAGAAAATCTTCCTCCCCTCCCCAAAGACGGTTGAGGACTCTAGGCTTTTCTGGTGGGGACTCTTCACTTCCACCATGAGGTGAGTCACATGATAAACAAGCTTTACAATTGAATGGCAGTGTTGGCTGATCAACAGGCAGCCAGGGGAAATTTTTAAGATGTCAGTTGTGGCCCCCCAGTGGGATACCAGAAGCAGCAGGAAGTGGGTAGGCATTGGGGGGTGAGGGGGTGAGGGTCCAGAGACACAGAACACATTTTTATCCGGTTGGAGTTACGTTCTTTCCTCGCGGAATTCCTGTGACGTGTTCACCTTCACCATCTCCAGCTGACAGAAATGAGAGGCAAATAGGTTAATATGTAATCTTGCCCCAAAGAAATAGTGTCTTCCCGATCTGTGGGACGTACCACATCAACACGCTTCTTTTCTGAGCAGGGCTGGGCTTTTCCTAGCAAAAAGGGAACAGTGTGTGAAGCCAGCCGGGAGGGCCGTCCAGAGGCATGCCCTCACTTCTGGCTACACTGAGCCTGTGGTCCCCGGGGACCCGGCCCTCGGGTTCACTTCCTCTGACTCAGGCCAGGGCACGACTCCCAGAGCTTACCAGCTCACTGGCCTGGGCTGGAAGGAACCGGTTTCAAACTTGAATCTCCCATTGAAAGTAACCCCACCAGGATGTCAGGACAGTCCAGGGTTTTAAGCTTTGCCTCTGAAGCAGTGAGAGCGGTCAGACCTGGGGCCTGGGGCCCACACGGAACTCCCCCCTCCCCCAAGCTTCAGACCTCCCTCAGGAAGGGAATGTCCCTCCAATGAATCTCTACACTTTGCCCTTCCTCTTTCCCCTGGCTGTAAGTAAGGTCTATACAACCTGAGTGTCCAGATGGAAAGGGGGCATTCTGCCTATTACCCAGTTAATTACACAAAGCTCATGACTACTGAAGGCCACATGCACACAGACACACACACACACACACATACACACGCACACACACACGCACAAACACATGCCCCCAAACCCACCACCCTGAAAGGAGCCATTATAAATGTTTCATGTGGAACTTTCACAACCCATCAGACTCACCAGAGTTTTCAAATTAACTCCCTTTCTGCCCAAGGGGATCGCTCTGAAAGAAATTTCTCCAGCCTGGAACCCTGCAAAAAACTCTGAATTTGAAACAGAATGCAAATAATGCATTTTGACTCCCTAATCAACAAATGGGATCAAGTTGAATTGATTAAGGACCTTTGAAATTAGCTGTCTTTAATTCCCTCCATGGCCTGCTGCTGGTACTCTGAGGACAGAAGGGGAGTGTGTGTGTGTGTGTGTGTGTGTCTTTCTGTGTGTGTGCCCACGTGTCTTTGTGTGCTTGGAGTAGAGGTTGAGAAGTTGGGTCTCATTTTCTTTCGGAGCTCGTATGATGATCTTTTAAAAAGAAAAACATTTTTTTTATTTTAATGGTGACACAACTGGAAGAAAGAAGGCATTCACCTGGCGCAATTATATGGCTTGCGTGAAGTGCATTTCCAATAGTTCCTGGGCTGCCTGAAACCCACACAACTTTAGTGAAGAAAAAAAACCCCATAAAATCTGAAATGAATGTATAAATAACACGCAGCTGTCTAGACAGTATGGGGCACTTGCAAAGAGAGCAGGTCGGGAAGAAATTGTCCATCAGTCAGACAACCATAACTGATTCTGATGCTTACTAACGGTGCAGATATTCTGCATTCTCTCTATGCGAAAGGCTTCGCTGAGCGTTCCTTCTTCCCAAGCCAGTGGTCCTCTACTTATCTGCTGCTTTATGCGGCCTTTGGAAAATGCTCTTGCTATTTAAACATTAAAATTAATGCCCGAAGAATAGCGGTTGAGCACAGGGGTGCCACTGACCTGTGTGACGGGCCTTTGGTAAAGCAAGAATAGCCCTCCTCCATCAGCAATATGTGCTTTCCACACCCACAGAATCTTAAACAGATGTAGTTATGGAAACTTTAGGAGAGCAAAAGACCCAAACACACGCACGCATGCACACCCTTCGTGGAACATTTTTGTTCGCCGGTTATAACGCACCATGACAGGTTCAGGTATTTAAATCGCGTACTGTTGGTGTTTTTAAATGATGATAATCTGTATACGTGGCAAAGAAAAGGGGGGTGGCGCTTGAAAATGAAATCAAGCACCAGCACTGACTGCCCTGTTCTGTGACAGCCGAGGGGGTCCCCGTATGCAATGGGGCTCCACGTTGAAAGTGCTCTTCTCCCAAACTCTGAGCACGAACAAGGTTCATCTGCTTGTGCCTAGGGCTGGGGACGGCCACCAGCTGGCTCCCCAGCCTGCCAGTCCCACCTGCTCTTGGAGAGAGACCCCCCAAGCCACGCAGCCGTGAATTAGGCTCGATGCCTACAGGAGGAAAGAACCTTGCTTCCATTGCACGGAGGAAGTTCAGGGGCAGACAGGTGGCTGTCCTGCTCTGAGCCGAGCATCCACACTCTCCAAACTGGGCAGACCTCTAGGGAAGGCAATGGCAACAATAAAATAATCATGAGAGTACCAGCCTCCATGTATTGAGAGCTTACTCAGTGTCGGGCCTGAATTTGGAGGCACTGACCCATTTCGCCCTCACAAAAATCCTATGCAGTCGTAGGATTTATTATTGTCATTTGACTTGTGAGAAAATTGAAGATCAGCAAGGTGAAGTAACTTGCCTGCAGCCCAACAGCCGGGAAGTGGCCGAGTGCAAGCTTGAGTCCAGGCTTCCTGAAAGCCAAGCTCGGGCTCTGACCTCCCCCGGCTGCTCAGATCTGCTGACCCCACACAGGGCCCAGGGCTGAGGGCTCCCCCAGTGCTAGAAGGCTTCACTTCTTGCAAAAAGCATGATACGTACCTCGACTGTTGGCACGAAGACAAATTCAATCTGGACTTGATCATATTTCTGTTCCACCAAAGCCGTAGTAAAGTATAATTTCAATTTAATTTAATTTTTTTTTACTGGAGGAGAGGGAGAGGACCATGAAGACAAAAATGCTTTAGACCCATGAAATTCATAAAGCGGCCCTCCCCCCACTAGATCTTAGAGATCTTTTGGAGTCTATCTTCTCACTCTACCTAGAGGGACACTGAGGCCTGGAAAGGGTAAGGGATATGTCCTAGGTTGTCCAGCACGTGGATGATTAAGCCTGGACCCTTGATCTTCCCAGCTTGCTTCTGAGCCATTGCCATGAGTTGGAAACCAAAAACTTCTTTTTGTTCCTTCTTGTCGTAGGTAGGGGCGTCCATCTAAAATGGCCTTTGATCGACTTTTGTTCTTTGCTATTTAACATCTCACAGGTATTAACCTTAATAGCTTCATGACTTTTTAAAATAACATAAACAGAGAAAGCACACGTGAGAAATGCGGGGACTCCAGATGGTTCTTCCCTGGAGTCGCCACCGTTTATATGAAATACAATCCCATAGGCAAAGGGGTTCGGGCAAGGTTCAAAAGGCCTTATAGAGCTGAAAGATTATTATGAGAAACCATTTATTGGGCTGGATGTTTAGAAGTGAAAAATGAAAACAATTTCCTTTCGAAAGTGCCAGCGGACATTCTGGAACAGCGATCTGCGTGATCTACCTTTTGGGTTTAAATCGGTCAGAAGTGCCTTTGCTCGGACCCTCCCACCAGGAGCGGTGGCCGCTGGCCCCGTCCCCTGTCCCCTGAGGCCTCCCTCTGTTGCCTCTCCTTCCCCTCCCGGACAGCCAGGGACCCAGCCATGACCAGGATCATTTCAGCCACCATCACCTCCTTCTGGGCTGCCCCTGTTGTTTCTTTTTAATGCCATCAATTCATTTCCCTCTTGTTTTGACCAGCAAACAGCACTCGTCTGCTGCCACCAGGAGGTGTCCCTAGTTCATACTGCTCACTTTGTATCCCCCAAACCCATGATAGGGCTGATCGGGCAACGCTTGGTGCTTGAGTTTCCATTTCAAAGTATTATGCTGCGTTCTTGCCATTAAAGATTCATAGGTCGAATTAAAGATTTATTTTAGGGGGCGCATTATTATAAGGCAAATCACGTTCTTTTCATTTTAAACATACTAGCTATTACGATATCATCTTTTTTTTCTTTCCTTCTTCTTTTTTTTTTTTTTTTTAACTAAAAGCTCAATTACATCAATATCACTCGAGACCCTCCAAACACTAAGCTAAAAGCCGGGCTTCTCAGCCGCCAAATGCCTATTGCCCTTTAAGGATTAACTTTGCTAACAATGAATCCCAACCCTCCAATGCAGAGTTATCTGCCTAATAAAAAACTAAGTGAGGTACACCTTTGCTTAAAACCTCTGCTTGCTTCCTGTGGCTTCGGAATGAAGCTCTTCCTCTGTCTTACAAAGCCTTCCGCAGACTGGCCCAGGCTGCCTTTCATGTTTCCAGCTGTGCCTCCCGCTCCCCTTCACACCAGAGGAGACCTCTCTTTCACGTAGGAAGGCGCTCTTCCTGCACCTTGCATTCAAGACCTAGGCTAAGGGACACCCCAATGTCCCGCACCCTAGGGAAGAGCGTTCACCCAAGTCCGCGTGCCTCTAAAATCTGGTTTACCTGGCCATATGGTTCAAATATCTCTATATGCATCTCCCCTGCCCCTCAGCCTGAGTTCCCAAAGATAGGAGTTGTGAATGATTTCTATTTGTAACCCCAGGGTTCAGCACAGTGGCAAGCACACTCCAGATTAGTAAGATTAGTAAGCATATCAATAAATGAACGAGCAAAGGAATAAATCCACCTGCCCAGGACTAACACGCATATGGTCAACAGAATGAAACAATAAAATCGAACAACACAATCAAAGACAGCATCAACATTTTGATTCTTCTATTCGGTAAATATGGAAAAAAGTGAGTAGATACAGGGAATAGTCGAATTCTCCGGGGAGGCTTCTAATGCAGGGTGTGATTACATTAAGGGCTCAAGAACTAACCCAAATGGTCCAAGCCCCTGGTTGGGACCAGAGCTTCTGACCTTCATGTCTGTTGATCTGATCTAATGAGGTCTTTGATGGGAGACATTGGCCCCATTTGCAGTTGACCAAGAAAGTGTCTGCTCTACCAAGGGGCCATCCCAACACCTTGTCTTGGAGGAGGGTGTGAGAGGTAAGTGTGGAAGCCCAATCATGGGGCCATAGATTCCAGCCATATTTTCTAGTTGAATGATGCCAGCAATAACAATGTTTTGTCATCTATCTGATTCCTGTACCTATTTCTTGATTCATTCTGAGCTCAGAGGGGGGAAACATTCAAATTAGCCACTTCCCGAAGCCCAACGGGTTGCCCACATTTTTTTCAGCTCTGAATTGAATGATGGACCCCTAGTCCATGGCAGGACCCCATAGAAAGATCTCTTTCTTCCACAGACATTTCTGATTGAAAAAGCCTGCCCCATCTGATCTCATTCCAGGTCTCCATTTCCTGTTCCAGAAGAGAACCCAGAGTCTCACTCACGTCAGTGCTGGAGGTATGACAACCACCACAGAACCAGCCACGCCAGAATGAAACACGGCATCTTGGTGAAGCACCAGCTAGATTGAATCCAACTGTTCATCCCACTCAACTTAAAAGAACCCAAATTTCACCAAAGAGAAATAGAGAGATACCAAAGACCTCACCTACAACATTGAAGCAAAAACAAATCTTCAAGATACTTTCTGAACCGAGCTGATGTTTCATTCTGTTCCAGTATCGAATACCTATCAGGGGGATATTTTTTTCCAGGCAGAGAAAAATATTCAGCAAATTCGACCATGTTCATTGCTTCCCTCTCTGCCTTTTAATTCCCTCAACTTAAATCGCATTCCCTCTTGGTTACCACCTTTCTGTTCTGTTTCATCTTTGACAACATATATGCATGAATGACCCAAAAAAAGTAGCCAAAAGATTTTTATCTAGGTTGGTATAATATTTCATGTTTTCTCAAAGAAGAAATTTTGAAATTCATGGCTGCAGCACGTATGATGACAGAATTTCCTCTTCTTAAGAAGCCTGAAAGAATTTGTGAAGGATGATCTTTTAATAGATTTCAAGAAGATGAAACGTGTCCCTTTGCCGCCTGGGTAGTCAGCCTGTGGGGCTTCTAGTTCTGACTTGCACGCTGTTCAAACCTGACAGTGGAGTGCAAGTTAAATAAGAGGGTTGGAGGGCCATATGCCTGTTCAATTGTTTGTTCATTTGCTCATTCATTCATTCATTCATTCGTTCATTCAACAAATATTCAGTGAGCCCCTCTGTGATAGACGCATAGCAGATCGAGGGCAATTAGAAGCGAATAAATCATAGCCCTCTTTGGAGTTCACCGATTAGTAGAGGAAAGAAACGGTAGTGGATAAATTGCCCTAGGATCAGGGCCACAGAGAGGTAACAAGGAGCTCTGAGAACACCTTACGCCTCTGATTAATGGTAGTGACCATTTATTTATCCATAGATGAAACACCTATTTCCAGGGAATTTGAGTTCAAGGATATAAGTTTATTCAACTCTATTTAACTGCATTCTGTCAAGCAGGAAGTACTTTCAAACCTGACAAGGGGCCCTGAACAGCATCAGCCACATAGCATCAGCTGGCTGGGCTCAGATTAGAAATGACCTGGGGGCACCTGGGTGGTTCAGTCCTTTGAGCGTCTGACTCTTGATCTCAGCTCAGGTCTTGATCTCAGGATTGCAAGCTCAAGCCCCACACTGGGCTCCATGCTGGGCTTGAAGCCTGCTTAAAAGAGATAGAAAGAAAAAAGAAAGGAAGGCAGTAAGGAAAGAAGGAAGGAAGGAAGGAAGGAAGGAAGGACCCAAAATAATAGTTGTAGCCAGCTGACTGCATTTATTTTGGGCAAGGCACACTTCAAAGCACTTAAATTCATTGCACCCTCAAAACCACCCTGTAAGGTAGGTACCATTGGAATCCCCATTCATAAATGGTGAGCCTGAGGCGCGGGGAAGATGAATGACTTGTCCAAGCACACAGTTTGTAAATGGTAGATCATATATCTTTATTTACTCAATGGAATACACCCTAGAGGCATTCTCTTGAGCTAACTCCTTGCTGTTAGTTTTCCCTCTTTCTCCCTGTCTTTCATAAAAATTATGTGCACTCTTTACAAAAGCAAACAAATGAAAAACCGAAATAGTCATGTTTCGTGGGCTTGAAGATTCTAAATTCATAGGAATTCTCTGTTTCCTTAAAAATTAAACTTTTTATCTTCCATGATTATTCTCATACAAGACTAAAACATACAGCTTATATTTTTAAAAAGCAGTAATGTGAAATCTAATAGGTAAAATTTATAATCAGAAAAAATGAGTAAAACATATAAAAGTAATAATTTAATTTTTCTTTCGATGAGACAAACTAAATTTAAAACAAAATCAGTAAAGTTCGGCTCCCTAAATTCATTTTAGAAACATGCACATAAAATCACTGCAAAATTTTAGGTTTTTTTTTTTAATAATAAGAACAAGTCCCTCCCTCACTTTTCAAAGATGAAAGAAGAAAGATTTATTGAACTCTAGTGAAATAAAGATTTGAGCATTCATTCTGCCCGAGGGACTGTACTTAATCACCATGCCGCAAATTCTCACAACTAGAGATACTCCTTTGAATTAAAACATTGTCACCAGAAGGTTTATATACTCTATATATTAATCTAAGAGGCAAGGAAGCTTATGATAGCATGTGAGTATCTTGTGATAAAATATTATCACTTAATTTGTAAAATTAGCTAACTACAACCTTGGAAAGCATTCAGCACAAATATAACAGAAAAGGATTCAGGAGAAGTAAGTTTAATTAATGATGAATTTTCATGGCTTTTCATGTCATTTTGAGAATTCTATTTCTTATTGATTTGTAAGAACTCATTATATATGTTAGTGAAAATCTGCTGGGTCCAATCCGTTGCATTTCTTCTCCTTTCTTCTGGGAACAGAACCACTCTGTATTATGAAAAATGCATTCCAGGTATTTTGTATGGCACTGACCTACCCCTCTCCCTGCCACAAGCATAGCACACGATCTATGGCGGCCAGAAACATCAGTGGATAAACCGCTAAAACCTAAGAACAAAAGAGATAGTAACCCTCCTCCAGCCACGGACTTATGCAGCAATGGACCTGTGACCCAAGCTGGGCCAAAATACTTCCAAAAGCTTTTCTGCTAGAGCTTCAGAGAAGGGGAACTCTTTCCTGGGGGAGTGTCAGGCTGGTAGGGTAGGAGGCACTGGACTACAGGCAGCCAAGATGGCTTCCTCATGAAGAGCGCTTCAGGCCACTCCATCCCTGGACTTGCCAGTTTCAGAAGACAGCAAGTCCTCTCGTATGCTTCAGCAGTATTTGAACTGGATTATTTTCACTTCAGGTGGAAGCAGCCTTACAAACTCACATATTGAAAATATGCACATCTCGTCCTCCCCAAATGTGGCAAGTGCTTTCCCCAATGGTTGCCTTTCAATTTGACGGTTTCTGTCATACAGAAGTGTTTCATTTTTAAGGAGTTAATCCTTTCCCACTTTAGTGTCTACTCTGTTGATACACTTCAAACATCCTTCTCAAAACCCTTCTCTCACCAAAGTGAACAAATAGTTACCTATTTTTTTCTAGTACTTTTTTGGTTTTGTTTTTACGTTTAACCTTTACTCCATCTTTAATTTGTTGTATTGTCAGGTGTGTAATAAGTAGCCACTTTTGTCTACAGATAGTCAGTTGTCCCAACGTCATTTGGTGAACAACCCAATCATTTTCCAACTATTCCAGAGCTTCTTTTACTCTGTCCCAATCCATTCTCATGCTTGGTTTTTGTCTTGGCTGTTAATTATGCTTATCCGCGCCTCCCTCTTTCTGTACCAGCTTTGATTAGTTATTTTTTATACCTGGTAGAAGAAAGTTTACTTCCATTTTTTTTTTCTTTTTCTGGCTATTCTTGTATATTTATGTTTCCAGATTACTTTAAGAATCATTTTTCTTTTCTTTCTTTTTTTTTTTCTTTAAAGATTTTATTTATTTATTCGACAGAGATAGAGACAGCCAGCGAGAGAGGGTACACAAGCAGGGGAGTGGGAGAGGAAGAAGCAGGCTCACAGCAGAGGAGCCCGATGTGGGGCTCGATCCCATAACACCGGGATCACGCCCTGAGCCGAAGGCAGACACTTAACCGCTGTGCCACCCAGGTGCCCCAAGAATCATTTTTCTTTAAGTTTCATAAAATCCTTATTGGGATTTCCTTGGAACTGGATATGCGTATGAATTTGGAGAGAAGTGATACGTTCATAATATCGAGTCCACCCTTGCAAAGATGAGATGTCCTCTTGAATTATTAAAGTTATTTTTACATTCCTCAATAGAGTTTGATAACTTTCCTTACACTGGTCCTGGGCACTTGGTTTTTTTGTTGGATTTTTAAATGGGATTGTTTAAGCCATCATATTTTCTAAGTAGTGTTTACTATTATATAAGATACCTATTGGTCTTACATTGGGATAGTAAAGCCCCCTGGGCTCTAACAGTCTTTCAGTATTTCTTGGGTTTTGCAGATGGACAATTTCAGTAACTGTAAATAATATTTTTGCCACCTTCTTTCTAATACATGAACCTCATTTCTTATTTTCACCAATTAATGGGCGAGTGCTTCCAGAAACTTGTTAAAACATATTCATGAGAGAATGTGTTGATCTTCTTTCCAACTGTAATGATATGATTCTAGTGGGTTTCAGATGTGAGCAAGATACTGTCTGTTGATTTGAGATTATATATATGATGAAGTTGTCTATATGATGAAACTGTCAAACCCAGATTAAGAAAGTATTGTATTCTAATTTTTATTGAGCTTGGTTTTCTTTTTTCTGCCTTTCATGCATTTTGTTGTTGTTGTGGCAAAAACCTACCTATGAAATGCACAGATCTCACTTGTTATAGTTTGATGAGTTTTGAAAAATGCATATAACCATACAACTCAGAGTCACAACAAAATATAGACTATTTCCATCATTTCAGAAAGTTCCTTCCTCTCTTTTCCCTATTGATCCCCATCCACATCCCGACTCTGAGGCAAGTATCGATCAGATTTCTGTCACTATAAATACATTTTTTATTGAGATATAATTCACATATCATACAATTCACTTTTAAGGAAGTGTATGAGTCAATAGTGTCTATTCTTGTCACAAAATTTTACAATTATCCCCACTATCTAATTCCAGAATATTTTGGAATATTCTGGAAAAAAAGAAACCATGTACCCATCAGCAGTCACGCCTCATCCCCCTCTCCTCCCAACCCCTGGCAAACACGAATCTATTTCCTCTCTGTACAGATTGGCCTATTCTGGTCATTTCCTATAAATGGAATCATGCAATATGTGGCATTTTGTGTCTGACTTTCAGTTAACATAATGTCCATATTGTTGCATGTATCAGTACTTTCTTTTTAAGGCTAAATAATATTTTATTGTATGGCTATATCACATTTGTTTGCCCATTCATCAGTTGATGGATAGTCAGGTGTTTTATTTTTTTGATTTTTTTGTTTGTTTGTTTTTGCTCTTATAAGTAATTCTGCTACGAACACTGTGTACAAGTGTCTGTGTAAACATGTTTTCTGTTGTCTTGCATCTATACCTTGGACCATAGGTTAGTTTTGCCTGATTTAAAGTTGCTATAAATGGAATCACACTTCTGGTGTCTGACTTCATTAGTTCAGCATAATGTTTTTGAGATTTGTTCAAGTAAGTTGTTCCCCTTTATTTCTGGGTAATATTTCATTCTTTATTTTAAGTTTATTTATTTATTTTAAGTAATCTCTACACCCAAGTGGGGCTCATACTCAGGACCCCAAGATCAAGAGTAACATGCTCCTCTGACTGAACCAACCAGGTGCCTCTGGGGAGTATTTCATTCTATGAATGTATCAGTTTGTTTATCCAGTCTGCAATGGATGGACATTTGAGCTGCTCTCAATTAGGGGCTATTATGAATAAAGCTGCTATGAACACTCCTTTATACATCTTTTCATGAACCTATGTTTTCATGTCCTTTAAGTATATAGCTAGGAGCTGAATTGCTGGACCAAAGAATAAGTATGTGGTTAGCTCTACAAGAAAATTTCAGTTTTCCGAGTGGTTGTATCACATTAAATTCTTACCAGTGATGTATTCAAATTCTAGTCATGCCACATTCTCATTAACATTTGGAATTTTCAGTCTTTCAAAATTATAGTTATTCTTTTGGGTATATAGTTGTATCTCATTACGATTTTAATTAATATTTTTCTGATGACTAATGATGTAGTGTTTTTTCATGCACTTATTGGCCATTTATATCTCTTCTATTGTGAATTGTCTGTTCAAGTCTTTCGCACATTTTAAAAGTTGTGCTGTCTTTTTAGTAATGAGTTATAAAAGTTCTTTATATATTCTAGATACAAGTTTTATGCCACATATATTTTTTGTGAGTATTTTCTCCCAGTCTGTACTTTGTCTATTCATATTCTTGATGGTGGCATTTGATGAGCAGAAATTTTTAATTTTGATGGAATCTTTTGCATCATTGCTTTAAACTTTTTGGTTATTTCTTGCAGTGTCTTTTCTAAGAAGTCTTTACCTCAAGGTCATGAAAAATTTCTCCTATATTCTCTTCTAGGGACTTTATAGTTTTGGCTTTTACATCTCAAATTAATTTTTGTGTGGTGTGGAGAAGGGTCAAGGTTCATTTTTCTTTTCCCACTAGATATCCAGTTCTTCCAGTGGCAATTGTTAAATGTTTTCTTTTATTGAATTATTTTGGTGCTGTTGTCACAAATCAGTTGACTGTGTAAATATGGATTTATTTCTGGAATCTCTATGTGTTTCATTAATCAGTCTATTCTTACACTAATCCTATACTATATTGGTTACTGTACCTTTTTTGTAAGTCTTCAAATTAAGTAGTATAAGTTTTCCAAATCTGTTCTTATTTTTGAGGTTCTTTTGACCACTTTCATTTCCACTTGAGTTTTAGAATCTGTTTGTCAATGTAGACCAAAAGCCTATTGAGATTTTTATTGTGGTTGTGTTTAATTTAGAGATCAATCTGGGGAGAACTGACATCGTAACTGTACTGAGTGCTCAGATCCATGGATGTTATATCCCTTCATTTATTTAAGTCATTCAGTTTCTCTCAGCAATATTTTATCATTTTCAGTGTGGTGGCCTTACACATTTTATTAAATTTATAAAATTTTTAAGGGTACATTTTTTATGATACTGAAAATATTTTTAATTTATTTTCCATTTTTTTGCTGCTAGTAGAGAGCAATACAATTAATTTTTATAGATTTACCCTGTATCCCGGCACCTTGCTAAATTTATGTATTTTAGCACTTTTTTTTTGTAGTTACCTTGGGATCTTCTGTGTGCATAATCAGGATATCTGTGAATAAGGACAGATTTACTACTTACTTCCTCCTTTCTGACATATATATTTTTATTTCTGTTTCCTGCCTTAATCGTACTGGCTACAATCTCCAACACAATGCTGAACAGAAGAAATAAAATAGTGTATTTTAACCTTGTGCTCAATCCTAAGAGGAAAGTGTTTAGTCTTTCACTATTAAAGCTATAGGATTCTCAAAGATGCTTTTATTAGATTGAGAAAGTCTTCTTTTATTCCTAGCTTCTAAGAGTGTTTTTGTTTTTATTTTTGTTTTTCAAAACCAAAGCATGCTACTGGAAAAGCACAAGTCTTTCCTCACAAAGGAAGAAATGTCCCTGTTATTGACCAGGCTAAAGCAGGAAAGGAGGCTGGTCTTAAACTAGAGGAGAGATTTCTTCCTCTTTCTGAAACTAAGAAACTGTTGGGTCTGGAATCAGGGAAAAGAGCATGCTTAGAGAGCTTTCAGGGATGGAGACAAACAGGCTTAGCCAAACTCAGGGAGGCTAATGGCAAAGGTGAGACCCTAAGTGAGGTCAAGTCCAGGCTGTGGACTCAAGACACACCTGTGGTTTAATAAGGTAAACGATACATCCAGGCTTGCCTGGGACTGTCCCAGTTTTAAAACTGAACATTCCTGGAATTCCCTTAGTCCTGGGTAAATTGGGATGGTTGGTCAACCCAGGAATGAGTCATATATTCCCTTGTGTGCTGTACTGCTGATCCCCCAAGACTTCAGTAAGCACCGGGTTGGAAGCCCCAGCTCCGTCGTCTTAGCTGCACTTTGGAGAATAGGGCAGGGGCATGCATCCATGAGCGAGGAGAACCTGCCCCAAATGTGACTTATCTGGTGAGAGGCTCTCCTCTGAGACTATGTGCATTAACCAGGACTGGTTAGCGGAACACAGAAATGGTTTCCAGGAACCCCAGGAGAAAGATAGGGAGGGCGATAGGGAGAGAATGGAGCCTGGACCTCCTACGGGGTCTTAAAGTCTTATTTGATTACACAAAGAAGTCCTGACCTTGAACAGGTGAACTTGGGGACATTTGGATTACATATAGTTCTAGACATCTTCCTACATCGTGCGGAAAAACACGTGCCAGCCTCAGAATTGATTTGTCTTTCCCTTCTTGTTAGCAAATATACAAGTGACATTTTTCATTCCCAACACCAGGCATTCAGATGCAGAACTGCTCATTCATCTTGATCTTCTTCGGTGGACAGGTACAGTTGTCTGAGGACCTGGCTCTACCACTTCTTAGTGTTAGGACCTTGGAAAGATTTCTTAAGTCTTGGAAGCATCGCTTTCCCCATGTCTTCCAATCTTTTAGAATATCCCAGGAGAACAAAATGAGGTAAGTTATAAAAGCAGGAGCACATTATGAAATGTGTGGGCCCTTGGCACTCTGCTTTCATGGGCCCCTTCGTCCATGAAAAGGGATAAAAGGACAACTATCATCCAGGTGGGATTCATTACTAGGTTCATTATTATTATCTTAATTTTTAATCTTATTATATGAATTGATTAATATGTTCATATATTATATTATTATCACATTTATTATTTTCTTCCAGTTTTCAAAAAAATGAAATTAAACACATTCCTGTGGGCCCCATGGCTCTTCCGCCAGCCCTGACATGTCAAGCACCCGCCACGGATAGGCACATAGTAGGTGCTCCGTGATTTTTACTCTCTTTCTCTCCCATCACACATCGAAAGAAGACTTTTTCAAAACCTTCGAGCGGCAAACTAAAATTCAAGAAATAAAGTAAAGCGCAAATGCTCCTCAAGCCAGTGGATATCGGTAACAGCAGGTTTCACTTATAGTGAATATCACTTTACTGCTTTTAACAAACTTCAAAGAAAATGTTGTAAGGCCATTCATTCTCCATGTCTGTTTCACATCAGTCACAATTATATCCCGGCTTCACTTCTCCCCCCTTGTTATACCTCATAAATTGTGTAACCAGAATGTATGTGAAGTATATGGATTACATTAGGAATTGTCAGAAGCAGTCAGATAATAAGCATCTGTGCTCACCCCCACTTCGGGTGTATCTAAATTGCTCTGAAGGTACCTTAAGGTGCAGCACCTGCAATAATGGTGGTCAGAAACACAGCTCTGGGAAAGGGACCCTACGTCCTTAGGAGTCCCTTCCAGGGAACACTGAAATTGCCACGGTCACGTTTGAATGACAGCGCTACACTTCTCTGACGACCACGTTCATCTCCTTGTTGAGCGGTCGTGCAAAAATGAAAACAAAAATCAAATGCCCAATGACAGTGAAACCTTGTTTGTGGGTCTTGGGAGAAAATGCAGGTTCCCAGGGCAAGAGAGTGGAGCCCCCAGAGATGTCATTCTGGCAGAATTTTCTGTAAGCAATGAAACAGCTCTGGGATGCCCGACTTGGTTCTTCTCTGCTCCTTTCATTCTAGCCGAAGACTCCTGGGTGTCAGCTGCCATCCTTCCCATAAGGAAGCAACTAGGGAGACGGAATGACAACCAGGGGCCCCTCTGGCAACGGTTTGGACTCCACAGAGCGCTCTACCTTCCCTCCAGCCCTCCCCGCCCCCACCTCTGGTCCCCTCTCCTCACATTGTAAAGAACCGAGGAAATGACTCAGCAGTGGCCAGCAATTTTTTTCTGAACGATACAGTTAAAAAAAAAAAAAGGTATATGGCCTAAGAATACAGATTCCGTGTTCTAAATGGAAGAGCTTTAATAGATTTATATTTATCACTCTTGTTGCATTTATAAGATCATTGAAATTCAAGACTGTCTCATTGATCCAGCAATGGGAGAGAGAGAGAGCTGCTTCCCACATGTGGCTTTTCCTGATAACCCGAGCTTTCTACCCTTTGAAGCCCTAGTACCTGTTACAGTTGGATCTCTCTCTCTCTTTTTTTTTTTTTTTTGATTAAAATTTCCAAAATGTCACATGTGTTTTGCAGCCTTTCAAACAGACTTTCCTGAAACATAATTTAGTCTTTGTTGAGGGTCAGTCTGTGGCATTCTGCTAAATGCGTGGAAACGTTCAATGCTGCAAGCACTCCGGCATTACGTGGCTGGCTTCACCTGACTCCCTGTTGCGGCTGCTGCCGTACGAACCTGGGACAGTTACAAATCTCTGAGCACGGCCGCGTTCCCATCCCCAACATCAGGCCAGAGCCTGCCACCTCTGAGGGCTGCTGGGAGCATTAAGCACCTGCTATAGATTTAAAGTGTTCCCCAGGACACTTGGGAGATAGTAAGCATTTTTTTAATAAGGTGTAGTTTTTAAAAAGTGGATAATAATATAAATAAAATGAATACGCAACATGAAAATATAATAAAAACTATAACAAACTGAAAAAGCATCTCTATGACACAGACAGGACATTGAAGGCTTTTTAGCAGGCATAATTAATTCCACCTGCTCTAGACGGCCCCCGAGCTCCTTAGCTTCTGCTCCCAGTTCCCCTAATATTTCTTTGTACACTCTTGCTCTTCTCCCCTCTCCCTGGGCTCAGGGCTGACTGCACGTCATATCTCCTCCAGTGTTTTCCCTCTCACATTCCATGAGAAGGGAAGCCACATCAGGCTGGACAGAGGTCTTTTTGTAGCCAGAGCAGGTGAATTCTAAGGGAGGCTTTGGGTGGTTTTTTCGGAGCTTGGGGTGGACACGTACAACCTTTCATGCATTATATTAGTCAGGATGGGCTGGGTTTTGCTGCAGGAACAGACAACTGCAAAGTCTCCAGGGGCTTGACACCACAAAAGTTTTTCTCATGCACTTCATGTGTTCCCTTGGGCAGCAGGAGGGCTCTGCTCGATGTGGTCATTCGGGGACCAGGCTGACAGAGGCTGCATCTCAATACATGCTTCCACAGTCCCAGGTGGGGAAAGGGGATGTGCAAATTGCTCAGTAGGTCTTACACATCCTGTAGGAAATCACATGTGTCTTTATGCTTACATGTCATTGGCGAACATAAATAACACGGCTGCATTTAACTTCTAGAAGGCAGATAAATGCAACTCTATTATAGGCTGGCAATGAGGATGAGGGAGAGCCACGTTATCCCATGCATGGCTTTGGGTTGATATATTTTAGCTAATAAAAATCCTATCTTATATTTACTGTGGGCCAGTGCTGTGCTAAGTGCTTTACATATAAGACCTATTTTCCCGTTTATACACATGAAAAAACGATGATTTAAACTACCGAAGTCACTTGTCCACGGCCATAAAGGTAGTAATAACCCAGCGAGACTGATCTTCAGAGCTGGTCTGTCTGACACAAAAGCCCCATGTTCTTAACCAATTTTTTCTGAATCTCAAATACATTCTAGATCACTGAGGTTGATTAAAAAAAAAAAAACCTTGAAATGGGGGGGTACCTGGCTGGCTCAGTCAGTAGAGAGTGTGGCCCTTGATGTCAGGGTCCTGAGTTCAAGCCGCAAATTGGACATAGAGTCTACTGAAAATAAGAAAATAAAATAAAATAAAAAAGAACCTTGAAGTAGGTGACTTATATTATTGTTTCATCTGTGCAATTTAGCCACCAGAGAATGGTCAAAATGTCCTTTGTTCCTTTTCTTTTCCCCATTGTCGTTCCACCAGAGGGACTGCTTTCAATTGAACGCATACATTAAGGAGCATGTATTACGTGCTTAGCTGTGAAACATGCCGTAAGAGATTCCAGGGCAGAGTCTAATCAACACCACAGTTCTTGACCTCGATAGTCTATGATCTTTAAAGAGAGATCTGAAAAAAATAAAACAATTATAAAGGAAATATAAACTTATAAGATATATTTCTATTATTCATATAATTGATATATTTATATATATTATTTATATTATATATTATGTATTTATATATGTTATATCATATATAGCATATAATATGTATCATATATCATAATATTATATATTGTGTATTTAATATATTTAATACATAATTTTGAGAAGTATGCTCTTAGTAGTAGGTAATGTGTTTTTTTTTCCTTCTGTTAGTTTTTAAGGGTGATACTCTGCAGTTCAACTACTGTGTTTAAAAGCGGGGTTATTTCTAATTATGCTTCATGGCACCTGGTGTGCTTCTTTAATTTGAAGACTCATGTCTTAGATAATGGCAATTCTTGACTATTATCTTTTTCCCTTTTACTCTATTTCTTTTTCCATTTGGACCTCTTCAGAAACATATGTAGGACCTTCTCTTTTAATCAACTTTCATATTTTCTATCTCTTTATCTTTTGTGTTATATTCTGAGTGATTTCTTCTAATTTGTCTTCCAGTTCACTTATTCTCCCATCAGCCATATCTATTCACAGTCCAAGTGGCCTATTGGTTTTCATTCCAATTTTCTTTTTCATTTTTAGAATATCTCCCCCACCCATTTTCAAACAGTCTTATCTTTGGTTCATGTTACCATTCCTTTTCTCATGTCTTGAAGTGGTTTAAAATATTCATTTGAAAGTCTTTTTTGATTGCTGTTCTATTATTTCTAGTTCTTGAGATGCAAATTTTCCCATTTGTCCCCTCTAATTTGGTTGGCTTCCTTCTGTGGTTTCTGCTCTTTTCTCTTCTTTTTTTCTTTCTGTAAACTCTACTTTATGGAGATAACAGAGAAAGGAGAGTCTGTGGAAGTTTCATGTGCTCTAGAACATCCCTGGGGACTGTTTTTACATTTACCAATTCTGGACGAGATTTTAGGAAAATTCTCAGTTCGGTGTACCTGAGTAATGGTATCAGGCCTTATACCATTTGTGGCACAAATCTCCATTTCTTTCAGGTGATTTCTGTTACTCACGTGGCCTAGGAAAATTACAAGCTCCCCTGCTATTCCGCTAGACTAGTGGATGGTTTCTCTAGTCCCTGACTCAGAGGATACTTGATAAGCTCTTCAGGACCCTTGGCCTCATGCACGTAGCCTGGTTCCTGCTCCTGGCACTCATGGGGCTGACTCAGGCCTACACAATCCTGCTCACAGTACTTCAAATTTTGGCTGCTAAGGCCTCTCTATCCTGTTGGTTCACATGGGAGCATTTTCATTCCACCTCCCTCTTATCACTGCAGCTGAGTATCTTGTCTGTTTCTGACACTTGTGGATTTTCTTTTCTTGGTTGTGAGTTTGAAATTGCATTAAGAATTGGGGAGGGGCATATGTTCACCTACATATTTAATAGTGTGAAGTGGAAGGATGTTTTTGTTGTGATTTGCTTATTTTATTCATTCATTCATTTTATTTTTTCATTCATTTATTTTTTTTTTTATTTTTTTAAGATTTATTTATTTGAGAGAGAGAGAGAGAGAGCAAGGGGAGGGGCAGAGGGAGAGGGAGAGAAGCAGACTTCCTGCTGAGCCCAGAGCCAGACAGGGCTCAATCCCACGGGACCCTGAGATCATGACCTGAGCAAGATCGTGTCCTTAAGAGTCAGACACTTAACTGACTGAGCCACCCAGGCGCCCCTACTCATTCGTTTATCCTTTGCAATCAGCCCAGGTTGGTGCTATTGAACTAAAGCCACAGAAAGAGAATTTTAAATGAAAATGCACGGGACTTGGCAACCCGTGATGTGGAATTGACCTAGTTTGCATTCCCAATTCCTCCAAAAGAGGCAATTCTGAAATAAGGCCTGGAGAGCAGGTATTTGATACGGACAGTGAGGGAATCAGCAGTAGAGAGTGTAAAGTTAGACGGGGAAGGGAAAGTGGTCCAATAAATGGTGTTATCAAGCCAGTTATTATTCTGGGTAACTGGAACTTAATCCTGGGAACACACTGGGAGTTCAGTTATCCTACCTGAGGGACGAGGAATCTGTAGAATTTATACAACCTGCTGTTGTCACTGGTGGAGGAATGCTTCTGCCAGGTAATCTGCCACCATTTCCAGCCTGCCACACGGATGGGTTTCATTCTATATCGATGAGCAATACAGTATCCCAAAACTTAGTGGCTTAATATAACGAGACACATTTATTATCTCATATTGTCTGTGAGGTTTAGGGATTTTGAAATAGCTTAGCTGGTTAATTCTGGCTTGGGTTTCCTCTTGAGGTTGCAGTGAAGAAATCGGCAGGACTTTAGTTATCTGAAGGCTTGACTAAGCGTGGAGGATCTAAGATAACCCACTCACGAGGTTGGCCAGCCAGTGCTGGCTTTTGGCTGGAGGCCTCAGTGCCTTTCCACTGGACCACTCCAGGGTCCTCACGACATATGGCTTATGCCAGAGTGAGTGATCCAAGACCAAGCATGGCCACAGTGCCTTTTATGACCTAGTTTTCAAAATCACATCGTCACTTCCACCACATTCCATTTGATAGACGCGAGTCAAGTCATGAAGTCTGGCCCACATTCAAGAGGAGAGGAGGAGGGTCACAGAATCTGTGAACATATTTTTAAGCCATCACAGCAGGCAAAGCGGGCTTTGGCAGCCGGAGACGGCCCTGGGGCAAAGAAATGCAGTTGCTTCTGGAAGTCAGGCAGGCTGAAGTGGGTAAGAGCAAAGGGGAATGTGTAGGGCACCAACAGCGCCCTCTTCAGGAATAAGTAAAGATGAGACCAGCCCATCTTCAAGGCATGAGGAAACCCACCTGTTTGATGGCAAGTTAACAAAGTGACATTGCAAAGGGCATGGAGACAAAGAGAGGGTGCAGATTTGGAACATTTTAAGGATCAGTCTGCTGTGACCACTAAGAAAGAAAAAAAATTGTCGATTAGATTATGATTCCCCTTTGACTGTAGGATGTGTCCCAGGTTCAAAGGCATGAATATGAGAGAAAAAAAAACACATCTTAGAATCAACAAATATAGTAGTTGCACAAAGAATTTCAGAGTTTTACATATATAATTGTTGCAAAAAAAAACCCCAAAACCTAAATTTTACCTTCCACCTTATACAGATACCATTAAATATTAAGCATAATCAGTAGTATGATATGGAGTTGTGGGTTTGGGTCCTTACAGGGCCATATCTCAAAATTTGAACAAGTCACATTTTAATCTGTCTGAAGCTCAATCTTTACAGCTACAAAATGGGGATAAAGTACTGCTTTGCCTCTCTTACAGATAAATGAAATATGAATTCAAAATGGTCTAAAATTAAAATGTTATCAAGATATAGGCTGCAGGTGCCTATGATGCGTGTTCGGAAGCAGCCAGAAAAGTCACAGGGAGCATGGGAGAAAAATGAACATTTTCTCTTTGGGAGCTCCAGGAAAAAAGAAGGTACGCTTTCCTTACCCTGCTAGTCAAACTGGAATGATCCCTGCATTTTAAAGAAATTTCTCTGCTTAAGGACAAAATGGGAAAAAATGAGAGATGGCGGCTAGGGACTTGAAAATAGTCTTCCACCAGCTGTTCCCGCACAGAGATGAATTGAAGGAAAGAAAAAAAAAAACACCCAGTGGGTCATTTTCTAGCTGGGGCGATAAAGATGGGCTCAGGAGAGCCACATACCTCATTGGCTGGAGCTAGTGAACCTGGTTATTGTTCACACATGGTCGTTTCCTAACGGTGTCTGCAGGAGCCGAAACAGAGACAGAACTTGGGGCTTTCAGCCAGAAAAACCCGGGCTGCCATTTGGGGAGCAGAGAGCTCCCGATCTAAAGAAATGACACACACCTGAACAGGTCTGATATATATTCCTTTCTGCAGAGGGCAGTGGAATACATTCCTGGGCCATTCATCATGTTGCTAAAATTAGATCCTGCTTAGAAGGAATGATATATTACTGATTACATAATAAAGATAGCTATATTTCTCATGAGAAACAGAAGGGAGAGATATATTTAGGCGTAGGGCAAATATATCCTTGATATGAAAAATGGATTCATTAAGTATTTAATCTTTATACCATTCCTGTGAAATAAATGCACACATACATCACACGTGTTTTAAAGTGACTTGATAATTAATATTGTTACACTTGAGAAAAATCCTGGCTCTCCATGGAGAAGTCATGTCAGGAGGCAGAGCAGGCAGGCCAAGGCTTGCCCTCCACCGACGTGGACGTGCTTTCAAAGCCAAGTGAACCATCCCATGGGCACGGAGGGGGTGAGTTGTGGATTTGCATTGCGATTTCATCTTATTTTCGGTGCAGCCCAGCGGGAGGCGCAGGGCCTTTCTTGAAGCTGATGCCTCGTCCATGTCTAAGGGTCACAGACATGGCAGCTGAGATGACCCTACCTACTAAAGGCCTGTTAATTGAGTAAACCTTCATTTTCCCCTTTCCACAAATAAATCTGTTCCTTCTCTGTCTCATTCCATTTCCCTCCTCCTCGATCCTCACCACGAAGGGCAACCCTCGCTTTTCTGACACCTGTAGCCCCCGAGATATCCTGGCGGTGATATTCCCACTTAAAACAAACATGAGCATGTTTGATTGGAGTTTAAACAAACACACAGATTTGTAGCACTGCGGGTGTCAAAGATCAGTAAAAACAAATCTGGACGGAATGAAAGAAGGACATAATTCTAAGAATAATAGCTTGGAATAGTAGATTGACCTAACTAAAGATTATTTTAAAGAGATTATGGTGAGGAGAGAAGTACGAACAGGCTAGGAGTTAAGAGCTCACTCCTCATATGTTTATGCTGTGGGAAAAGAACACAGATTTTGAAGTCAAGATGGGCTTGGGTTCTGGTCCCGGCTCTGACATCTATCGGCTATGGGATTTTTAGGCAAGAGACTGAACCTATTTTAAGCTCTCCCTCATCTGTACTATAAAGATGGACATCCTCTAGCCAGATGCTTCCACACGTTGACCGCACACAGAATACTGAGTAAGACGCCAACTTCTCCGTCCCCTAGCCTCCACCCCCTCCGCTGAGCGCAGGCCGGTGAGGCCAGAAGCTCTTCCCTCTCTCGGTGAAGAAACAAACTGCTTCCTCTACCACGCGAGGCTAGAGGCAAACGTTAAAGTTCTAGAGAATTTGCAGGGGCACGTTCATGGGGAAAGTCCTCCAAGGAGTCAGAAGCTAGGCTCTGCTGTCGCTCAAACCATCCCCTGCCGCTCGGAGGCTTAATACAACCGAGGTTCATATGGTTGTGTTCATGCTATCCGTCCAGGGCGGGTCAGCAGGTGGCTGAGCCCTATGACGTCACACAGGGACCCAAGGCTCCACCATCTTTGCCACCATCTGAACACGACGTGCATTGTTTGGAGGGGGGTGTGGGAGACGACCACCACAACAAAACAGAGCAGGGGCTCTTGATTGCTTCCACAGGGAACCGACAGTTGACACTTCCTTTCACATCTCAAAGGGTTGGGGAAATGCAATCCCCCCAGGTGCCCGGATGAGAGGAGATTCAGAGCTGAATCCCCTTGTGCCGGAAGCCAAGTGATGAATCCAGGGCACCTGGCACCACTGGGTCTACGCAGGCTTCCAATAACCCCAGCTGCGGTTGCAGTAGCCCCGGCTCCCCGGCTTCCCAGGGAGAAGACTGCTGTGCAGTGTAGACCTACCCATCCTGGGTGGGGTCTAAGCCAAGCCCGTTCTCTCCTCCGGTTCATGCCTGCGAGTGAACTCCGGGGTTTCCACTAGTGAGCTATCTAAACAGTTTGCACACCTTTCCCGTGCCACGCCGAGCTGCCACAGTGTGGACACTTCACGGCAAGGTAATCACCACTGTTATCTTGTCACACCTTAGTTTCACCTCAGGTCAAAGTGAACTCCCTGTGGAGCTGATGGTCCTATCATGTCCGCTGCTTTCCAGAAATGCTCCATCGGTACCTCCTCTGTTGGCCTCCCACCCATGGTTGACTGATGGCCCTCATGGTCCCCATTCTTCATCCCCTCTCCCCTTGCTGCACGACTTTGCTAAAGAAGTGAACGCATTTCTTCATGAACCCAAAGGTCTTGTTCAGGTGCCCCTGTTCGAGGAGCCTGACCTGTCAGGGACTTTGGCAGCAGCAGGACTGGCCAGCCCGTGATGAGCCAGGAGGGACCCCTCTGTGAGGCGCGGGATTCAACCGGATTGAGGCAGGACCCCGGCTGGTGGCTTGGGGCTCGGGAAACAGGCCCTGACTCCAGGAAGAAGAGGTTGGCAGGAGCAAAGCCAAGGGTGGTCAGGCACAGAGAGGCGGCCTGAGGTTTGGGCTGAGAGACCAGGAGGGCAGCGGAAGATGGAGAATTTGAGGACCAGGACCAAGGGGAAGGCGGCACCGCTAGGCTCACCAGGCACTGTGTTGAAGATAGCGAGACTCGTTCCAGAAACCACAGGACAGGTGGAGAGAGGGATGCTGAGCTGAATGGGAGTTGGGCACCCCTACCCGGCGGCCGGGGGGAAGCAGAGGCTGACAAGTGCTGCTCACTTTGCTCGAGCAGATGCCAGCCGCCTGTTGACCCACAGCGGTTCTCAGCCTTCGCTGTAAATCAGGAAGACATAAATCAGGGTGCCTAAGCTCACCCCTCCAAATCTGGGCTTGATTGGTCCTGGTTGATAGGATATAACATTATTAATAATGTGCAGCCTGAGTTGAGAACCACTGAACCAGTCTGCCTGTCCCCTGTCCCCCACCCCAGTACAGGTCTCTGCCCTGGTCTTTCTCTCTCTCTCTCTCTTTTAAGATTTATTTATTTATTTGAGGAGGGGGAAGGAGCCAAGGGAGAGGAAGAGAGAAACTCAGGCAGACTCCATGCTGAGTGCAGAGCCCGACACGGGGCTAGATCTCACGACCCTGAGATCACGACCTGAGCTGAAAGCAAGAGTCGGACACTTAACCGACTGAACCACCCAAGCACCCCTGTCCTGACCTTTCTAATGACACTCGAGCGAAGCACTCCTGCCTACAAGTTTTAAAGAAAAAAAGTAATATTCACACACAGGCATACAAGAAGGAGAAAAAAAAATTTTTTTAGAGTAACTTTTAATCCACTGATTACACATACAAGTTATTTAGAACCTGTAAGTTGACCAAATATAGGCATTTGCCCCAGCCACATATTTGCATGCCCTGCTCAGTAATGATCAAGGTCCTTAAAAAGACAGGACACGTATTGTAAGCTCTCAGAATACTTTACACTAAAGAGATTCCTTAAAATATGCATTTTAAAGCAATTTACAAAAGACACAATAGTGGCTTACCAACCTCTTTTTTAAATCTATTCTCACCAAACCCTGGAATGCTAGCGTTCTTCACACAAAGTACCATGTGCTAAACAGAAAATAAAAGACATGCCAGGGTACACCCCGGACAGGGGCTCTTGGGATCTGGGGTTGGAACAGGCCTCCTGGACGAGGTGCCTCTTGATTTCAGGCCTGAGGAAACGGAAGCCGGCAGTTATGTGACCATCTGGGGAAAAGATTTCCAGGCGCAGGGAATTATCAGCAAGAAAGCTCTGCAGAAGATTCTTACCTGATGATCAATGAAAGAGGGGCGTAGTGTGGCTACTTGAGACAGCGCTCACCAGAGTCATTTCCTCATCCGAAATGGTGAGTTCCCCACCCCCCGAAGGGCGGAGAGTGACTAGTACAAAATCAATGAGGAATAGGAGCTCAATATATTTTTAAAACACCATGAATGAGCACAGCTGGTGTTATAGACAGTATTCTGGGGATAGTATTATCCACTTTTGCATAACATTTATAGAGAACGGAGACCGGCATGGCCCCAGTCAGTTTTCCCTGTGAGTGATACGAAATAATCTTTTATTAATCTTATTTAAAATTTGTTACCATTGTACATGATCTCAGAAGACCAAGTGGAGAACATACTATACAAATCAAAGGAATAAATGAATATGAAAGAAAAGACAATTATATGCCCAAATAAAAATTTCTGCCCATTCCGTTATACTATAAAGCATTTTGTAAATGTAAATATTGTACATAAATATTAAATAAATATATTAATATAATCTTCCTCTGGGTTTTTAAAAATAAGAATCTCAGTGGGCAAAGAGTTATCATTTCATATTTAAAAGTTCTCTCAGGCCTATGTTTCCCAGCCTCTAACAGTTACCACAGGGAAGCCGTTATCTTGGTGGAGACGATGAGGGTGACGGTTGAAAGCATTGAGTTGGAATAAACAGAACAAGGTTCGGGTCCCTACTTTGCCATTTAATAGCTGTGTGACTTTGGACAATGTAGGTCATCTATCTGAGCCCTCGTTCTGAAATGTGCAAAGTGTTAACATATCTCCCTAATTCAAATCACTGTTGTTGGAATAAAATGAGATTATTTAGAGAATGAATGTAGCACAGGGCCTGTGACGTCCTCATGCTTATGATGACCATGTCACCTCATCAGAGGGCATGGGTGTTTGCAGGGATCACATACTTGTGTACTTGGAAATACACAAGGCAGGCTCAGGATAGACTGTGGCATGGCAGCTGCCCTCCCACCAGAAGACTTGGCACAGTCAACAGCTCTTCAGAGCTTTATCAGTCAGCCCTCTCTGAAGAATCCAGAAGGGAGAAGATCAACCTGTTGCAGAAACAGTTATACATAGAGCCTAGCCATTTTGGCTTCAAATTCCTCATTTAGGAATTCGACAATAATCTTAAGAAAGGTTTCTGGAGAGAATTCCTGTCACCTGGGGACTCAAAAAGATGCCACCAATCCATATAAATAAGAAGCCAACTACACAGTAATTATTTACCTTGTAGAACCGTAAAGATTTATGTTATTCATGATGGTGGAAGATATTTCATTTTAGGCGTGTTTCCTGTGCTGTTACAGGGGTAACAACATATTTTCCCTCTTTTCCATTCAAAACAAAGACAGTTAGTGCATTAGTTAGAAAGAGTGGGATTTATTCTAAATAACAACTTGGAATATAAATTGAGGATGAAAAGGATACTATAATCAGGAAGCATCCACCAAGACCTCATCTTCTGGTAAAGTTACGCCTTCTAGAAAGTTCCACCACTCTCTATCCTGAGGTTCACTCGGCTTAGCAGCTTTCGACCCTCCGGGGAGTAACTGATTAAAATAACCATAGCCTCATGCTTCCTCTTTTAACCAAAGGGTGTGGATGTTTCCTTACTGGCATCATCAAAAATCTGGTGTATCCAGAAGAAAACCTTCATTTCCTGTTAGATCAAAAAGAGAATAAGTTTTAAAAAATTGACTGCTACCACTAATTCCTAAATCATTTTATAAACACAAATTCTTAAGGGTCTAGTGTGTTGGCAAGCACACTTCATAATCAAAATAGATGGATTCTGTAGGACAAACAGCCTGCTAAAGTTTCACGGAAAAAAGTAATGAACCCAGAGTGAGGACTTGGGTTCAAGTCTGAGGTCAATTATGGAGTAGCTGAGTGGCCTTGAGCCTGGTCCCTTCACTTCTCAGAATGTATTTACTCATCTATAAAATGGGAGTGGTGATATTTATGTCAGGTTCCTCATAGCATTGCGGTGGAAATTGAAACAGATAATGTGTGTGGGAGTGCTTTGAAAACTGTAGGAGGGACTGCTGCGTAAATGGTATTGTTATTACCAATTTCTAAGAATTATTGAACACCATATCCTTAGACCATATCAGCAAGCTGACACCTGACAAATGAGAACTCATTACTATGTCATATCCCATTGTCTGTGGCTGTTTTCATCCTCAGCTGATAGGGTAGCCTATGTTGCCCTGTCAGCATAAATCCTTGGTAGAGGGCATTTCTTTAGAAGTAGAAAGGATTTCTAGCTCCCATCCCATTCCATACCTTTCCACACACCCACACAGCCAAATAAAGGTCACTCAAAATTCCTAAAGCAAGAAAAGAGGAACATAGGAAGGGTGTAGACACCACTGCTTTAGATTTCTGCATTTTTATTAAGGTTCTCTAGAGGTCCAAATGGCCACAGCCTCAACTCCTGTAATCTCCCTGTAACAATAACTCGTTATTTACCATTTGTTGAGCACTCCAGGTGGTTGGTCGCGAAATAAGCTCTTGATGTGGGATACCTTACTTAATCATCACAACAAACATGAAATACTGTTACTGCCCCACATTGAAAAATTGGAGATAAAGACTTGTGGAGGCTGGGCAACCTTCCTGAGCTTACGTAGCTAGCTCGTAAGGGGCAGAGTCGGTACCAGATCCCAGGTCTGCATGGTTCCAAAGTGGGTGGTCAGACGACTCCATCGTCAAGTGTTTCCTAAAAACTGTTCTGTTGTTGCTGTTAGTTTTGTCTGGAGTTTCCCCTTGGACAGGTTGTTATGTGGCATATAGACTTTCTCCAGCATCAGACTAGATGCTGTCAAATGATTCATCTTTGCATCCAACAAATATTTATTGAATGCCTGCTGTCTGCCATTTACAGCATTGCAGAGGGGAGACATGACTACACACGAATACAGCCCCATTCATCCTAGAAAGCATCCTTTCTCCCCGAGATATGTTGATGCACATTGCCTTAGGAAAATCTCTTCAAATCAAAATACAAACTCATGAAGACTATTGTTTATAAGAAGGTTCACCTTAGGATTCCTTTCATTTCATTCATTCAATCAATGAAACAATCAATATAAGTTAAATGCCTCGTAAGAGTCAGATACTGTGCCAGCCAATCTAAAGATATTATTGTATCAATTTCACCCTATATTTACTCATAGTTATTCCAGAAATACCAGGGAATACCACTAATACATGCTAATTTTCAGTTAACTGTCTTGATGGGGGAAGGAAGATAGTTGGGATAAGAAGTGTGTGTGCGCATGCGTGTGTGTGTGTTTGTGTGTGTGTGTGTTACTCCCAGGTGATATATATCTGGACCAAGAATTTGAGTGTGACCAAGAATTTAAGACTCTTTCCATTCTAAGATTTTATAAAGAACGTTTGAGTTTGTAAACAATCCTCTTATTTTGTTCTGTGGAAGAAGTATTTATAAACAGTACAACAGCTGAGAATTAGGGGGGAAAAGAGGTAAAAGGAAAAATGAAAACCTCCATGGGTAATCCAGGGGCTGAGCAAACTTTTGAATAATCATCATTGTTTTTAAAGTGTTTTCCATGGTTTCTGAGGACCAGGATCAGATCAAGCTTTCTTTTTTTCCCCAAACTTATTTTCACATTTTGGGGAACCTTTTCTTTGGAGAAATGTAAACTCCCTGAAGGAAAAAGCCCTGCTATATTCTTTATAGCCCCACAGTGAACAAAATGATTCGGGGTACATAATAGGCACTAAATACATATTTGCTGATTAAATATGTACTTGCTGATTAATAGATTAAGATTCTTGGAGAGGTAACAGCAGTACATGAAGAATTCCAGAGACCCAAAGCAAAGATATTACCTAAAAGCATTTACCTTCCCATTTGCTCAAGGCATTCAGCATAGAGTGGTTAAGGAACCAAATTCTGTCATTTTCTGTGTCTGCATCTTTGGACAAATTACTTAATCTAATTGTACCTCAGTTTATTCTCAATGGTAAAACTGAAGAAAATAAGATTGTCTGTACTGTGAAGTCAGTGTGAGGATTAAATTAGTTAGTACAAGAGTGGCATTTACAACACCGGCCCAGAGAATTATGATAAATATTAGCGATCGTTGTTTGTGATTCTTTTCTCTTATTTCTGAGAATGCAAAAGTCTTTCAAAATGAGAAGATAAGATGTAACACTTTAGTTCATTCCAAAGATAATAGAAAATTTAGTCCTTAAGCTGAATATAAATAATGAAATTCAAAGTCAACTTAATGGCTAAGATGGCAGACTGCACACATGCAACTGCTTCCACTCGGCTTCCGAAAATGGCAGAAAACAACCTTTTAAAAGGATGAACCCACAAGGATTTGGAGAAGAAGAGAGGAGACGACAGTGACAAAATTTCTTTAGTCAGCCTCACACATATGAAAACTAGATTGACAACAGTTCTGGCACTGATTTGCAGAACAGTGGGGAAGGATGGAGTGTGGACAGAAAAACACAGCAGAACATCCAAGAGACATGTAGATAAAAGATCTAACTAAGTGTGATTGGCATGCCAGGAAGAAACAATAAGAAGAAATAATATACAAGAAACTTCTAAAATGAATGACAGATACCAAACAACCATCCTAAAACACTCAAAGAACACCAAGCAAAAGAAATGCTCCCCTCCCACAAGAATCACCACACCAAAGGCATATTCTATTCAGACTGCCGAAAAGCAGGGACAAAGGGAAAATTAGGAAGGCAGGCAGGACAAAAAGAATATTCCATATAGCAGAATAAAAATGAAGGATAAGAATCACCACAGACCTCTCCTCAGAAACTATGCAACCCAGAAGATAATGGAGGAAGTCTCTGTGAGTGAACAAAAACAAAAATGTGTGAAATCAGAATCCTATACCCAGCAAAAATGTCTTTCAAAAAAAAAAAAAAAGGAGAAATAAAGACTGCCAAACCCAAACCCAAACCAAATCTGAGTGAATTCATTGCCCACAGACCTACGCTGTAAGGAAGGTTAGAGAAAGTGCTTCAGGCAGAAAGACTCTAATAGCAACAGAAACAGGAAGCTACACAAAGAAACCGAGAGCACCGGAAATGACATAACTAAAGATAAACAAAGCTCGACATTCATTTTTTATTGTTTTTTAACTGCTCTGAAAGAGAGCTATCTACAGCAAAAATAGTAGTCTTGTGTTTTTATGGCAGATGTAAGAGGTAATGTGTGGCAGCCAGAGAGCAAGAATGTGAGAAAGACATTGGGGGTGTATTGGTGTCCTTACACTAGTCTTAAAACGGAAGATTACTTGAAAGTAGACTTTAATTACGTAAGATGTATATGGTAAACTCTAAGGTAACTACTGAAACTGTTTTTCGGAAGAGGCGTCCATGATAATCCAATGGTGGAAATAACATTGAATCCTAAATAGGGCTCGATTAATCAAAAAGGAGGCAAGCAGAAAGGAAAAAAGGCGCAAAGAACAAATGGAACAAACCAGAAAACGGCTGGTTAGATGATAGGTTTTAATTCAATAGTTGCATTCAATGTAAACCACACAAATTAAAATTGAGATTGCTAGACTAGAGAAAAAATCAAGAGCCCACTATCTGCTGCCTCTAGAACCACCACCTTAAATATGAAGACACAGGTTGGGATAAAAACAAACATGCCATGTAGACACTACTTAAAAGAAAGCTGAAGTAGCTTCATTAATATCAAAGTTGGCTTCAGGGGCACCTGGATGGCTCAGTTGGCTAATTGTCTGCCTTCGGCTCAGGTCATGACGTCAGGGTCCTGGGGTTGAGCCCATGTCAGGCTCCCTGCTCAGCGATGAGTCTGCTTCTCCCTCTCCCTCTGCTCCACCTCCCACTTGTGGTCTCTCTCCTCCTCAAATAAATAATAAGATCTTTAAATCAAAAGTTGGCTTCAGACAAGAAATGCTACCAGTAATAAAGGGGCTTATTACGTAATGTAAAGGGCTTCAACTCTCCAAAAAGAGAAAAGTGCTGATGATTTTATGCCTATAAATTCAAAGTTTAGGGCAAGTGGTTAAATGCCTGGAAAAGCACATCTTACCAACATTAGCACAAGAAGAAACAGAAAAATGCAAATAGCCTTCAATCTATTTTCAAATTGAACTCATAATTAAAAATCTTTGGACAAGGCAAACCCCAGGGCCCAGATGGCTTCACTCACACATTCTATCAAAGTTTTAAGGAAAACACCAATACCAGTTTTACCCCAAATTTTGAGAACATAGGAGTTGCTTTTCAAGTTGCTTTATGAGGCCACCAGTATGACCCTGTTACCAAAATCTGACAAAGATACTACAAGAAAAGAAAAATCAGAGACGAAGATGATACATGAGTAAATATATACAAAATCCTTGATAAAAAATTTTAAAAATCAAATTCAGCATTATATGATGGGGATAAATGTTACTAATAAGTGGGACTTAGGCCAGGATTGTAAGGTTGGTATCACATTATAAAATCAGTAGTTGTAGTTCACTACACTAATAGAATCAAAGAGAAAGCAATTTTTTAAAAAGATTTTTTAAGTTTATTTATTTGACAGAGATAGAGACAGCCAGCGAGAGGGGGAACACAAGCAGGGGGAGTGGGAGAGGAAGAAGCAGGCTCCCAGTGGAGGAGTCTGATGTGGGGCTCGTTCCCAGAACACTGGGATCACACCCTGAGCCGAAGGCAGACGCCTAACAACTGAGCCACCCAGGCGCCCCAGAAAGCAAATATTTTGATACAAAAATTTTGGCAAAATTTCACACTGGTTCATGAAAAAAAAAAACAACTCAAAAAACTAGGAAAAGAAAGGAATTTAATCAGCCTGATAATGGGCATATAAAAAGAACGACAGGGGCACCTGGGTGGCTCAGTGGTTAAGCATCTGCCTTCAGCTCAGAGCGTGATCCCAGGGTCCTGGGATCGAGCCCCACATCGGGCTCCCTGCTCCACTGGGAGCCTGCTTCTTCCTCTCCCACTCCCCCTGCTTGTGTTCCCTCTCTCTCTGGCTATCTCTCTCTCTCAAATAAATAAATAAAATATTTAAAAAATAAAAAATAAAATAAATAAAAAGAACGACAGTTAATGTCATATCCAATAGTGAAATATTGACTGCTTCTTAGCTCGTCACTATCTCCATTTCCACTCAGTAACATACTGAAGGTGCTATCTAGTCCAACAATGTGAGAAAAATATAAAGGGAAACAAATTAAAAAGAAGCAAAATGTCTTTTTCACAGTTGACATGATTGTATATATAAAACATTCTAAAAAATCTACCCTCAGAAAGCTTCTAGACCTGAAAAGTAAATTTGGTCAAGTCCTAGGAATCAAGGTCACTATATAAAATGTAATTATATTTCAATTTTTTACCAGCAATTAGAAGATGAAGTCAGAAAGCACTTTTATTTACAATGGCAGGAAGAACATAAACTACTCAAAAATAAATTTAAGGTCATACACGCAAGACTCATATTCCAAAACCTCCATATTGCAAAAGAGATTGAATAAAAACATAAAGCCACATGACATACTCAGGGATAGGGAAAGTTAATATTGTTAAAGTGTCAGTTCTCCGCATATGGATCTATACATTCAGTGCGATCCCAATCAAAATTTCATGAGGCTTTTAGTAGAAATTAACAAAATGATTGCAAATGTCTATGAACATGCGAAAGAGGAAGAACAGGAAAAAGAACCTTACGTGGAAGAACACATTGAGAAGACTTGCACCACGTGCTTTCCAGGCTTACTTTAAAACCACAATAATTAAGACACTGTGCTGTTTGCATCAAGCTAGAGAAACAAGTCAATGAGGCAGAATAAAGGCCTGAAAGAGATCCACACATATTTGGTCAGCGGAGTGTCAACAAAAGCCCGCACATGCGCACACGCGCGCACGCACGCACCCCCAATGGGTAAAGGAAAATTTTTGCAACAAATCACCCTAGAATAATTGTCTGTCCATTAAAAAGTTACGAAAACAGAAAAAAGAACCGCCTCTCTACCTCACGCCATATATAAAACTTAAGTTGTGAGAAAAGGCCTTACTGTAAAAATCTGAAACCATAAAGCTTCAATGTTTTCTGAAAGAAAACGTAGGAGAATATCTGTATAATCTAGTGGTTGGCCAAGATTTCTTCGACAGGACACGAAAAGCACTCAAAAAAATCATGAATGGGATATACTCCAAATTTTAAATGTGTGCTCACCCAACAACACCATGAAGCCAAGACGAAACACAGATGGGGAGAAATATCCCCAAAGCGTATTTCTGACAAAGGCCGTGTTATCTAGAAATACAAGAACTTCTGCACCTCGGTCATAAAGAGACAAGTCCATGGCAAAAACCTGGAAACAATGGAACGACCGTCAGTAAGTCCATTTGTAAACAAATGGTAGTCAACTCCCACAGTGGAAATATCATTTGGTAGTTAAAAGGAATAGATTTCTGCAGGAGTGTTAAAACCATCATTTTGAGCAAAAGCAGCCACATGCAAAAAAATACGTACTGCATGATGCCATATAGGAAGTTCTAGAGAAGTTAAGGGTCACCTATGATGATAGAATAAAGCGATTGCTTCTTGGAGGGGTACTGACTGCAAAGGTGTTCCAGGGAATTCTCTGTGGTGATGGAAATATTCCACAGCTGGACTGGCATACAGTGACGTGGGTGTATTCATTTGTTAAAACACATTGAACTGTGCATTTCAAATCTATGCATTTCATTGTATATAATTACACCTTGACTTAAAAAAAAAGGAGTAATTTAAAAAAATACTTTAATGGAACGTGAAAGGAGCAAGTCACAACAATACGATTCCATTTATGGAACATTCAAAAATAGGCAAAGTGAAACGGGTTATTTCTCACTGTGAAATTAATTTCTAAACAATCTGCCACCAGAGCCAAACGTGGTTGCGCAACCTCTGGGGAACGGGAGCTGGGGAGACCGCTATTTTTCTTTGCAAAAACTTAGAACTATTCGATGCTTTAAAAATCTGTGCATTTATAACTTCGGTACCAATAAAGACCAAAACAAACAAACAAATACCCATTTGCAGGCTGGTGATATTAGCTTCCACAAAGAATTGTTGCCATTGATTTCAGCCAGGACACTGTTTCTGGGGGGTGAATCATGCAGAAACCTTGGGCCCTTAAGTCCAGGAGACGGGGGCTCTTTGCTGTTGGTTGTATAATGGGGGCCACCTCGTTACTAGTCAAGCATAAAAGACAGTGGGGGAGGGGGGAATTCGGTACATCAAGTGTGACAATACCCTGCAAAAGTGTGCCTTCGATGAGAATATGGGCACAGAATGGTGACAGGAAGCCGCTCTGTACTCCCTAATTACAAAGTCTCACTTCCACCCAGCTGACACAAATGTGCAGTCAAATTAAATATTGTCTAATTAACTAGCATACACAAGCCTTCAAGACCTGTGGCTAGGTATTTTTATTCAGCTGAACACACGAAACGCCAGGCCCTGCAGAGTCTCGGCCAACCCAGATCCGGGAGCTCAGCTGACTGCGACAAGGTTAGGCCATTTTGTTTTCACACGTCTCTCCTTCAGGGCTCTGCTTGTAATATTTACAGAAAAAGGCAATACTGGTAAACAGTTTCACACAAGGAGGTGTGAGAGTGGAGAGGGGCCTATTCAAGCTCTGAACTCCCCTGATGTGCTGCCAGAAGTTGTTATGAATGGCCCAGCTGACAGGGTGATGACTGATAAAGCAAAAACAAACAGCTTGGGTAATTCATGAAAACACACAGCACCGAAACAACTCAGAGTGGCGAGTGACAGTTAAGATAATGGAATTTTGGAAGCTTTTCTCCAAGGATCCTTGCCATACGATTATTCTGTTAATAGATTGTCCCTTAATGTGGCTGGATCTTCAGCTTTTTTTTTTTTTTTCCCACTGAATAATATTTATTATGACCACTGGCATAGAAGCCCGGGCCCTGGCCTTTCAAACAATGGTCAGTTTCTCCTACAAAAACCAGAACAGGATGAATTTTTTTTAGTTGAGGCCCGGGTCTGCCATTAAAGAAATAAAAGATCCTATTTCCGTTCCGATTCTAGAAACATCTCTAAGCGTTCCTCCCTCATCTCTTTCATTGAGAAACCATTTGCCGCGAACCTTTGATTAGAAAATAAATATTGGTTTACACACTCAACTGCTAATATTTTAAAGGAGGGACGATTTAAATGTGGTCGAAGTCCGTTTCCAATGCACATAGCCTCTTCGGGGTTCATTCCCTTAAATCAGGCGTGACCAAGCAAAAAAGTATCAATTTGTCAGTGTTTTGCCTTTGTACCCAATGGTTTGTCATGAAGTACACTGTGGTTTCTGTAACAACGAATGGTCTATTTCTCAATTAATGTTCTAGAAAACAGAAATATGAGGACATACATGAAACGTGTTTGCGTGCACAGAAATAACATCAGATCCTGTGCCCAGAGAAAGAGGGAAGAAGAAGGAAGAAAGCAGAGGCCGGCAAACATAGGAGGAAAATTCAGGTTCTCCGTACTTTATTTTATTTTATTTTTTATTATTTTATTTATTTATTTTTTTTTTAAAGATTTTATTATTTATTCGACAGAGATAGAGACAGCAGGGGGAGTGGGAGAGGAAGAAGCAGGCTCATAGCGGAGGAGCCTGATGTGGGGCTCGATCCCACAACGCCGGGATAACGCCCTGAGCCGAAGGCAGACGCTTAACCGCTGTGCCACCCAGGCGCCCCTTTATTTTATTTTTTAAATATTGATTTGAGAGTGAGCACAAGCGGGAAGGGCAGAGGGGAACAGAATCTGAAGCAGACTCTGGCTGAGTGTGGAGCCCGACCCCCAGCTCGATCTCACGACCCTGAGATCAGGACCTGAGCCGAAATCAAGAGTCAGGTGCTCAGCCAGCTGGGCCATCCAGGCGCCCCAATTCTGTGTATTTTAGAGCCTGGCCACAGCAAGGTCTGGGGACAGACAAGCAGCTAGTTGGAAATGCAGAAATCTCCATCCCACCCTAGCCCCCAACCAATCAGAACTTGCATTCTAACAGATCTTAAGGTGATTCATATGCATATCAAGGTTTTGAGAAGCTCTGTAGTTTAGATGAGTGAGGTTTTGGGGTTTTTTTTTTTTTAAGATTTTTATTATTTATTTATTTGACAGAGAGACAGTGAGAGAGGGAACACAAGCAGGGGGAGGGGGAGAGGGCGAAGCAGGCTTCCCACTGAGCAGGGGGCCCCATGTGGGGCTCGATCCCAGGATCCCTGGGATCATGACCTGAGCCGAAGGCAGAAGCGTCATCAACTGAACCACCCAGGCGCCCCAATGACTGAGTTTTCCTTAATAGCCTAAGCTTTATAGCCGTAAAAACTTACAAGGATGACGATCCCTGTTTCACCCAAAGTTGAAAACTAGATCATAAATTATTTAAAGCTACCTCAGGGGTGCCTGGGTGGCTCAGTTGGTTAAACATCTGCCTTCTGCTCAGGTCATGATCCCAGGGTCCTGGGATGGAATGGAGCCCCACATCATGCTCCCTGCTTACCCGGCAGTCTGCTTGTCCCTGTCCCTCTGTCCTGCTTGTGCTCTCTGTCTCTCTCTCTCAAATAAATAAATAAAATGTTAAAAAAAAAAACAACAAAACTACCTCAAAGTAACTTAACATCTTCCTTCTAATTTCGTATTTTCTTCTCCCCACTCCCCCAGGAAGTCTCAGCATGTCCTTAAGTTTGCCAAGCCTTCTAGGGAGGTTCAGCCCTCCGTGAATCACTTTCCCTCTGCCCCAGACATTCACGGACTCCTCCAGCACATTTTTGAGGGATAGGCATGATGTTAACACGCTGGATTTTATGCAGTCACTACAGTGAACTATATGACTTCTCTGGCAACAATAAAGACATTTTAAAAAAATCTCATCTTTTTACAGACATAGCGAAGAGAAAGGCCGTATGCACCCCAATGTTCATAGCAGCATTGTCTACAATAGCTAAATTGTGGAAGGAACCGAGATGCCCTTCAATAGACGACTGGATTAAGAAGAATATTCCATATATACAGTGGAATATTACTCAGTTATCAAAAAACGGTTTCTCAACATTTGCGGCAACATGGATGAGACTGGAGGAGATAATGCTAAGTGAAATAAGTCAAGCAGAGAAAGACAATTACCATATGGTTTCACTCAATTATAGAACATAAGAAATAGGAAGACTGATAGGAGAAGAAAGGGAAGAATGAATGGGGGGTAAGCAGAAGGGGGAATGAACCATGAGAGACTATGGACTCTGGGAAACAAACTGAGGGCTTCAGAGGGGAGGAGGGTGGGAGATCAGGATAGGCAGTGATGGGTAGTAAGGAGGGCACGTATTGCATGGTGTACTGGGTGTTATACGCAACTAATGAATCATGGAACACTACATCAGAAACTAAGGATATACCGTATGGTGACTAACATAACATAATAAAAAATTATTATTAAAAAAAACACAAGCAGCTGTTAAAAAATGTTCTTTACATAAAAAGAGGGTAATAAAGTTAGATCTCAAGTAAAAAAAATCTCATCTTTTTAAAAATCTTTTTTAAAGATTTTATTTATTTGTTATTTGAGAGAGTGAGCAAGCGTGAGGGCATGGTCCTGGGCGAGGAGCAGAGAGGGAGAGGGAGAGGGAAAAGCACACTCTCTGCTGAGCAGAGAACCCAACCTGGGGCTCTGTCCCAGGACTTCGGGATCATGACCTGAGCCGAAGGCAGACACTTAACCTACTGAGCCACCCAGGCGCCCCTGAAAATTCATGTCTTGACTATAGTATCAACTATTTAGCTGCTAGAATCCAGAGTAATGTATCTTACAAGAGAGACGAATCACCCGCTCAGTCCTACACAATCGAGCTGCCCTACACCTGCCAGCCAGAGTCAGCCAAGACCCACCTCTGGGCATGCATTCCTTTAGGCCGTGTGGTCCTTAGTATAACTAGCTAATTCTAGTTTTCTTTAGACTTGAACGGACCGTGAGACCTGGTTCAACTCTCAACAGCTTTTCTGGGTGTTGACAAATTTAAATCCCTATACATTTGAAAAACTTAACATGGCCCCAGGTACTCCAAATATCAGGCAAAAGACAAAAGAGAAGTTGGGGAAGCTACTTGTCAACATACGTCATAAGGACTCATTTGCTCAACTGGCAAAGGTTTTTAATAATTCAGTTTGAAAACGCACACCCAGTGGGGAAATGGACAAAGAATACGCATAGGCAATTCACACGGAGAAGTAAAAAATACAAACTGAATTAATGTATGACATGCTCGATCTTATTCATAATTAAAGACATACAAATCAAAGCAAGTGTGAAAGAGTGGTTCGTACCGATCATGTTGGCAAAAATTAAAATGTTCGGTAATATCAGGAGGATGCAGACACAGGCGCTGTCGTCTGCCGTGGGTGCGAATGTGTTGGTTCAGCTGTTTTGAAGGGCAGTTTGGTAATATCTACCGAAATTGTGAAGGTGCTTACCCCCCAAAACAACAACTCTGCTGCGAGGAATTTAATCTAGGAAAATATTGGCGAAAGTGCCTTCAACTAGATGGATGAGAGTACGCCAACGCAACAGTATTGGCGTTATTGGTTGTCTGGAAGCAATCTCAAGGAGCATCATGCCGGAGGGCTCGGCACCCGGGACAGAGCAACCCAGCAAGGGAAGTCCGCGGCGGCCATACAGAGAATCATCTAGACCAGCACACGCTGCTACAGAATGATCTCTGAGATGTACTAGTCACGGAGAGACAGAGAACAGAGAAGCAGGGGACAGAGCAGTGTGTACAATTTGATATTTTTAGGTTAAATAAAAATATGTATATATTGGTCTATGATCAACTTTTTTTTTTCCCCTGGAAATATAAACAGCAGCTAAGATTATTTACCTTTATGGTAAGGTTGAGGGATGGGAGAAGGCGTTTTCATTTTAATTATATGTTTATCTTTTGGGGCGCATGGGTGGCTCAGTTGTTAAGCGTCTGCCTTCGGCTCAGAGCATGGTCCCGTGGTCCTGGGATCGAGCCCCACATCAGGCTCCTCTGCTGGGAGCCTGCTTCTTCCTCTCCCACTCCCCCTGCCTGTGTTCCCTCTCTCGCTGGCTGTCTCTCTCTGTCAAATAAATAAATAAAATCTTTTTTTAAAAATTATATGCTTATCTTTTGAATTTTCTAAAAATGGTGTGTGTGTGTGTGTGTGTGTGTGTGTAAGCAAGTAACACCTTGGCATTGAGATGATAAGCCATTTTGTTTTATTAAGTCCTGGATGTAAGAATATTGTGGAAAATTCTTTGGAGTGATATTATTCTCCAAAAGCTTATCTTCACCATCGAATTTCCACAGGCAAGCAGGTTTCTCAACCACAAAGTAGCTGGATTTCCTAAAGAACTGTTCTAACCTCTGGAGCAATGGTGAGTGATTTTGGAGGGTGGAAAACTTTGAGAATTTAGGGAATGCATAGTAGAAAAATTTAGCTGCACACAAGATTCTGGGTTCATTTCAGGGTTTTATAAAACACCTGAGACCCACCCATGGACTGTGTGGGTTCAAGGCCCTGAGGTTAAGGATCAGCTGCCCTAGAGAGTCTCGAGGGCGGAATGCCACCAGCTTTATAATTTTATACACAGCTCTTTGCCTGGACCATTTGGCCTTCAAGACCTTGCGGGGCTGCTCCTATGGGAAGACCTTCCTGTCTCTTCCAGGCCCGGTCCTGGTGAATCAGGGGGCCTGCTTTGGTAATTACATGGCGCTCCATGCTTGTCTCTATAGAATGTAATATCTATCATGCTGTGTCATAATTGTTCACTTGTCAGAATCAACATCAAGATGGTTGGCTCCTGCTGGGCAAGGGCACTGGTTTTATTGATCTTTCTTTGTTTAATACTTGGAGACATTAAAAACGCCCAATAAGTGAACACATGCATGAAGGTCCAGTATAAATCATCAAATCTTTGTGAATAACTACCTTCAAACCTGGTTTAATCCAGCCTGGGCAACACAGCCATCTTTCTGGCCCCATCAGAGAACCAGGGTGATACCCTTTGGAATCATTTAGAAGCTCTAGAGGAATTGCAATCACATAACCCCGGGATCTTAACGTGTGATTTCTCTGATCCAGGGCTCTGACTCCTTCTTTTACCTCACTCAGCCCTCTGGTAAATTCCCTGGTCATAAAACGGATCCAGCTTATGAATGAGGATGGGTAGTTCAAGTTCAACCATCTGGGGTTGGAAGAATGAGTATCATTCAGACTGACTATGAACCGGGTTTCCTCTGATCGTCACTTACAGGCTGGTGAGAAGGCAGAAGACAGAATCAGAGTGTAATGTCCTGTACCAGCATACTCTAGGGGCATTCAGTGTTGCATTCTGGACTTCATTCAGCTCTTTTCCCTGTTCTAACCAAAGAGATAATGTTAGGACGGATAAAGGATGCTATGTAGCCATAGATCTGAGCAGGAGTTCTAGATCAGCATCCGTGAAATAATGACCAGCTAAGTTATTTCCAATGAGACTCAGTGCATTAGTCAGGACAGGCTGGGCTATGCTTCCATAACAAATAAACCTCAAAAAAACAAAAACAAAACAAAAAACCCAAACAGTGGTTAAATATAATACATGTCTTTTTTTTTTTTTTAAGATTTTATTTATTGGACAGAGACAGAGACAGCCAGTGAGAGAGGGAACACAAGCAGGGGGAGTGGGAGAGGAAGAAGCAGGCTCATAGCGGAGGAGCCTGATGTGGGGCTTGACCATAACGCCGGGATCACGCCCTGAGCCGAAGGCAGATGCTTAACCGCTGTGCCACCCAGGCGCCCCTATACACGTCTATTTTTTTACTCGCCTGAAGTCCTCTGTGAGTTGGGTCAGTTCATCAGGGTGGCTGTCCACTGTGTAATGACTCCTCAGTCCAGCCTCTATTATTGAATTGACATCACCAGCTCAACACAGGTTGTCATGATGGGAAGACAGAGTGTGGAGCACCCATGCTTATGCTTAGACTCACTTATGGTTCCTCTGGAAGTGACACATGCCATTTCCACTTACCAGGGGCCGGAACTAGTCATGTGGTTCCAGGCTAAGTGCAAGGGATCTGGGGAGTACAGTCTTTAAAAATGAGACATAGAATCGTCTCTGCTACATCCCATGACCTCGTCTGTAAAATGAGAACAATATCCACCTTACAGCGTGTCTGTAAGAATTAAATAAAAATTCACATAGAGAACCTGACACATAACAGACGCTCACAAAATGGTGTTGGTTATCTTCATTAAGCCAATAACTCCCTATTTGCTTGACCATTAGAGAGTCTTGTTAAGTTTTGGGGTCACCGTGTCTCCAGGGAGTGAAGCACCGTGATGGTGTGAGCTAGTGTGCCTGGCAGCATGACTATTTACCCAAGGGAGAAACCATGGCCTTGGGGTGTGACACGCAGGGCATCACTGGGCAGTGGGAACATGCCCAGAAAGGGCTGGTCATCACTCCCATGTGGTCACATTCCAGTGAGATACCTAGACAGACGTACATCACACTACTTTCCTGAACGTATACCAGCAGCCAACAACAACAGCAAATGCTAACAATACTTCATGCGAATAATAAACTCAACTTTTTTGACAGGGATGGTGTCCACCTTTCTCTTTAACGGTAAGTCCCTCCAGTTTGTTTTGCTATCACATGTGTAACTACTGCCTGACAAAGTTGACCTTAGTTTGGTCAAACATGTTCAATGAACATATGATTTGAGTGGTAGATGATGTATTTTTAAGTATGATGTGATTCATGTTTAACTCCTGGGTGAAGGGAGGAGGAAAAAAAAGTTGGGACTATTACTTGCAGCCCTGGAACTAAGTCATACAATCCTATTGCATTCGTGTTTTCCAGTTTCCTGACTGTACTCTCCATGTCATTGTAAGCACGGAACCTGTAAATATGGGGTTCATTCAATCACATTGGTCAGTTAGACCATTTATTTCAATTATTTTCTCCAAATCAAAAAGCATTACCCACAAAACAATTACCAAATATATAGATTTTTCCAGTAACCTAACCTAAGGATAGATAAAGCATTTCTGGCATTCCTTAGTTCATTCGATTTGACTTCAGTTTGTTCTTAAACATGGAAAACCAGGAACACAAAACAGGCTTTGTTGACAAAGAGAAGCCACCTTCCACCATTCAACTTGGGCTCTGGTGGACCTTATTCTACGACATTCCATCGGCCCTGTTTAGACCATAACAGAGTGACTGTAGAGTGTGGGGCTGTTTAAACTCTATTTTTTAAGGGAATAATTATCATCTCTTACAGTCTTACAGGATTCCCCAGAAAAGCATTCACCTGGTATAACAGTCTGGCATGTCACCTATCCCCAAGGAAAACCCACTGGTATGCCCAGCACGTGTTACCAGCAGGTACCGTCGGTCTGTTTCTTGGTGCTGTGTCACATTTATGACATGTGGCCAATGAATTCAATCACTTTTGACATATTACACCAGTCTGACATGCTGCCAATGGAAATGACATGACATTCTAAAAATGGTAATATTTAAAACCGTGATAATATATAGATCTAAATAATTGGGATGTAATAACACTTTCAAATGTTAAAAGGGAGTGCTAATAATCACTTTGTCCCATTGTGAAAATACATCCTGCTGAGACTAACAACACATAAATAACAATGGCTACCAACATATTTCATGCCTGTTATGTACAGACATTGTTATAAGGACTTTATGTACCTTATCTCACATCCTTCTTGTGACAGTCCACTAAGGTAGGTACTATTATTTACCGCCCCCTTTTATAGACAAGAAAACCAAGGGCCAGAAAGGTGAAGTGACCTGCCAGAGGAAGAAATCTAGAAGTTTCAATGGGCCTTTTAAAATTCCTCCATCAGGGCGTCTGGGTGGCACAGAGGGTTGAGCGTCCAACTCATGGTTTCAGATCAGCTCATGATCTTAGCGTTGTGAGATCAAGCCCTGCGTCAGGTGCCACATTGGGCGTGGAGTCTGCTTAAGATTCTCTCTCTCCCTCTCCCTTTGCCCCTTTCCCTGCATGTGTGCATGCTCTTTCTCCCAAATAAATAAAAATAAATCTTTAAAAAAATTTAAAAACTAAATTCACTCCATCAACAAAATTATATCCCTGATACACACAACAGAATAAGAGATACGGAACATGTGAATAGTACACCAGACTTGCTACATGAAGGTCCTCAGGCAAAGGACTCAGCTTCTACGAACCTCCGTTTCTTTATCTCTAAAATGGAGATGATGTTAGTTAGCATTCTTGGTACAAACATCGTGAGGCTTCAACACTATAACCCCCAGGCCCTCAGAATGTGACCGTATTTGGAGACAAGAGCTTTGAAGAGGTGTTTAAGTAAAAAGGAGAACGTTAGGGTGGTCCTTAATCCAATCTGACTGGTGTCCTAATAAGAACGGAAATTTGGGCACACAGAGACCCCGGGGATGTACAACATGGAGGCAAGACCCAAGGAGAAAGTGGTCATCTGCAAACCAAGAAGAAAGGCCTCAGCCAACACCAAACCAGCCGACACCTTGATCTTGGACTTCCAGCTTCCAGAAGTACGAAAAAATAAGTTTTTGTTTTGGGAGCTACCCAGTTGGTGGCGTTCTGTCGCGGCAGCCCTAGAAAATGATTCCAAATACATTTAAAATGATTAGCATAGTACCTGGCGAATAATAAGGGCCCAGAAGGGTTTTACTATTAGTTGAGTTTTCAGCACGCACAGATACACACACATACAGCCTTTATTTGGGCTTAAAGAACATGTACCCTGAGGTATTCAAACATAATCTGAAAAATGCTTCTTTCCCAATCAATAGACTTCATGAAACTTTAATTAAAAGGTTGAATATGGTTCGCTTTTCGAGCTAAGAAGGTCTAGCCAACATGGTTAAAAGTCAGTGACTATTACCTTGCATCATTCTGTGATGTGAAATTGCACGACTTTGAACAACTCCTGTCCTCCTTGGTAGTTAGCAGAGCACATGTAGTAAGCGTAGGGTGGAAATTGATGCCACGGACAGCCATATGTGAAAGTCACAAGGCCAAGAGGATGGGAATAGCCAAACACAAACCCGTGTGGGTCGAAACAAGGGGCACGTTGAAATTTCCTTCACAGAAGCTACCTAGATCAGAGCTGGCATATAAATGTCATCTCGAGAGCCAGTTCCAATGACCTGCCTTGAACCCTTCTGTTAAGAAAGTTCTGATGTGGGGAGCCAGTTCAGCGGACAACTTGATTTCAGCTCAGGTTATGATCTCAGGGTCCTGGGATGGAGCCCCGAGTAGGTCCCCTTGCTCAGCGGGGTGTCTGCGTCAGGATTCTCTCTCTCTCTCTGTTCCTCCCCTCAAATAAATAGAAAAATCTTTTTTTTTTTTTTAAACTAAGGTTCTGATGACACATCTGGACTCAGAGAGGGGTGCCACAGGGGATGAGGAGCACTGTTTGAACATGGGCTGAGAAGGGGAGGGGTAAGTGTGCTGAGGGGTTACTAATTGGATCTGGAAATTGGTCAATGGGCCCTTCTGAAGCTCCTCTTATAGGCTTACGGCCGATCAAAGTTTCAGGCCCCTGTGAATATTGCATGCATTTGAGCACCATAACTGAGCAATTCTGAACGCATGAAAAAGTAAATGTTTTTCTTTAAACATATATGTCTTATGACATTCAAGCTTTGTTATTCAAGAACACAAGGAAAACATTCTGTCTTGTGCTAACAAAGTCCATCAGCCAAATCACTTTTTAGGTTGCTCTAATTCGAGCTGACTAACCCATAAAATCACACATTTTTAGAAAAGACACATTTTTCCTCAAAAAGTCAGCTGGTGGCCTTTCGGTTGCCACCAAAAAACAAGGTTGTAGCTCATACGTTTGGGCCCAGGGCTTTGCAATCTCCAGGCACTATTTAGCAACTGACCAGTGCATATTATCTTGGAGTAAGCTAATTCTTGGGGTGCACTGTCCACTGAGCTGTCTCCTGGAACGGGAGAGGGGACCTATTGACCCCATAATGCCCAAACTCCGTTGGCTTCTATTCCAAAGACCATGCTTACACTGTAAGAGTGAGCCCTTTCCTCGGTGACCCCAATAGAGAAAGCCATTGCTAATGATTAACAATTCACTTTGACATCCAAAGTGCCAAGTTGTCTAAAGAAAGGTGCTAAGAAGTCTAAGAACCTGAGTGTAAGCCCCAAATGGGCCAATTGGCTTCATGCAGAGAAACATCAGCCCCAGTCCCCACCCCCCCACATGGTTAGAAGGGGGAGGGACAAAGGGACTGACTCACGTCAAGTTCAGACCACTGTGGGACAGCTCCAGGAGCACGGGCTGCTCAGAGGGTCCCAACCCTCTACTTTCCAAGAGAATGGTAACCCAGTCAGGTTCAAGACTCAATATATATCACAACGGAAGGAAAACAGGAGGGCTCCAATGTGCTACAGAAGTCATTCCCTGCTGCACACGTGAAGCCCACAGCATCTCTAAAAACTCTGCCCCAAGTTTGCAGATTTAAAAAAAAAAAAAAGCCAATTACTCTATTCCTGTACATGTTCACGTAAAATACAAAGTAGAACAAAATATGGATCGTGTCGGTTTACGTTCAATATGGAAAACTATGGAGAAGACTGTATGGCTCCCTGGGAGCTCTGACAAACTCACAGGCAGAAGAAAAAAATAAATCAAAAATTCGACAGGCTAGCCACCATGAAGACTTCTCAGATCAGGGAGTGTCTGGCTAGCTTTTATGTATTCCAGCCTCATTCCTGCTTTCCAGCTACGCACAGCGAGGGTTTGCAAATGGCCCATTTCCTATGCCATTCCGTAAGCGGCGCCTTGTCAGGCTGGCTTTGCGTGCCACCAGTGGAATTGTCCTACTGTGGTGAATGCTCTGAGGGGCTGCTTTCTTCCTGGGAGAGGCAAAGACAGAAGCTTGTGTATATAACAAGGATTTCCTGAACTGATTCAGCCTACCTTATGCTTCTGGCACATGGACCTTCACAATCGAAATTGCATTTAGTTATGCTTTTAAAAATGTTGCCTCTAAGAGCATACAATCTCTCACTCTAATATCGGGGCTTCTAGCACGTTCCCTGAAGACAATCCCTCAAGTCCCTCTGCACTTCCGTCTTCTGCGTGGCTCTAAGAAGCCGCGAGAGCACAAGGATGGAAAATGAATTCAGGCAGCCTAAGTGGTAACCCTGTCTTCCATTTCCTCTTCTCTGCAACCCCATGGAATGCTTTTTGAAGTCGGGAGGAGCTCCATGGGAGGTGAGGGCTGACTCTGGCTGCCAGCGAGCAGAAATGTTCAGCTACTTAACACGGGGCCACATGTGGCAACTACAAAAACATCACCAGGATGTGAAACCTACTTACTTCAATGGTATTCCCCTGGCCCTCAAAGCTTTTCAAGGTTAAGGAACTGTAAGGGGAGATGAACTTGGGGGGAAAGGTGGGGAGAAATGTCTTGGGGTTGCAGTCTAGAATTTGTTCTATACAGTAAATCTTGGAACCGGGTCCTGTTGGGTTTTTTCCACCTTGTCCTACCGGTCTGCGATCTCGGGCTGCTGGAGGGCTGCATTTAACCCAAAGCCCAGGGGTATGACAGCTCTAGAAAGCCAGCCACTGGAATCTTCGGTGTTTTGCATTAATGGGAAATCAGGAGGAAACACTTGCCAGGGTAGGTCCCTCCAGGGTCTTTCTCAGGCTACACACTATATACTTTCCTTCATCCTGTGCATTTGCCAAAAATGATTTGGGGTCGGCTTTTGTGCTCCTCTTCGCCTGGGGAAGCTGCAGGTTCAAGTCCCATTGTCCTGCAAGGAATCAGCTGCCCAGCGCTGGTGTTCACGCCAGGAAAGATTGGTGGCTGGGAATGTCATTGCTCCTCTGTGCCACCGGGAGTTGGATCGGATAGATGACCTCTGCGCTCTTTCCTTCCTCTGAGATGTCACGACTCCAGGCAGTGATGCCGCAGTGGAAGACAGTAGAGCGGGACTTTACCAGCTGGCATCGGACAGGCGCGGGCCCGAGTCCCAGTCCTCGCGCTCGTGAAGGCCACAAACTCATCTTCTGAGCCTCAGTTTTCTTACTTGAGAAATAGGAATAATGGGGGTACTCTACCCCCTGCAGGAATTAAATGAGATCGTGCAAGTTGCATGCGTAGCATGGTGCCCGGCTCGCAGTATTTGGGCAATAAATTGAGTTCTCATTATTTAACACTGCGGGTCAGCTTCCAATCCCAGAGCACGGACCTACACACTTTTCCCCAAAAGGAACAGAGCTTCGCTCGTCACAGCTGGAACACAGATGTGGGGCGAGGAGGGGAGGAATGGGGGTGGGGGGGAAGCAGAAGGCTGACTCTTCCTCTCCACACCCATCCCAGTGTCACTCCTTCATAAAGTTGTATGCGTTCGGGATCTGGCAACATTTCAAGGTGAGACAGGGGCTTCCGGTGGCATTTTTCTCCAGGCCAGGTGCAAGAGAACTGCACACTTCCTCCAGTCTAGAACAATCTAGCCCTGCTTTGGGTAGTCTCGCTTATGCGTTCAACTGAGGTGGACAGAGCTGGTGCTAGAATCTGAGTAGAGTAGGAAATAAAAGACAAAGCTCGCAGCCTCGAGAGGAGGAGAGACAATCCAGGAGAAAGAAAATGGAGACCCAGGAGGGGCTTTCTGAGGAAGTGATAGTTGAGCTAAGGCCCTGAAGGAAGAGGACAAGCACTCCAGGCAAAGCAAACACAAGAGCTAGAGGTTGAAAAGGGCACTGGGAGAAGCAGGAAAAGTCCATCAGCAACAGCAAAACCCCTATGGGTAGCTTGCCAGGTATCCATGGTCAAGGACACCTCCTTCTAGAATCTTCCACACGGAGATCATTACCTTGCCCTTCTACAGAGCTCTGAGAGCACAAGCAGTCAGCAACTTTCAGAAGCTTCTCGGCTCTTTACTAGTTTAGTGAAGACACTCTGTAATTACACTGGGGTGGATCAGACCCAAATGCTAAGAGGTCTCAGAAGTTCACACACTGGAAAATGACCACCAGGGCGACCTTCCTGTGCATCGGTTCAGGAAATGAGAACTGGGTGGGGGGGTTCGGGTGCGGGGTTTCGCACACTTTTTTACTTGCCTTGTCCACGACCATTCCCTATGTGGGTTCTTCCCTCAGACCTCAAGCTATTAATAGGTGCACAAATTCTAAGTTGTACACTGATCACACTTAAGCAATTAAGACACTGAGTCCTAGCAGTCCTTTTCACTTGGCGTGGGTTAAGACCCAAACCGGAAATGATTTCATTCCTAGGCTACTGTTTATTCTGCTTACGGAGCCGGCCAGTGCATGCCGGAGTCTCCATTCATGAGTCTGTCCTTCGGGCCGCCCTGTCCTCTCCCCGAGTGAGCACATACGGAGCACCCACTTACTGCACATACGGCACCGTGAGACTAGCACTCCTGAGAGGAGTAGCACCTGCTCCCGCAGCACTTACCCACCAGCAGGGCAGGATACGCACATCAATCTCTCGTGCAACCGGCAATAGCCAGCGGGCCAGCCATGGGCCAGGAAGACCAGGATCTCGCCAAACGGGGGCTCAGGACTGATCTCTCTGAAACTATCCCGTTCCTCTATGACCCCTTGTGCATCTGAGCTCTCTTCCCTGAGGATATATGCTCCAGGAGAGCTCGGAGCTGGCCGAGCTGGCGAGCTGGCCGAGGATGCATAGAGGAAAGACAACGTGTTTGATTGTGTGCGTGTTCTTTTCACAAATCAGGAGGCAATGCTCAGTGGTAACAAAGAGGGGTGTGGATTCACAACAAAGCTGTGTGTTCTCAACACTAGAGAGCACTCCAGAAACAAGGCATTTTCTCAGGGTTGTCCTTGCTTCCTGAGCTCTCCCGTACATCTTAAAGCCCAACCAAGACTTCACCAGGATTTCACTCAGTTAGATTTTCTGAGAACCAGTCCTCTTTCCCCAGGACACGTTCATTCTTCTCCCACTTCTCACCCCAAACCACCACCTCTGAGATCTTTCGATGATAAGAATTTCAGGAGCTGGGCTCTCTTCACCTTTCATTTCCTTCTGCTTCATTATTTTTTTTCTAGAAACTTTTTATATCTATACCCATTAGACTGACACCCGATCTTTCAAATCCCTCTAAATCCCTTGTGGACATGTCTGCTCTTTTTCTTCTCTAACAAGTGCCAGACTGCTTGACCTCAACCCTTGACTGAGACGCTTCTCAGGTCCCATCTCTCACGACAGCACATCCCCACCAGAAGTCCTTCATATCGACTGTCCTCAGTCTAACATTACGGACATTCCTCAGCGGTTGTCCTAAACACCGTCACTTACTTTACAGGTAGAAAGAAATGATGATAACCCATTCCCCATATGTAAAGTCAATAGGTCCATTGTGCAAATTAGAAGAAGACCCCCCTCTGGAGGGCCTGGGTGGCTCAGTCAGTTAAGTGTCCAACTCTTGATCTCACTTAATCATCCCAAAGTGAAACTCATCTATGAACAAGCTCCATAAATGTACATACCCCTTCTAATCAGCTTTTAAGGAACTTCATCTTAAATATTACAGCTACTGACCATAAGACATTGGGGGAGATCCTCCAACATGGAAGAAAAACACTGAAAAATGGGATCTGGATGAAACTGAGACCATGCAGAGAATGAAAGAAAATAGGATTTAAAATGAAATTATTAACACAAGCTGAGAAGCAAAAGCAGCCCCCAGCTGGAGGAGCAAGGGGCTGATTATCTCCTGGAGCCTCCAAAAGAAACCGGCTCTTTAGTTGAAAACCAGAGTTTTAGCCCCATAAATCTCATGTGGAACTTCTGGTCTCCAGAACTGTTAGTGAATAAACAGCAGCTGTTTTAAGGCATTCAGTTTGTGGTAATTTGTTATATCACTGCTGGGAAACTAACTACAGGACTAGGTTTTGAATATCATTGTAACTTATAAAAGTGAACCCTGGGAAATCTCTAAAAAAAAAAAAAAAGCCCTAATGTCATTCATGAGTTAATTTTGCAAACTTCCCCCACTGGGTAGAAAAAGCTTCTCTTTTTCTCTCTTTCTCTTCCTAATGGCTCTCCAAATCTATTGGAAGGCAGATAATATGAGAAAGCGCTTTAGTGACAGGCCTATGCTCAAATTTGGGCTTTTCCAGAATTTGTCAGATTTAAAGTGTGGATAATAATACTTATATATATTTGTTGTCAGGATTTATCCCAGATGTTACCAAATTAAAAATCAAGCAAAAAAAAAAAAAATAAGAGCCATCAGATTAGTAATAACCTCAGAGAAATAAGAGAAGATGTTGTATCTATGAAACAAGAACAGGCTGTTATCAAACAGGAACCATCACAGTATAAAGCAGAGCTTTTGGAAAAGTGTGATGCCTACAGTAAAAACATTTTGAGATGAAAATATTGTATTTCCATGTATACTTCTTTAGAAAGTGCCAGGAGGATGTGCTCCGTGAAATGAGAAGCAAGAGAGAGGAGGACGTAGAACTGGGAAAACAGAGTCCAAAACAGAAAAGCACAAAGATCATCATCCTTGCCTCATGCCCCCTTTCTGTCAACTGCAAAGCCAGCAATCGCCAATGCTCAGTTGATCTGTCTCATGTTGCATCACTCTGACGCTGACCTTGCTGTCTCCCTCTTGTACTTTTAAAGCCCCTTGTGATTACACTGGCCCACCTGGATAATGCAAGATAATCTTCCTACTTAAAGTCAGTTGATCAGTGACTTTAATTTCGCCTGCAACCTTAATTCCCCCTTGCTATGTAATGGAATGCATTCACAGGTTCTGAAAATTAAGACATAGACATCTCTCTTTACCATGACTTTATACCTTTCTAAACTATTTGCATTTGTTAAGTCCATATTGTTTTTATAATTTAAGATTAAGAGTATTTGATAGAGTTTTTTTAAATATAAAAGATGTAAGCTTTCTTTTACATCCTAATGATAAAAAGTGTGATGTTGCAGGATTAGACAAATGGAATATTCCAAAGAACTGGCAATCCAGAGACGTGTGTAGGTGGAATATGGCCTTAGACAAAGATCATATATCAAACCAAGAGAAAAAAAAAAAAACAAAAACAGATGGTTCACAGAAGGAACCTGTGGTTGTTACCAGAAATAAAAGGTCTGATCTTTATCTCACACCACACACCCAAGTTAATCCCACATGGGTTAAAGATCAAAACTTCAAAAAAATTAAGAGTAGTAGGAGAAAATGTGGGAAACCATACTTGTAATCTTGAGATAGTGAAAGGCTTTCTCATACCTCAATCCATAAAGCAAAACTCGGCAATATTAAAATAAAACAAAGTAAAAATACAAGCAACAGGCTTAGAAAAAAAATTAATAAAGTATAACAAGGAGTAGGGGCACCTGGGTAGCTCGGTCCATTAAGCTCCTGACTCTTGATTTTGGCTCAGGTCATATGTAATCTCAGGGTTGCGAGATTGAGGCCCATGTCAGGCTCCATGCTCCTCAGAGAGTCTGCTTGGGATTCTCCCTCTCTCTGCCCCCCACTCACTCTCTCCCACTCTCTCAAATAAATAATCTTTTTTTTTTTGAAGTATCAAAAGGAGTCAATAGTCATTCTCAATAGAGATCTTCTGTAATTTGATAGGAAGACAATGCTATAGGAAAATGAGCAAAGGACATGAACAGGTCCCTTCTCCGAAGAAGAAACGTAAAGGCAATAAATACACGAAACTACACTCAAACTCACTAATAAGGAAAGCCATACTGCAAGGAAAGAACATGAGGGATTTCTGCAGGCACATTGTATTGGTTGAGAACTCAGACTCTGGGGTGCCAAACCTCCAGGGTTTGAAGACTTGCTTTGCTGATTTCTCACCGGGGGCCTTGGGTGAGTTCCTTAACCTCTCTGTGCCTCAGCTTCCCTCTATGTAAAATAGGGATGGGGATAACAATAATATAGCTTAACGTTTTATTGTAAAGATGAAATGAGTTAATATATGGGAAGTGCTTCAGGGAATGCCTGGCACAGAGTAATCACTAAATATTAGTTCAATATTTTATTATGACACATGCACAAATATACACACATACATGCCACAAACGCACACACCCAGGCACACTCAGAAGTTCACTGACGTTATCTGCCCTAGCAAAAAACTGGAGATGACTTTAAATGACATCAGTAGGCAGTAGATAAATAAATTTTGTATTTCCAAAATTTGGAATGGCAGTTAGCTATTAAAAGGAAGGAAGACGATCTAGGCACCAGTATCATCGGAAGATGTCTATGATACATTAGGTGGGGGAAAAAACAAGTCACAGGCATCTATAGAATGATCCAAATTCTGTTCTTTAAATTTATTATATGTAACATACACAAATGAATATATACATATATGTGCACATGTTCAATATGCACAGAAAGTGTTATGAATATTTGATACATTATCAAACTGTTCGCAAAGGTGACCACCAAGGAGGTAAGTAGCATCAGGGGTGAAGGTGAAAGGGAGAACTTACCGAATAAACTCTTACATTTTTCTTTTCTCCTTTTTGTTTTATTTATTTATTTTTTAAAGATTATTTATTTGAGAGAGAGAGCATGAGTGGGGGGAGGGGCAAAAGGAGAGGGAGAGAGAGAGAGAAGCACACTCTCCACCGAGCATGGAGCCCAACTCGGGACTCAATTCCACAACCCTGAGACCATGACCCGAGCTGAAATCAAGAGTCAGACACTTAACTGACCATGCCACCCAGGTGTCCCCCCTTTTGTTTTAAAATAAGCATGTGCTTTTCTAAAGCTTACAAAAATTAAGATAGAAGAAAATCATGATCAGTTAGGTTACAGTCTCAAAATACTGACATAGAGACAACGGCAAGCGAAAGAAAATGAGGAAATCAAGTCATCCTGCAACTTTCTTTTTTCCCCAAGAAAAGAAGGAATGAGTGGCGAAGGAATTAGTCTAGTTTTGCTTTAAAGGGTGTCAATTTAGTTATGGTTTTGCAAATACTTTGAACGTGGGCTCAAAATGTCAAAGTCCTACGTCTTTCAAGGACAAAGACTCTACAGCAAATAGCCTCCATTAATTGCTTCCAATGTCCGTACTATTTTGTGAGTTTCACGTCCCCGGGAAAATGTTTGCAAAATTCAAACCATGGGCCTTCAATATTACTTAGAAGACATAAACAAATTAAAATAAGGCCAGCCTAAGCCAGTTGTGTTTATCAACCTGATCCCCTCGGAAAATGAGAAATGAAGTCAAATACCCTTTAATGCTATTTATTAGTGGAGTAATATAATACATTTTGACAAGTTGAACAGTTGTAACAGGCAGCTGTTAAAGTCTCTACAGGGCCTGCTTAGAATGAAAACAGGAGGGAGAGACGGCTCTATAACTGGGTTTTAGGAACAGCTCAGCCATCAACTATACCCTAACCAAGTACTTTTATCCAGTTAATTTACGGTAGGAATCCCTTAGGGTCTCCAGCCGTCTACCGGTGCAGCTCATTAGAGCCCAGTATCCAACTTTTCTCATTGTAACACTGAAAGCATTTATGCTTAAAATGTAATTAAACTTAAAACAAACAAGATCTTTATTCCCTGATAGTCCTGCTATTTTTAAATTGACAAAGGCATGAACTTCTATAGGATTATTTCAAAAGCACTATACATTTCAGCCACTTATGGCAAGACATTTGCCCAACTGTTCATCCTGGATGCAATTAGAAATCTAAATACTTGGGTAACGGGTTTCTACTGGGAATTAAACTTGCAGATCTCTTACAAACGAGTAATGTGGTAAGACTTGCTGTCCAATGAGGTGTCTTATTGAAATATCCCAGGCCGGTTCACTTGTCACGGCTGTCGTCTTAGCCACTCGTACTCACAGTGTATAGCTTTCATTACGAAAATAGAAATTTGTGTCCTAAGTGCTGTTACATGACTAATGCTAAATATTTAATTCCCTGGGGTTCCAATTATGGTTGAGCCCTGGCAACACTGATTCTACTTTTTAATAACAACTGTAAAAGCAATTTGAGCATTTTTCAATTAATTAAATACATAGCGAACGAGTAACCTCTTGTCATTTTGCCCTCCAGGACCTGAGCTAATTGGTGTAGGAGAAAATGTTTTGAAAATTAACTGATATTCCGGTCTGCACAGTTATACCATTAAACTCTGGTTTGCAGAATGAAGTTTGTCTTCTAATAGTTACACTCCATAGAGTCCGCAGATGTGAGGAACTACCTACGTTTTATGTACTTAACGGTGCCTCTAATTAGAGCAGAGTTGAAAGTCGAGCGTAGCTTCCCTAAACACCAGTCAGTACCAATAACGCTTGGCATTGTTCACAGATAAATGCAAGAGATTTCAACAGGGGAAGGCTTCCCGGATTTCATTCCGTGTATTCACAATTTAGCTTAGCCATTTAAAAAGTTTGCCCGTAAGAATTCCTATCGTTAATTATAGTCACAGACACAAAGAGCCCCCAAAATAAATTCTGACATTTCTGTCACAGGAGAAAGTTCCACACCAAACGTCTGGGAAAGTTCTTCCTTTTCAACACTGTCGCAGTTTCTCCTTCCGCCACAGAACAATGTCATAATAAGTTCTAAATTGGTTTCTCAGCTTTGGAAGCACGGTGACGATGAATCATAAAAGCAGATGCTGTTTTACCCACATTTTTAAATGAACCTTTTTCTGAAGTGCAATGAAATCTGATTAAAGAGACCATCTCCTTGTAGAAAAACGTCTCTGACAGGTGTTCTTCCAGCCCCGAGTCTTGATTGGCCATAATCTAAAATCCATGCTCGGAAAGCGAATGCCTTTTCGGCAGCTGTCTTTCTAACAGAGATGATCCCCTAAACAGGTTTCACTGAATTAGGAATCTCAGCAAAAGCATTATGGCTCATGGAATAAGACACGGAAAGTGAAATTAATCACTCTGGGAGAGAGGGGAAAAATAATAGGGAACATGTAATCATTTCCATACCGATTTTTAGGGTTTAAGTCTTCAATATCTTGAAGATTTTAGTAACATCTTTGAGAAATGAACTTTAATTACAGGATTAACTTGATGGTACCCGTCTGTTAATATAAATAGATCAGCCTTAATTTTGTGATTTTTAAACAACTAAAGTAGATAATGAGAGCATTTTAGAATGTGGGGGGGTTGGGGGGACTCCTCAGGGAGGATTTCTAGTCTGTCATTGAATACACGCCAACACATAAAAATGAAAAGGAAAATATACACCTGCTTATGGTTTATTTCAATATTACTCTATATGGAAGGTAGCATCTTATCAGACCTTCAAAACCATTGGCCATCGGCTTAATATGGCCTATCATTAACAATTCTTTTTTTTAAATCATTAACAATTCTTAAAAAAAAAAAGCCACAGAATTTGTAAATGACGTATTAAATCCAGTATTGCCAATGATGTTATTTCCAGCCCAAAGAACAGCTTAAATTTTAAAATCTAAAAATAAAGACACAAGTGGTAAAGATATTGTTTGTATTAAGGAATGGGTAGGAAAGGATTCCAAAATAATGTAGTACTTAGTTCTGGAAAAGGATTTCATTAACAGAATACTTATCTGCGACCAAAACACAACTAAGTAAAGCAACGAAGTAAAGGCTCCCTAAAACACTGGACAATCGCCCACATGATAACCAAAGCCTCTGTATTTCGTCCCGGGGCCCTTAAACTATTGACCAGCTGGCCCTCGGATCCCAAAAAGGCAGGAGCAGATCAGGGCTAGTTGAAGACAATAGACTTCTCCTCAGGATCACATGCCCATCAAATTCCCCTCCTCCTCGTTTTAGATGACCTGAGGCTTCATCTACTCAGAGCGGTTGGCTGCTCCAATCTGAGAACATTGAGAACCAAGTCGCACCTACGACTCACCAGTACAATTACATAGGAGCTGGGGGTTGGGGGGAGCTCATTGGTCTGGGAAGCAGAGGTCTGGGCTCAGTCCCAAAGGCACTAAGTGTGGTATGACCTTGGGCAGGTCACTAGATGCCCTGCACCTCTGATCTCCCGGTTCTGACATACAGGATCATATAATCCCTGCGTTGTGCTGAAGACTCCATAAGAAAACACGATGAAACACTGGAGAAGCTGCAAAGCGCCATGGAAATGTTAAGATAACCAAGACTTCCGGTCTAACGTTCACCTACTGGGACCTTTAACAACACGTTTCATTCATTTATTGTGCAAAGAACCTGAAGTTTAAAATGTATGTAATGCATCCATAATCATGTGCATTTAAAAAATTAGAACAATTGGGGCACCTGTGTGGCTCAGTCGGTTAAGCGTCTGCCTTCGGCTCAGGTCATAATCCCAGGGTCCTGGGATTGAGCCCTGAATTGGGCTCCCTGCTCAGCAGAGGATCTGCTTCTCCCTCTGCCTCTCCCCCACCCCAACTCACGCTCTTGCTCTCTCTCAAATAAATAAATAAAATCTTTAAAAAAAATTAAACAAAAATAAAAATAAATTTTTATTTTATATAAAAACTCCACAGTTTTGACCTGAGAGTCTTTTAGAATTAAGGCGTTAGCTTTCGTCCCGATAAATTACAAGCCTAAAGAACATATGTTGAGCATTTTATAAAAAAGGAAAAAGAAGCAATAGGATAAAGAAGAAAAGGAGAACTACCAGGCTATTATTACAACATAGGCATCATTTAATAAACTCCGAACTAAAATGAGGTCTGCGACACGAGGCCCAGAGCCCCCTACGCCATAGGGAACCATCGACTTCTGCAGAGCCCTGCCAAGCAGAGAAGCGTTTCGAGGGAAGGAGTTAGAGCAGCTGTCCCCCAGTTAAATATCCAGTTGCCTGAAACACACGGAGCATGGATGTGTTTGGGAACAAGGGTTTTTGCAGGGACAAGGGCAGTTTGTGAATTAATACACCACTGTGGTATGGGAGCTGTGAGTGGGCCCCCAGAAGTCCTGTCTTGGGTTGGCCTGTATTCTAAGGAGCGCCCTCGCTGGTCCCCAAGTGCACAAAAGCATGAAAAGAGCAATCTGAAGAGCAGAGGAAGGACTACAGGTAGGACCGGTGAGAAGTCGAGATGACAGCAACTGAACAAACAGGACCATTTTAACAAATGGCAAGGAGAACTGAAAATAAATAAATAAATAAATAAATAAATAAATAAATAAATAAAACAAAACAAAACTCCCATGTCCATTAACGAGAGCTGAGTTAGACAGGACAAGTCTTCCTGATGACCATGAGTTCCTATCAAAGTTCAATGAGACTCGGTTTCCAAGATAAGAGGGAAAGGCATGATCCAATTTTAAAAGGTTTCCCTCACAAATAGTTAATGTTCATTCTTGAAACTTGGCTATCTTGTATAACCCACTCCCTGAGGGTTCCAGATTATCGTGGTTTTACTGTAGTTAGATAGTTTTATGGTTAATGTACTGCGGTATAAGTAAATATAGCTTAGCCTAAGCGTCTCCACTGAAAATATGTATGTCATAAAATGACAAATAAAATAGGTCAATAACCAAACCCGTAGTAAATAATTCAAGCATAAAAGTACATCACATCAGAATGAACTAAAACTGATCCGCTTCAGACGTGATACATTTATTCAATGGACTTCGACGGTAAAAAGAAACGTCCGAAGATAAATGGTGAGAAAGGAGGTATCGAAATCGCTAACTTACACCCTTTTGATAAAGTCTCACTAGTTATGTGCCACACTCATGAGAAAAGCCTATAGAAAAACAAAGCTAGCTAGAATATTATAATACTGTACACCAGGCTGATTTGATTTTACATCATAAAAACGTAGGAGGTGCTCACTAAATTGATGCTGCCTGGAAATATAATTGATAAGTGGCTTGAATGTCCTATAAATTAAAGGTAGGAAATATCAGGAATATCACCAATGCTTCCTGGGAGTGTTTAGACACCTAACACACAAGGAAAGAGAAAGAGTCTGAGATCATCAAGAACACTGTTCCACTGCCAGCTACGAAAGGCACACCGACTAGGACCGCGTCTAAGAGCAGAAGCAGCTGGGTGAACAATGTCCTGCTCTGCTTAGCTTCCAGGGTAGGGACTGTGGCCAATCTGAAGACACTCCAAACGGCATCAGCAGACAACGAGGACAAAATCAGGGTTCCAGCCTCACAGCTCCCTCGGCTCTAGCGTCATTACTAGATGGTCCTGGTCAGTCAGGACGACAGAAGAGGCCGTGATATGTGACTTCGAGGAGACAGGGAGGCAGAGTGACCTCCATGGAGCCCCTTGGGGGCCAAGGGAGGTGACAAAAGGCTCTATCTTCCTTCACCTCCTTGCCTAGTGCTGATTACATCAGGGTTTGAGTAACCCCACTGTTCTGGATTTTAATTGACGGGGCTCTTGGGTTTGGGCATTTGAGAGAGTACATAACCGTGGACACGAGCGTGCTCACCTTTCACATCTACTGGCTAAGTGCACGCGTCGGTCCACCGTCTACTTCTCTATTAACTCAAAGACATTAGTAGTGGTAACCTTCGCAGGTTTTCACATAGGCTGCGAATTCTAGACAGTCTATCTAGACCGTGGACCGTTCCAGGTGTACCCTAGTTTAGGAAAAGTTTAACTCGACTCTCCCAGGTCCCACATTCGCACAGCCCACCAAATCCCAGGCAGGGCAAGGCTGCCATTCCAGAATCACTTCATGGCAACACTTCATTCCCAAAAAGCTCTGGAGCGGGAACCTCTCTCGTTCTCTCTCGTGAAGACCTGGGTGAAGGATTCATTTTACAAACACTTCCATGGTGTTCAGTGCGTGCCACGCAGCTTTCGCTGTCCTTACACTGTCAGGAAAGGACAATTCAAGCCTCTGCTACTGATAGGCAAGTAGAAGCAGGTGAAACATTGTTTGTGCCGTTTGGAAAGAAGAAAAAAAGATCCAGGGATTTAGAAAGTCTAAAGGTAAAGCTAGCGAGGCGTCTGAATGGTTGTTTAGAGACAGGGCAGAAGAAGGGGGATATTCTCTCTCCTTTGAGTGGGGGTTGACCAACTACAGTCCGTGGGCTAAAATGCAGCCTGCGGCCTGTTTTTGTAAATGTTACCGGAAGACTTTAGTCAAAGTGTCATTGGAACGCAGCCATACCCACTTGCCCATGGCTGCTTTTGCCGCGCAGTGACAAAACATCCAGTTCCAATGGATGCTGTCTGGCCCACAAAGCCGAAAATATTCACTCTGTGGCTCGTTAGAGAAAAGGTTTGCTAAGCCCTGCTTCCTTGGGGCTGTCTCTGAGAAGGATGGGCCTCCCAGGAGAGCTGCCCCCATCCTGGAAAGCTTCTTCTCTACCCCCAACCTCAATTAGCCTCTTCCCTGCTCTCCCCCATCCCTGAGATATCCAGATGCTGGTTTCAGAGTTATTTAGTAAGGACGCGGCAGGGCCCGCTGGGGTCTACTCCAGCAAAGCAACCACTGCGGGAGGGGATGCACGGCTGGGATGGCAGACAACGATGCTAACAGCGTCCCCTGGTCGGGTGGGGAGCAGCCTTGCAAATGGCGCTGAGGGGCAGGAAAGTGTTAGGCAGGGGCTGTCCACCTAAATGATTTAAGCAAGGGTGTGACAGGATCAGATGAGGTGAGAAGTGTCTCTGTTCTCCCACATGCTGCTGTACCCTTCCCACCATGTCCACTCTGAAATTCCCTAATCATCCTTCTCTATGTACTCCAGGCAGTTCAACCTCCTTCCCTGGGCACTCAGGGCACTTTCTGACACCTGCAAAAGTCTATCGTTAACACATCAAGTCATCATTTTTCTCAACTGCCTCTTTGTCCCATGCTTTTCCATCTATCTGTAATGATGGACCAACGGTTTGAAGTTGTTTGATTTTGTTTCTCATTCCAATCTTCTGCAGATCAGTATTTTTGTAAAATACAAAATCATGCACTTGGATATCAGGGCAATGTCAAATTGCTATGCAAATTTCTCCAATCTTTTTCTTATCTCTGATGTTTATCTTGTCACAGGCTGATAATAAACATCTGTGTCAATGAATTCAGTAAAGGGGCAGGATACAAAATTAATATGCAAAAATCAGTAGCATTTCTATACACTAACAACAGATTTTCTGAAAAAGAAATTAAAAAGCAATCCCATTTTTAACAGCACCAAATACAATAAAATAGTGATGAATAAATTTAGCCAAGGACATTGATGAAAATATAAGACATTGATGAAAGAAACTGAAAAAGACACAAGTAAATGGAAAGGTATCCTGTGTACATGGATTGGAAAAAATTAATATTGTTAAAATGTCGATATTACCAAAAGATTGAATGCAATCTCTACCAAGACTCTAATGGCACTTTTTGCAGAAATACAAAAAACATTCCTAAAATTTATACAGAACCACAGAAGATCTCCTGAATAGCAAAAGTAATCCTGAGAAAGAACAAAGCAGGAGGCATCACACTTCCTCATTTCAAGCTATATTATAAAACCATAGTAATAAAACAGTATGGTATTTGCATTAAAAAACAAATAGACCAGTGAAACAGAATTGAGAGCACAGAAATAAACCCACATACATGGTCAATTAATATTTAATAAGGGAGGCAAGAATAATCCTGGAGAAAAGCAGTCTCATCAATAAATGGGATGGTAAAATTGGAAATTAAAATGTAAAAGAATGAAACTTGACCCCTATCTTTCACCACTCACAAAAATCACCTCTAAATGGATTAAAGACTTAAATATAAACCATGAAATTCCTAGAGGAAAACACATGTTACAGGCTCCTTGACTTGGGTCTTGGTAATGAATTTTTTAAAACCACACCTCACAAGCAACAAAATAAAAAAACAAACAAGTGGACTGTATCAAACCGAAAAGCTTCTGCACAGCAAAAGAAACCATTAACAAAATGAAAAGATGATCTATAGAATGGGGAAAAGTATTTGCAAATATCTGAAATTTCTATATATCTGATAAGAAGTTAATATCGAATATATATAAACTATAGAAAGAATTCATAAAACTCAATAGCAAAACAAAACAAACAAAACCCAAAATAAACAAATAATCCAATTATAAAATGGGCAAAAACTTGAATAGACTTTTTTCCAAAGAAGACATAGGAACTCCCAACAGATACATGGCAAGATGCTCAGCATCAGTGATCATTAGGGAATGCAAAGGAAAACGACAATGAGATATCTCATTGATATCTCATTGAGATATCAATGACAAGAAATAACAAGAGACAAAAGATAAGAGATAACAAATGCTGGCATGGATGTGAAGAAAAAGGAACCCTTGTAAACTCTAGCTGGGATTACAAATTAGTACAGCCACTATGGAAAACAGTATGGAGTTTCCTCAAAAAATTAAAAATAAAACTACCAATAATCCATCAATTCACTTGCCGGGAATATAGCCAAAAGAAATCAGACACTAACTTAAAAAGATATCTGCACCCCCATGTTCATAGCAGCATTATTTATAATAGCCAAGACACGGAGAGAATCTAAGAATCCATTGACGGCTGAATGGATATTCATAGATAGAGCTACAAGGAGAAATAAATGAATCTACTATTACAGTTGAAGACTTCAACACCCTTCTATCATAAATGAATAGACCCAGCAATTAGAAAATCAGTAAGGACATAATTGGAACTCAACACCACCATCAATAAACTAGATATAATGGACATCTGTTGATTATTTCATCCAACAACAGCAGAACACACATTCTTCTCAAGCTCACATGGAACATTCACTAAGGCAGACTACATTCCGGGCCATAAAACACACTTTAACAAATTTAAAAGAATAGGATCCATACAATATATGCTTCCAAACTACACTTGAATTAAACTTAGTGAAACCAGTAAGATAGTTGAAAGACTCAAAATAATTGAAAATTAAATAACACATGGGTCAAAGAAGAAATCTCAAGAGAAATTTCAAAACATTTTGAACTAAATGAAAATGAAAACACAACTTAGCAAAATTTGTGGGATGGAAGGAAAGCAGTGCTTAGAGAAAAATTCATAGCTTTTGAAGGCATTTATTAGAGAAAAAGAAAGTTCTAAAAACAATAATCTAAGTTTCCACCTTAGGAAATTAGAGAAGAGCAAGTTAAATCCAAAGTAAGCAGAAGAAAAGAAATAATAAAAATTAGAGCAAGAATCAATTAAATTAANCTTTAAAAAAAAAAAAAAAAAAAAAGAATCAATTAAATTAAAACCAAGAAATCAATGGAGAAAAATCAATGAAACCAAAAGCTAGTTCTTTGAAAAAGATTAATGAAATTTATAATCTTCTAGCCAAGCTAATTAAGAAAAAAAGAGAGAGAGCACAAATTACTAATATCATAAGTGAAAGGGGGACATCACTGCAGATCCAATGGACAATAAAAAGATAATAAAGGAATGAATGTCATGTTTACAAATTTAACAATCCCTTAAAAGACGCAATCCGCCAAAACCTACCCAAGGATAAACAATCTGAATAGGCCTCTATCTATTCAAGAAATTGAGTCAATAATTAATAATCTTCCAAAACAGATAACACTAGGCCCAGATGGGTTCACTGGTGAATTCTACCAAACATTTAAGAAAGAAATTATACCAATTCTCTTCAGTCTCTTTTGGAAGACAGAAGCAGAGGGAAAACTTCTAACTCATTCTATAAGGTCAGTGTTACCATAGCACCAAAACCAGAAAAAGACACTTAGACATTATAAAAAAGAAAATTACAAACCAATATCTCTCATGAACATAGATGCAAAAATCCTCAACAAAATACTGGCAATTAAGCCTAACAATGTATAAAAAGAATTATATAACATGGGTGCAGAATTATACACCACAGATGTATAAATGGGATTTATGTCAGGTGAGCAAGGCTGGTTCAACATCAGAAAATCAATTAATGTAATCCACCACAACAACAGGCTAAAAAAGAAAAAAATAATCACATGATCTTATATGCAGGAAAAGCATTTGATGAAATCCTACACTCATTCATGACCAAAACTCTCAGTAAACTAATAGAGTAGAATCTCCTCAATTTGATAAAGCATGTCAGCAAAAACCCCTGCAGCTAACATCATACTCCATGGCGAGAAAACAGAAGCTTTACCATGCAGATTAAGAGAAGACAAGGATGTCCCAACTCACCACTCCTTCTCAGCATTGTACTAGATGTCCTAATTAATGTAATAAGACAGGAAAAAGAAATAAAAGGTATACAGATTGGGAACAAAGCAATAAAACTGTATAAGCAGATAACATGATTGTCTATGTAGAAAATTGGAATCAATAACCCCCCAAAACCCTGTAATTAATAAACAATTACAGCAAGATAGGAGGATACAAGTTCAATATAGAAAAGTCAATTGCTTTCTTATATGCCAGCAATGAATAAGTGGAATTTGAAATTATAATTATAATGAAATACTTACGTATAATCTAACAAAATATGTATAAGATCTCTATGAGGAAAACTACAAAACTCTGATGAGAGAAATAAAAGAAAAACTAAATAAATGAAGAGATAGCTCATGTTCATAGATAGGAAGACCCAATATTATCAAGATGTCAGTTTTTCTCAACCTGATCTATAGATTACATGCAATCCCAATAAAAATCCCAACAAGTTATTTGTCAAAATAGACAAACTGATTCTAAAATTTATATGGAGAGGCAAAGATCCAGCATAGTTAACACAAGATTGAGAAAGAACAAAGTTGGAGGCCTGACACTACCACTTGAAGACTAATTAGAAAGATACTAATCAAGACAGTAGCATTGGTGAGACAATAGATGAACAGAAAAGAAACTCCGGTGGCAAGCCTCTCGGGTCCCCTCCCTCTTCAGGAGCTCTGTACTATTGTTCGATACTAATGCTTTGATGCCCATCAAAAAAAAAAAAAAAAAAAAAAGAATAGATCAATGGAATAGAATAGAGCCTAGAAACAGACCCACGTAGGGACTCCTGGGTAGCTCAGTCAGTTAAGTGTCTGCCTTTGGCTCAGATCATGATCCCAGAGTCCTGGGATGGAGTCCCGAATTGGGCTCCCTGTTCAGTGGGGAATCTGCTTCTCCCTCTCCCCCACCCCTTCCCCCTGCTCATGCTGTCTCTCTCTCATATAAATAAAATCTTTAAAACAAAACAAAGAGACAGACCCATGTAAATCCAGTAAACAAATCTCTGATAAAGGAGATGAGGCAATACATGGAGCAAAGAGAGTTCTTTTCAACAAATGGTGTTGGAACAAGTGGACATCCATATTCAAAAAAGTGAATCCAGACACAGACTTTTAGCCCCTCACAGAAATTTATTCACAATGGGTTACAGACCTAAATGTAAAACATAAAATTATAAAACTCCTAGCCAGTAATATAGGAGAAAATCTGGATGACACTGGATTTGATAATAAGTTTTTACAGACCACTAAACACATGATCCATGAGAGAAAGAATTGGTAAGGTGGATTTCATTAACATCAAAATTTTTTGCTCTGTGAAAGACACCATCCAGAGAATGAAAAGACAAACCATAGACTTGGAGAAAACATTTGTGAAAGACACATCTGATAAAGGACAGTTACCCAAAATAGACAAAGAATCCTTAAAATTCAGCAATAAGAAAATGAGCAACCCAACTAAAAAATGGGCCAAAGACCTTATCAGGAACCTCCACAAAGAAGATATACAGCTGGCAAATAAGCACATGAAAAGATACCATAGGCCATCAGTGAACTGCGAATTAAAAGAATCATAAGATAGCACTGCACACTTATTAGAATGGCCAAAATGCAAAGCACTGACACCACCAAGTGCTGGTGATGATACGGAGCAACAAGAACTCTCATTCATTGTTGACGGTAATGGACAACGATACAACCATTTTCGCAGACAGTTTGGCAACTAAATATAAAACTAGATACTCTTACCATACATTCCAGCAATGGCCCTCCTTGGTATTTACCCAAAGGAGTTGAAAATTTATGTCCACCCAAAAACTTGCACACAGATATTTATAGCAGCTTTAGTCATAATTGCCAAAATGTGGAAACAACCAAGATGTCCTTCATTAGGTGAATGGATAAACTGTGGTACATCTACACAATGGAATGTTATTCAGCCCTAAAAACAGAAATGAGCTATCACACTAGGAAAACACACGGAGGAACCTTAAATGCAGATTACTAAACTAAGTAAGTCAATCTGCAAAGCTGCATACTGTGTGATTCCAACTATAACATCTGGAAAAGACAAAACTACAGAGACAGGAAGAGGTCAGTGGTTGACAAGAGCTAGTGGGGAGGAGGAAGGAGGGGTGAGTAGGTGGAGCACAGCATTTTTAGGGCAGTGAAACTATTCTGTATGACACTGTAATGGTGGATACATATCATTATACATTTGTCCAAATTCACAGAATGTCCAACACCAAGAGTGAACTCTAATGTCAACTATGGACTTTGGCTGATTATGATGTATAAATGTAGGCTCACCCATCCTAACAAATGTCCCACTCTGATGGGAATGTTGGTAGTGGGGGAAGCCTCCCATGATAGTAGGAACAGATTGAGGTGCGGGATTTAAGAGGTTTTAGAAGGTAAAATTGACCCAACCTGATAGAAGCTATGAGAGTAACACTGACCTGATTTGGTAACTAGGGCAAGAGCGATGTCATGAACCAATACAGTATGTTCAGGAGGGCATGGGAAGAAGTAGACTCAGGGCAGAGAGGACAGAGGGGTGATCGGGAGCTGTCCCAGTAGGCAGCTGAAAATCTGAGACCAGAGTTGGAGCAAGGGAACGGTCCTGAAGGGAAGGCAGTGCTCGGGAGAGCAGTCACCTTTGAGGGGTACATCAAAGGAGGTGGTCTACAAAAGCCACAGGGTCAGAGGCCAAAGAACCCAGGGACAGCAGCATCTCGGAAGCCAAAGACACTGTAACATGCACAGTGTGGTTAAGTCCAGTGAGATTGAAAACCATCAGATCTAGCCCTTTGGGTAATTAGAAAACCAGATCAAGTGTGACGAATGGAAAGTTGGAGTGGAGAAAGCTAACATAAAGCCATAATTCTACAGACACATCTTTCTACAAGCTCGGCAGTGAAGGAGGGAATATTCTGAGTGGAGCTTAGTGGGAGACACTGAGTCTACAGGGAACATTTTAGAATGGGAGCAATTGAAGAAAAGAAATTAAGTGAAGAGGGAGATTTTTAAAATGCAGATTAGTCAAGAAATTGGGAGAAAATGGAAAAGAGAAAACAAGGGTTACCTAGACAGGAGACAAGCTACCCATTCTGAAAAATGGGGAACGGTAGTAAGGTTGGGCACGGAAAAGGTATGGAAATAATTTAACATGGTTTGCTCAAAAATCGATCTCATTTGGTTTTACAATCAAAATGTGCACTAACTCAGCTTCTCAGTGGATGTCAGGGTTTTCAAAGTCAAAAATTCAAGTCAGTACCAAGTTCCAACCCCCTTCTAACTCTAAAACCTGGGTATTCCAACTCAACTATTTTGGTTCTCACTCTTATGAGCAAACAAGTTCGATCTCTATTTCGTAAGCACCCTGCAATAGTCAGGAATTACTACTGTCCATATCTACTCCAGTCTCTGCTTTCCACCAGCCCCACCTCGTCGGGTAGAAAGTCAAGGTGGCCCTGAACTCTGTTTTGTGTTCCTCCTGTGAACATGGCAGCGCCCTCGGAGGTGTAAGTGTCATTATCATGGCTGTGAGAGTCCTAAGTTTTCCTCATGATGTACGTCAATTACAGCAAGCAGATATAGACAGGAATATCATAAAAAGCTACCTTTGTGATTAACAATCCACCGGCTAGACTATAAACTCTGTGAAGGAAGAACCGCGCCCACTGTGGTCTCTACTTTATGACCAATGCTAGCCAGTATCCAGTGCCTAGATGTTAAGTAAGTACATGTGGAATGAATGCCTGAGATAATAAGATCCAGAAAATATTACATACTAATCACTTAAGCTTATGTTGTAATCCAAACTCATCAAGTTTCCCAAAATAAAAAAAAATATTCTCCAGTGCTTTTGCTTGGAAATGTTTTTGGCCCTCTCTATCTTAAAATTTCTATGCACAATTGAAATTTAGTACACTTCATGTTTTGGGGGACAGCTATGGCTGGGAACACTCACTTTACTCCCTTTACGTACTTTTCAACCCCATCTTTTTCCAAACAAACATTGCCTGGTGATACTGAACCGTTCATCTCAGTCTTGCTTTTCACAGCTGTGTCACGTGCTGAAGAACATTTAATAAGGAAAGAAAACATTTTTTTTTGAGACATTTTCCCTTTAAGAGAAAAAACAAATTGCACCACTGGGGAAGAGAACTGGTCCCGCCTGCTTACTAGATGTTGAGTTCCAAACTTCTTAGCTATTCTACTAGGTCTCAAAACCAGCTGCTTGGCCCACACGGTGTCTCTTATTCCCATCAGACCTACCCTCCTGGGATCTCGGTCCCAGAACACCAACACCATGACCTGATTGTTTAAGTCCTGTGGACACCCTCGTGGTCATACTTTTCCTTTACCCTCATATGAAACCAGTCACTAAGCCCTTTTATTTCTAGCATCTCCGTGTTTCCCATCAATCCTTCAACACCTCTCCTTCCCTGGCCCCTCTCCCAGCTCGGACAACCGTTCCCTCCCTCCTGCACACTTACCCGCAACCGTCAGCCAACTAGTCTCTCACCACCCGATCTTGCTGGACTCCACTGCGCTCCCCCCACCCCCAAGGCCACCAAAGAGGCATCTGTAAAACGCACACCTGATCAGGCGGACCTCAGATGAAGTGCAAGCTCCTCGCCAGGCAGACGAAAGCCCTCTGCAGCCCAGCTGCCTCTCATCTCTCTTTCCCATCTCCGCCCACACCCTTCCTGCTCTTCTCAAACTTCTCAGACTCCCATATGCATCAGCCTCTCCTGCTCTTTTCGGTCTTTACTTCCCTCTGCCTGGAGCCTTCTTCCTTCAGGGCTCAACCCTAATGCCCCTCTCTTCCAGGAAGCCTTCCTTGACCTTGTCCGCCATTCTATCATGCTTGCTTAGGAATTGCGCCCCTGTGGGCCCACAGCATCTTGGCTTCCCCTCTTACTGTGCTGGGCTTAAATGGTGAAATGGTCTGTTTACGCCCCGTCTCCAGAGTAGAGGCTAAGCCCTACGCTCCACAAGCAAACACCATGTGCTGTTCACCATTCCATCTCCAGGCCTGAGCCCCATGCTCACTTCACTGAATTCAGGGAACATGTCGGATTCATATTTGGTTCCCTGGATTTATCACAATGCTTAGGTACAGCAGATAGGCCTAAATAGTAGTGAATGAATGCAATATTCTACTGGCTGAAATTCAGTTCTGAGATTAACACGCTTGAACTGGCGACTTATGCCCAAATTTGGTGCCCAAATGTTGGTATGACATGTACAGATGGGAAGTAGACATTTATTTCTGACATAGAATAAGATACACCAGGAATAGGGTTGTGATATAAGCGTCCCTAAGTTGAATTCCCAGAACTGGGGACAGGCATTTTCAAGTCGGCTGTGTTTGCTTTTTGCTCTTGATTTTAAAGATTCGGGTTATGACTTACTAGCTAGTCATTTTGTCTTGCTGGGACTCAGTTTCTTCCCATGTAAAATGAGGCTTTTCCAGATTCAAAAGCCTTCAGGAGGAAGTGGCCTGCTATTTTTATACATTGAGTTTGAAAGGCATTTGGAATAAGAAGGTTCCGGAAAAAAAGAAAATACTCTACCAAAGGGTCTTGCAACTCACACTTTAGTGTATTCATACATAAATTTTAAAGATGGCAAGTGGGTTAAGGTAATTTAGCAATAAGTTGTTCTAAAACCATTTTGTGGAGAATATATATATAAACAATTATAGACAAAATTATAAAGTGCCTGGTATTTTAGAAGAATATACAGAGAATACAGCAATCATGGCAGAGTCAGGAAGTCTAGTGGTAACCAACCTATGATTTGCAGTATTTGTAAAAAAAATTTTTAAAAACTAAAATTGCACTGTTTTATTTTATTTTTTAAACTGCTAAACAATATTACAAGATGAATCCACAATGCTTCCTCTTCATATATACTCAAAACTCTTACGTCACCGACCTAGTGTAGCTCTTCCACGAAGCACATAGTGTTGGCGATGCCACATAGTTGGGCATATTGGGATCGATATCATTACGTATAAAACCCTGAGTACCTTAATTTTGATGTCTTTTATAACCACTTTGATCAAATCTACAATTTACACAAATGTAGAGAAACTCTAATAGATGCTTAGGTCTCTTCCTTTTCCAAGTTCCCAAGTTCAAGGGGCCTTGGTGATATGAGAACTTCCTCTTTTAGTTTCCTAAAATTAGATGTATATTTAGAAAAGGCCCTTAATCTTACCACCTTGAGCACTTAAAAAAAAGAGCAGAAATACTTGTATTTTCTTAGCTTACTTAAAATAGTTGCTTAGTGAAGTCATCAGCTCTCTCTAAATGTTACAAATCTTTTCTTGATGTAAAGTTTTATCTATATACAATCTTGGAGTTTTCATTTTGGAGCTTTAAGAACTTTAAGTTCTTTTGTTATTTAAAGACCAAAATAGGGGCACCTGGGTGGCACAGCAGTTGGGCATCTGCCTTCGGCTCAGGGCGTGATCCCGGCATTATGGGATCAAGCCCCACATCAGGCTCCTCCACTGTGAGCCTGCTTCTTCCTCTCCCACTCCCCCTGCTTGTGTTCCCTCTCTCGCTGGCTGTCTCTATCTCTGTCAAATAAATAAATAAAATCTTAAAAAAAAAATTAAAGACCAAAATAAACTAAAATTTTAAGAAGTATGATAGTCTTATAGATTATGCATTTAAGACACCAGAAAAGTGTGAAACCTCTTATTCCTTATCAAACATAAAGGGAGGGAGAGCAAAAATTTTGTTTTACACATACACACACACAAACAGATGGAGACTTAAAAGCTAAAACATACTTCCAAGCCCTAGTTTTAGGAGGAAGAGTATCCGTTTGTTTTTTCACTCAAACCCATGTATTTAAATTCAAATATTACTTTTTTTTTGTTTTTAAGATTTTATGTATTTATTTGACAGAGAGAGAGAAGAAGGAGAGCAAGTGCAAGCAGGGGGAGCTGCAGGCTGAGGCAGGGGGAGAGGGAGAAGCAGGCTTCCCCCTGAGCAGAGAGCCGGACGTGAGGCTTGATCCCAGGACCCCTGGATCATGACCTGAGCTGAAGGCAGACGCTTAACCGACTGAGCCACCCAGGCGCCCCGCAAGTATTACTTTTTTAAATAGCATGCCCCATTTCTGGTGAGTTCCTAAAACACAGCAAGCTGTTAAATAAGACTTTTGGGCAGTGACATACCCCTTCAATGCCCCAGGAAATTCTAGCCAGACCAGATTCCACTCCACTTTCGACAAACCACACAAGAGCTCATTTCCATCTCTTTGCTGGTATCCTCCTCCGTATCACGTTTACGATCCTTCAAAATTCCAGTCGGCCATCTTCCCTGAGGCCTGCTCCGGCAGTTCTAGCTGGCCTAGCCTTTCTCCCGAGTTCTGAAGGGTCTGGATTTCTAGTAATGCGCAGTCATGTTGGTCTCTCAGTTTCTTTTTACTTTCTCTCCTGTCCCTACCCCCTAATCTATGCCCTATGAGAACCAGGCTAAAAGAAGAGGGGGGCTGTCTTGCCTTCTTTCTTGTTCAGTTCCCAGCACCGGGAAGTGCCGGAACATGGGTGCTTCAGTAGCTGTTTAATGATGAGTGACCTACTGGTATTTAAAGACCACGTGTGCACATGCTATCTTTTATCCAGGTCCTTTTTAAGGGCAAGGACTATGTTATTGTCTTAGATCATTTCTATCACCATGGTCATAAACATAACAGGCTAAAGATAGAAACTATATTTAGAAGCACGGAAAGATTGGGGTCTCCAGAACCTAGTGCCTCACTCAGAAAAGTTAAAGATTTATAATATGACTTTTGTTAGCAGGATCATTGTAACCAGTAAATGACATCCAATGCTTCTAAAAAGCTCAGTCTTTGGTGAGAGTTTTATATATATATATGGAAAATCAGAATAAAAATGGTCCTCAAACAATCTTTTCAGTGGGTCTCCCCCCAAATATGGCATACCTGGTTTTGTACATGTCTCGTTATGCCAAGGTAAATACAATAAAACATATAATATAATTTCCACCAGGTTGGGAACAGAGCTGTTTCCTCCAGTAAGCATTGTATAAAGTAGTTGCATCTTTAGGGGTCGTGTACTAGAAAAAGACACTTTTTGGTTTTTATTTCCTTCTTTTTCTTACAAACAGAAGTCTTATAGTCCAATTAAATGAGCATGAAACGCAACACTACTGAAACCAACTGTTAAGATAATGAACTAATCCTACAAATAAAAACTGCAGGCGAGAGGATAGTGACAAAAGCACGAGTCCGTCAGTTGGGAAGCTATACGATATACCCTTGAAAGCCAAGTCTCTAACACTTAGAAAATTCCCCTATGTTTCTCCCAGTAACCCCAGTAATCTGCAGCTACTTCTCTACAGTATATATCGACCTTTACCTACATACAAATTGCTTACCAAAAAAAAAAACCAAAAAAACAGTTTTTTTTTTTTCAAAAGTATTTCTCTAAAAATAAGAACAAAATCTAGGTTGTGGAGAACTGTTTTTGCTATCTGGCTACAAGTTATTCGAGATAGTCTGCATATTTTAAAATCAGAAACAAATCCAGTTAAAGCAAAGACACCGCAAAAATGTCGATGTCCGCCTCGTCTCCCCTTCCACACACAAAAAATCAAGTCTAGTCATAAAAAGAAGTACTCTGTGTAATTATCATATGACCCCAAATTGCACTCCTGGGCATTTTTCCCAGGAAAAACGAAAACTTATGTTCACACAAAAACCTGCACACGAATGTGTAGAGCAGTTTTCTTCCTAAGAGTCGGGAACCGGAACAACCCTGAAGTCCCGACCGGTGAATGGTCAAACAATCTGTGGCACCACCACGCCGTGGAATACTACCCAACGATAAAGAAGACCAAAGTCCTGAGAAGTGCAGGTTGAATCTCCAGAAAAAATATGCTGAGTGAGAAAGGCCAATCCCCCAAGGTAACACACAATAGAATCGCACTTATAGAACACTCTGGCAAAGACAAAACGCTAGAGATGGAGAACAGGCGAGTGGTTACTGGGGTTAAGGAGGGGGCCGGGGAGAAGTGAGTATGGATATGAAAGGAATGTTCTGTACCGTGAGTGTATCGATGTTAACGCCCAGGCTGTGACATTATACTACATATTACGAGAGTCACTATTGGGCAAAACTGGGTAGAAAGTATAAGGGATCCATCCTCCATTAGTTAGTACAACTGCATGTGAAATCTGTACTTATCTCGAAATATAAAGTTTAGTTAAAGATTTAAAAAGAAGAAACATTCTAGCCTAATACATTTACCTGGCAAGATTGAGATCCGAGCTTAAGGATACATCACAGCACCTTTGATGCTTTGTAAAATCTACAGAAGTGGATGGAGTACAAACTGGGCCAAGCACAAAATCGTGACCCACAGCAGTTTCTACAGGTGTCACCTGCATCTGTGGATCTCCCCAGTTCCCTCACCGAGGACTGTCTCTGATCAGACCTACCCCCTCGCAGTGTTCACGCCGCAGAGGCCGGAGGAATCCTTCTGTTTTCCTACAGCTGCCACAGACCACAACAAGGCATTTCCCAATGGCAAGGCAGCCCGTTATTAGTCAGTCTACACAACTGTAAGAACTCTGTGAGAGAATTGGATGTCACCTTATTTACATAAATCAAATATTCAAACACCTAACACATGAAATGCCCGTTAAGGCAACATTTTCTTGTATCTGAGTTGAGCGAACAGATTTTGTGAGGAGAAATGTTCTGTTCCAGGGGTCTAATATAGAGAAGTAAAATATATGAATGGATTCAAGTCTTTTTTCTACCATAAATGTAATAGTTATATTAATGATGTTGGACTTCTAGAAGAATCGCTATGACAGAGACAGGGATTTTTTTTTTTTTGGAACCCTCTTTTCAAGTATAAACAATAATTCCATCCAATACAGACATTTTAGAAAAAAGGTCAACATACAGAATTGATTTTATTTTTTTCTGTACTTTGATTCAAACAGAAAATGTTTGGTGAAACTCTACAATACTAATCATTTCAAATAAAACGGATGATCAAGAAGAGTATGACCTTCTTCTGCATAACAACTGAGGATGTGAATTGGAAAAACAGTTTTGTCTATAAATAGGAACATCCAAAACAATGTAAACCTCTTGAGCACTTGACTGTTCCAGGTCCTTTGCATCTAGATTGAACAGACCACAGGAAGTTTCAAAGCCCAATAGCTGAATCTAAAAGAAAAAAAAAAAAAAAGATCCATTTAGTTGTCATGATCATGGTCACCATCAATCCCTAATACCTCAGACTTCCCCGACCGCACTCAACGGCGCCATGCTGCTTTCTGCTTGGGGGAGGACAAATCACTAATCAATTATGTACACTAATTAAAAATGCTACCTTTAGGAGCTGTTTTCATACCTTAGTAATAGGAGTAAGTAATAGGGGTAAGTAATTCCTCTCGCCGCTGACTTTGAAACCTTTTCGCTATCACACTGGGCAGGATGCACCGAACGTTTGCAAACACTTACTGCTACAGTCTACACACACCAGTGAATTGCCCTCCAAAAGTGGTGGTACGATTCTGCAACTGGTTGAGGTCACATGGAAAATAGAATTATATGCTAATTTGTTCCTATATTAAGTTATCATAGAAGGTCAGACCAAACACAGCAAAATGAATTCTGGAAAAAAAATTAACTAAGTAGATTGGTATGTACCGTATCAAAGTAAACTGTTTATCTTAATAGATACAAATACAAGAAAGATTTTTCTAAATGGGGGCATTTTCTTCTTTTCAAAAAATGAATGTTTTAACTAACCCCAGGCAATGACTTGCATGGCTTAAAAACACTCCATATAAATAATTTTTCCCTAAAGAAGAACAAGGGCAGGGTGTTGTTTCAAGGGGGGCAAATATGGTAAAGGGCGTTGTATCCAAAAGAGAATAATTTCAAAAGCTTTCCTTTAACTACATATTTATTAGTAAAACTTGCTTCAGATAAGTAGTTGTACACGTGCACTATATAATGAACACAAAGGTTTAAACTACATGATGGGGTCAACAGGTGCTGAGTATAATACATTTATTATTTAATTCCAAAGTAAACTAAACAACAATATAGATGTTTTCACTAGCCTAGATTTGTCTGGAAAAAAATGTTTTATTAAAAAAACTATTGAGGAAAAAAAACCCTACATTCATTTCTTTTTTGGAAGGCATATCTACAGATATCGCCTTTATCAATGGATAAGTTGTACCGACACTACATCAACTGAAAAAAAAAAAACCAACTATAAAGCAAGTTAATGATTGAAGAATTTGTGGGCTACCAGTTTTATATATGATGATGATATATTCCTCACAGTTCTATTTACAAAGGTCTCTTTATAGAAAAAGGGAAAGAATCTGGGGAAGGGGGTGATGGAGAAATGAACTCTTACAGCATTTGAAACCATGGGACCAGTATTTTATAAAGCATCCAATCTACTGCAGAACACAACTAAGATGAGTGACGGAGATCATCTGTGTCACACCCTTAGGCAAAATCCTGGGGAAGAAAAAAACGGATATTTTTTGTTCTAGGGTCTATCCTTTTTTTCCATTAAAAGACAGGTTTATATTTTTCATTTTATTGCAACATTTATAATGCCGTCCTACAAGAGAACTAGCGCTCACAAATTCATCTGAATTTTCTTTCAATCGGAACTCATTTTTAATTTTTAGAGGAACTTTACCTACTACTTTTTAAATAAGATGCCATAACTATTGGTTATCATAAAATACGCTGGATTCCCACGAAGTATCGGTTTGACATCTTGTTCAAATACTTATTTTTCTGCTATCTGTTACCAGCAATGTTCACCCTGTTTTCTTCTAACCAAGTTAGATAGGAAGATACTCAGACACAAAGTCTTCAGGCTCCTTGATGGATTATAAAATACAGCTATCTACTTCTCTACTATTACTCTTGCTTGAAGGACCTTATGTACTGGGATCTTAATCTACCAAAAGTTGAGAATTACATTCAAAAAAGGGAAGGGAAGTCAGACAAAAATGAAAACATGCACTGATGCCTAAGTAAATTAATCTTCATTCCCACTGAAAGCAATCTGATGTCCAGGGACTGGGAATTATTCTACCATAAAATACGGCACATTAAATACTACAATAACCCATTTGAAATGTCCTAAGATAATGATTATGTCATCTACAAACGATCGTACATATAGTTATATTTTAATATTCATTACTGGCGGTTCTAAGCCAAAATATGTTGAAACTGTTAACATACTCGGTAGGTTAAAGATAAGATCAAGCAAATCAAATTCTATGACTGAGAGTAAGACTCAAAATAAGATCTGAAAAAAGAATCGATAAAAGTAAAGGCAAAATATTTGGACCCTGGTTGTTATCACAAACAACACTATCATTCCTGATGGTCTGCATATAAAACTCCTTATCTCCACCAGCTAGTTGAAAAGAATGAAAAGCTCCTTACAACCAGCTAAAAAGAAAGTCTTTACCAGGCTTCTTGAAAAAGCTCATTTTCACATTACTCAGGCTTCATTATGCTAAATCAATATTCGTTTAGTCACTGGGGTTATTGACATATTTTAAAATAAAAGTATACCCTTCAGCTACTGCACTCATTACAGGTAATTTGTCTTGTCAGAGAGCAGGGAATATTATCCTAGTCTTTCAGGGGCTGACAGCCCATGGAAATACCTCCCCATGGTTACAACTGTAAATAATTTTAAGGTAAAATATTGAAAAATCAATGACTGTTTCCTGCAATCTGTCACAAACAAATCAATCATAATCTGTACTGCCAGAGAGTATGATTTGAAGGAGATGGGAGCAGATGTAATTCTTGGCTGAAATCTCTCATTTCAAAATCACTTCACATAATGGTGTCATCATTTAAACACTCAACAGTCAGTGCAACTGCCACGGTAACATCTAGTTGGACAAAACCACGAGGAGGAGGAGGACAAAATGCCATCGCTATTACGTTAACAAACATTTAATTTCAATGGCTGCCGCATTAGTAAATTTCAGCTGAAAACAGTTTCACCTGTCCCCTTTCCCAGTCCTACATTAATCAAGGAATTAATAAATAAGACATCTGGATTGTAGAATATCCATAATTCTGCCCGTATAACAAAGACAAAAAATAGTGTCATAGATGTCAAGATTATACTTTTAAAGTAGGTTTAAAGGTCTCAGTTGCCCGGATATTAAATTTTATATTTTCCTACGATTAATACATATTACATCTCAACTTTGTAATATTGTAGCCTATTTTAAGGTGACCAGCAAGACCCAGTCAATTCAAAAATAGCCTAGCATTCTACACCTAAGCTATAGAGTGTATTTTAAAAACTGAAGTAATAACCCAAGTATCTGAAGTGTAGAAGTTGGTCAAGGTCATAATACCGAATTGTTTTGTGAATGTAAACTGCTTTCCAAGTACACACTTTGATATCACCAGTTTTTCTAGGCTACATTTTAATGGCCTCCTCGGCTTACCTCAGCATCAGTACAAGAATCTGAGATCGGTATATTTCCCCTTCTTGTTCTGTTAACCAAAAACATCATCTGATTTAAAGATTAAAAAGTCTTTTTTTCTGCAGGTTTTTGTTTTTAAATGCACACTAGCCCTTTTAATGGAAGAACGTGACTTTAGCTACCACATTGCTTACCAATTTCCGAATTATAGCATTGGACACCATGAAGCCCTTTATTATCCTTTTAATATCACTCTATGGGTATAGTTGAGGAAGCAGATGTTTTTGGTGACTAGTAGATGTTTTGGTTTCCTTAAAAAGGAAAAAGAAATAGATATAAATACCATTCCAGAACTTAAGCCTATATAAATACTCTTAGACACAGGCACTGGTCTTTCATAAAAGGGTTTTACTCTGTTTTTAATTTCACCTGCATATTCAATGTGGCAACATGGCACGAGGAGACAGAAAAGCTTTTCTTACGGATACCGACTGAGTGTGAATTTTGTCCTTCAAGAATCTTAGAGTCGTTCTTGGGACACTAACACTCAATTTTTGCAAATGAAAACACACCCGGGTAAATGATCAAAGATATCATCCAGAGGAAAACAAGAGTCCTCCATTCCATGGGAATCCCTGCGACAGCTGCAGAGGGAGCAGCAAGCCAACCTAATGAGAGGAAAAGGAAAGTAGTACCCCGTAGCCTAGGACTGCAAGGAACACGGAAAGGGACCTAAAGGACCCATGCGTGTGTGAGCCCCTGCTCCGGAGCAGCCCAGGCTCGGCCCAGCTCGCTCCCTGGCAGAGCTCTGAAGCCAGTGGTCAAGCACCAAGTCTCCCACTCAGAGTCTGGCTGAGGCTGTCAGTAGATCGCCCTGCAGAGAGTACGCTCCCAGAGAAGGCGACAAAGACTGGGAGGTAACTGGGGACAGCCAAGCAACATGCTGAACGCACGCACATCAGCCACCAACAACAAGCATGTCCACTAGAACTGGGGAGGCCACCATCACAGATCTAATTCTCAGAAAGAAGCTATTTTAAGGGTGCTGAGTACACCTCGATGAGATTTCTCAGCTCTCCCGGCACAGCCCACAGCCCTAAGGAGCAGCAGCTCAAAACTCAGCACGGGAAAATCAGATCGTTTCATACCCCACATTTAAAGAAACTGCTGGCTGGTAGATAAAGTTCTTATATGTAATAAAGGCCCAGGATTACAGAGGAAAGTATTCTTTTAAAAGAGATAATATTACCTCCCTATCTTCCGAATCTCCTCCTTCCGACAGCCAGCACAGGAGCTTCGTTATGACCTGCAGATTCTTAAAAAGAAAAACAGCAACAGTTAGCTTCATCTTTCCTTCCACTTCCTTCCTTCATGGAATTACAATTTAATTACCAATACTTCAATTGATTTTATTCCTGAATGACACATTTCTCAAAAAGCATACTCCAGCTATTTCCACTAGAGAACATTTAGTACAACCTTCTCAATTAATCAACCAGAACCCAGTACTGTTGAAAGGACACGTTTTCTTCATATCTTTTTTTAAAACAGGGGACCCTCCCACCTATTTTATATAAAAGGAGTACTAGTTTGAATACATTTGAGTATCATTAATATACATGAAATACGAATCTTAATAATAAATTTGGGCTGATGACAGATATAAGACAAAACCAATTTGCATATATGTTTAGATTTTTCCTATATTTTTCCTGAGGTGGGGGAAGACCCCACCCAATCCCTTATCTTTTAAATTCAACAACTTTACACGTGGTTAAAAACAACAACAGCAACGGCAAGGGCAAGCAACAACAACAGAGATGAAGCTTAAAGGCAAACGGGGAGGAAATCAGACTGCCCATTGCTTCACATTTTCCTTAGATTCCTGTTGTGTATTTTCTAACTGGCTATAAGGCATCAGCTCCTGGTCTCACATGAAACCCCGTCTCCATAAGACCCAATCAGTGACAGGGGAACACAAGTGTGTTATTTAAAAACAATTATATATCACTTCATCTTTAAGTTAAAAATCCCTTTCAGCCCTTGGAAAGTTTACAGAGAAGCATTTGCTCTACTGTAGACTGGACTAACTAGAGTTGCCTTCTGTTTCAATTAGCCTTTTTTCCTTTGGTCATACAACCACCTTTTTTACTTAACAAAATACTCTCTATCACTAAACCCAGTTCCTTGCTCTCCCCCATAGACAACACGAATATCCTGCACAATAATTTTTTCTCATCTGCTTATATTCAGCAGGCCCTGTTTTGATGCGAAGTGACAAGTTTTACACACACCTATACACCCTTTGTCATTGAAGGAGTTTAGTACCCATGCCTGGAGCTGATCCTTCCATTAAATTTATTCTTAAAAGAACTGGTAATGAAAATAATCAAAAACCGTAATTTGGGATAAACGGATTATTTCCTTTAAATAATAAATCCACTTCTATAAAATATAACCTCAGTCTTGACTTTTATGGAAAGCACTGATTTTATAAATTTCACCACCCAATGATAGCATTAAAAAGTAATTATTCAGTGTATTTTGACGAATCCAAAATTTTTCTATTTACTGAACCTTTGTTTAGTAAAATTTTAATAATCAAAGGCCTCCTCCAGTGGCATTCTTTACATTCTGTACTTAGTTCCTATTACTAATATAAATACTTTGGTAAAACCAACAGTGATGCTGTTTTGGGTTTATTCCACACACAAACACATTGTGCTGCAGACACTCACTTGCAGATGAGCTTGGGGATATGCAAGGACAGATTTCAGCCAACATTTGGAGGAACCCCATAATTCAGAAGTGAACTTAGCAAAACATCCAACTGTATTATGGAAACATCATACTTATAACCTGCACACACACACAAAAATGATTCTGTTTAAAGAAACACAGAAGACTAGTTAAATACTTTTGGGATAATAGATAGGAATATCTAATCTAATTTCCTCCAAGGTATCACTCCATATTACGCCAAATAAACAAATAAAGGCTGTATCAAGGTGTGGAATATCATTAGCCTGAGAAAAGTCTAGAAAAATGAATTACATAAATGACAACTGCAGGAGAAAATGATATTTCCTTCTCCTGAACAAATGTTAAGTGCATCCTTACTAATAAAGATTTAAACTTGAACTACATTAGAATATACTGGTTTTCAATTTTGAAGCATCTAAGCTAATTTGTCAAACTAAATGGGTGCTTAGGTATACTCTACCTATAAAAATACTGCAAATTTATGCAGAAATAAGTTACAAGTATCACGCTTCGGAGTAGTGCTGGGACAGCAAACCCTAGTCACTACTGCACAAGGAAAAAACAATTCCAGGATTTTACATGTTCTTAGAGTTGTAGCAGTTGCATCTTTTAAGAGCAATTATTCTCTATAAAACAGCTAAAAATATACCAAAAAGCTGTTAACATTAAAGGAGCCAATAAAATGCAGAAATTGAAGGGAAACACACACAGGTATTGAGCTATTCCCACACGAAAAAGGCTGTGCTACCTCAGAGTTAAAACACTATTCCAAAATATGATACCGTTTTCAAATTCTAATTTAAAGAACATGTTTAATTCACTTACGACTACATGATTTCACTGACTTGCACGTTATCAACTGAAGAACATTTAAATTTTTCCTAAAGTTATAATGTAAAACTATATTAACAATTATGTGGTGTTATTCATTAAGACAGACAATAGGTAATCAGTCCCCATTCTTATTTCACTTCTTTTAACGCAGCATATAAAATTTGAAAATAACACATGGATAACAGCACAGGGATGCTGATCTTAGCTGCCAGAAGAAAAATTTTGATGGGGGCGTCGGGGGATAAGTAAAGCAATGATCTCAAAATTAATACTCTTGTTTTAGTTTCAGCAAACAAATCTAAATAAGTCTTTCTCTGATTTTAGTTTACCATGTAATTCTAGCCAGCTAATTAGCCTTGGAGTCACGAATGAGCTGTGACTCTACACCTGGCTTCTCCGATCATATGCCTATGGCCTCCTCCACTTTCATTTCCTCTTTCTACAATGAGTTTTAATATTAAAGAAAAACACTCACACATCTTATATACACCACTGATGGACAGCCAGCTTCCAGGAAATCATGAGCTACAAAGAGAGGGGGGAATCTTAATGCAATACTTATGTTAAAGGGTATTAGGTGCTGGGTGAGCCAAGGGTAATATGATCAGCAGCATCCCTCTTGCTATTGTTTTTGCATTCAGAAATTTCAAGTAAAGGACAGTAATATTATTTTAGTGGTCGCCCAGGTTATGATTCAGATCCTTAAACTAATAAGAGGCTAAATGCCCTGCCTTCACTTGCTCATAATTCGAATTTATACACAATATCTTGGAAGAAATAAAACAGTTTTCTTCTATTTCTGGAAATAAAAACAAGGCATTCCATAAACAACCAAGCTACTTGATGATGTGAAAAGAGAAACTACTTCAGATCATTAAAACAGCCTAGGAGATGGTTTTCCAAAATATAAAGTGGCATAAATTTCTCATATATTTACCTTTTTATTATATTCCTGTTTCTGCACATTAAGCGAGCCTTTCTCTACAGATTTATTCTCAACACTAATAAATGTTTGATTAATAACAGACTGTCCCATTTATGCTTTTCTTTCTAAATTAGTAACCGTGACTCCACAAAGATAGAGCACAAAGAAAGCTGACAAAGGCATGGCCAAAAAGCCACAAGTAGTATTACTACATGCCAGAGCACTTAACATAAAACTACCATTTCTCTCTAAAACTTCTGTTGCCAGAGTGCTCACAAAATCTGGAAGCTCAAAGGCAGGTTTCAAGTGCAATTAAATTCTCCAAAAGCAAAACTGTACAAAAATATGCCGCCCTTCTTATGTCACCATTTTATAGACAACATTTTCTCAGGATCTTAATTAAGATAACGATGCACACCTGTGTCAACATTCCCTGGCAAGACAGCCTTATCAATCATAATCCTTTAAGTACACTCCAAAACAGCAAAGCGATATGACAGAAGCAATCTGTTGCCTTTCCTAGCGCCGGTGTTGTGTCTCTCCCACAAGAATGATGAGATCTTTAAAATACAGCAGACCTACTTTTATGAGTCTTTAAAGTTTTAACTGTAAACAGTTATTACACTAAATAAACAGGAATAACCTCTTTTGCACTTGATTTAAACAATGACAACTGTACAGCCAAAACTCGAAGAGCAAGCTCTGTAGCCATGTCTTAGGAATACAATTGTGGATTTTATTTTAAAGCTTTCAGTTTTAAGAGTTATGCATAACTGGATCCGTGCAGACATGACAAACCAATAAACCTTTAGGAAGTCTTAAAATTACCATTTTTTAAAGTCCTACGTTAAAAACAATCCGGGCATGCCTATTCCCAGTGTAAGTTAAAATGTTGAGAAAGATACAAATGCAAGAGAAATCCTCCTCCCCTGCCCCCACCTCCACCTTCCCCAACCCCCACCAAAAAAAGGAGTCATCTTGGTAATGCGGAAGGAGAGGGAGAGAGCTCCCACCTCTGCAGGGGGAGAAAGCTTCAGTGACCAGAGACCAGTGAAACTACAGCTTAACAAGTAAGCAGGTTCCCAAAGGGGAAAGCTGATGAATAAAGAAGAAAGGCAGGGGAGAGGGGACCTTAACCGTCACCACTACCAAGATCAAAGGTAAAAACCTCGTGTTTACCAGCAAAAACGTAAAAACTTTCACAGGAACGCTATGAAACCCCGCCAGATGCTATTTGAATCCCATCTGCCTGCTAATGACCAGTTCTTCCATTTCACATATTAACACAAGTCTGAGACGCCGGGCGGCCGTGGCCAGCCGAGCAGCAGAGCCATCAATGTGCAAATAAAGCAGAAAATAGAGACATCCTTAAGAAATGAGTCTTAAATTTGACGTAGAGCGGAGGTGACAACCTCAGCAACAGAACCATAAATTCGAAATGCTTCAATATCTTTCAGGATTCTCTCCAGTCCTTGACACCAAAAAGAAGACAGTAAAAGGAAAAGGGGAGGGCGGGGGGGATAGCCTAGCGGCCCAGAGTGGCAGGATGATGTAATGAGGATGTCTGTGTGACAGACTCAGATTCTCGGTGGCACAAACCTCCATGGCTCCATGTCAGGAAACAGCATCCTGGACGAGAGCCGAGAGGGTGCTGCGGCCACGCGCGGCTGGAGGGGACACGCCCACGCGCGCCCGCCCGGGGACCGTGCCATCAGGAAAGGCCCGCCCAACACTCACGCGGCCCACGCCCACCCGGCGCCCGGAGGCGCGCGGGACACCGCCGCGTCCATCCGGTCCACGAAGGACTCGGACGCGGCGCGAGGGGCAGTAAGCCCGCCCGCAATCGGGCGGGAACGCGGCGGGACGGGGGACCCCGGACTCACCTCTCCTCCGCCGCGCGAGCGCGCGGGCCGCGGACGCTCCCTCGTGGCTGGCTCGAGCCCCCGGCGGGCGGCGCGCGCGGGCCGCTGCCGACCGTTAGCGCGAGGGGCTACCGCGGCGGCAGCGGCGGCGGCGGCGGCGGCGGGCGGAGCCGGGGGCGGGCGCTGAGGAGCACAAGGGCCGCGAGAGGCGGGAGCTAAGGGAACAGGGCGGGGTAGCTCCCCGCGACCACCCGACCTACACCAAGCCCGGGAGGACACCTCTCCTTGGCTGTCCGAGAAGCCGTCACTGGCCAGATCCGCGCTCTCTCCAGCTCCGGCCGTCCCGGTCTCTCGGCCTCGCCTCAGTCTCGGCCGGCTGGCAGCCACCTGGACCCGGCTGTGCCCGCCTCCGCGGCCGCAAGCTTCTCGTCTCCATGACAATAGCGTGCCGACGCCCCGCCCAGCCCCACCCCCTCGGCGCCGTGACTCGGAGGGAAGCGGGATTACGTCGCCGAGGGGCGGGGCCAGCGGTGGCCACCTTCCAATTAGAGATGGAGGCAGGGAGGGATGGGGCGGGGCTGACCGAGAGATTGTCGAATGTCTGCTTTAGGGGCGGAGCCGGGGGGGAAAGCAGACGGAGGGGAGGGGAAAGCAGACGGAGGGGAGGGGTTAGCGCGCGTGCGTGAAGTCCCGCCGCAGAGCGCGTCCGAGTTTACCGAGTGGGTTAGTGTGCGGCGACTGGAGCTACGGAAATAAAGTGTATCTTGCTTGTCAAAGTCATCGCGGGGAACTGTGTAGTTGTCCTTCGGCTTGCGTGTGGCCCGATTTTATATAAAAGCTCACGAAGTCCCTGAAATACTGAGCTCTAGTAGAGTGCCCAACATTGTGCCAGCCCCTGTTTTGGTTCACCAGCGCCCCTGTCTGTCCCAGAGTTCGAGTGCGTCTGGCTTGTGGCGGCTCGGGTGGAGAGACCGGCGGGGGGTCTGTTTTGTATTCTGTGTGGCCGTCGTGGGCAAGGGCTCTGCCTGTGACTCAGTGGTGTGTGTTTGCCTTGCCAGCGCCTCGCTGAACAAACAGTGGTTGGGTTGGGCAATGCCGCGTGTTTGCAATGGAGCGTGGGCGGGTGCTAAAGTGCGTGCTAAGGGGAAGGGGACCCGCACCCTCCACCACCACCACCAGCCTGGGAGGGGGAGCTGCGGATGGAAAGCCCCAAGGAAGAGGCGGCGAGGGATGGCGGGGGCGAAGGGGGTCCCCAGACCTACTCCGGCACAGCTGCTTCTTCCTATGGCAGCTCTTGCCCATTACCTCTCCTCTAGAGAAAGGCTATCCCTGTAGTCCCGGGCCCCGCCCCTCCCTCGCCGTTTGGCTGGGAGTTGGTGGAAGCGAGGCCGGAGATGTGCAGATGTCCAAGGCTCATCTCTCGCCCACCTGCTGCTGCTGGCGGAGAGGGACAGTCATCTCGGCCTCCCTGCGCCCCGAACGAGGGCATCCCTCCGTCTCTCCCAGGGACCTTTATTCCAGGTCTCCAACTCCCTCTCCGGCTCCCTGGCTCGGGGGAGAAGCCAGGGCGGGTAGGCGACGGTCCGCTTGGGAGCCCAGCCTCTTGCGGAACTAGAAATCCGCTAACTCCGCGATTTACTGTGGCAAGCACAGAACAGAGCGTTCGCCGGCGCCCAGTCCGCCGCCTCGCTACCTTTGTGCTTCGGAGCGACCGGACTCGCCACCAGGGCCCGCCTTGTGTCGGAACCGTCACGCCACCCCGACTTAGCAGGGAAGGAAAGTTGGAAGAGATCGGCGCGCCTGGGATGTGATTGTCATCCTGGGGCCGGCGCTCGAGAGTCTGAGAGAGAGAGGGGGGGGAGAAAAAGAGGAGGGTGGAGAGGAGGGCCGGGGAGGAGAGGCGGGCGCGAGGGAGGGGCGACGGGAGCGCCAGCGAGCGGGAGAGGGAGCCGGGGAGGAAGAGGGAGAGGGCGAGGCGCGCCTGGCGGCCGGGTTGGCTGCGGCCGCCCAGAGGTTCCTGCCAGTCCTCCCACCGACTACACCCCGGGAAGGAGGAGCTTCAGGCGCGCACAAGGCGTCAGAATCCTCAATTTCCAACTTAGCATCTTGGCAGGACCTTTGCGAAGCCAAAAGCAGAGCCCCCCAGTGCAAAGAACGAGGGGGAAAAAGAGAAAGCAGCAAGGGGGGGGGGAAACCCAGCCGGGGAGAGCAAGGCGCGCAGAGGAGAGGGCTCGGCAGTCGCAGCCGGAGGCGCGCGGGAAGCCAGCGAGAAGGCGCCGCGGGCCAGAGTCCGGGAGCCGGGGCCCGAGAAGCGGCAGCCGGGGGCAGCCGGAGGCCAGGTGCCCGCCCGCTCGCCCTCGCAGGGCGCCGCCCGGCTCGTTGGCGGCCGCGGCGCGGCGCGCCTCATGCCCGTGTGTGGCCATGTCCTACCCGCAGGGCTACTTGTACCAACCGTCCGCCTCGCTGGCGCTCTACTCGTGCCCGGCATACAGCACCAGCGTCATCTCGGGGCCCCGCACGGATGAGCTCGGCCGCTCGTCGTCGGGCTCCGCATTCTCGCCCTACGCCGGCTCCACCGCCTTCACGGCGCCCTCGCCGGGCTACAACTCGCACCTCCAGTACGGTGCCGACCCCGCGGCAGCCGCCGCCGCCGCCTTCTCGTCGTACGTGGTGAGTGAGAGGGAGCCGCGGCGGGCAAGGGCAGCTGGGGCCGCGCGGGGCGGACGGGGGCTGCGGAGGACACGGGCCTTGGCGCCACCGCGAGCCGCCCCCGCCAAGCTTCGCGGCCCCTGCAAACTTGGGCGACTGTCTTGCACGGCTTCGCCCGGGCCTCGGGCTCACTAGTTGCTCGTAGAGCAGAGCTGCGTCCTGCTTGGGTCGCTGAGCTGGAGGAGAGGATTTTTTGGGGAGAGGTCGCTGCAATTAAAGAGCAACATTTGGTTCAAACGTGAGGTCCAGGCCGCCCTGCAAATTTTATTTTATTTTTTTGGTTTTGCCATTTCGGAAAAGTAGTTCAAAAAAAATGGACCAGAAATCTGAGCAGAAGCGTGCTAAGTCTATGTAAATGTGTTTGGCCTCGCCTTTAATTAGTCCTCCAAAATGTTGCAAATCCGTAATCCTATCTTCGCAATCCGATTTGGAGGTATTAAATTTCTGAAAAGTCGGCCGAGCTGCGGTGCATCCGGGATTTTTCGGCCGGGTGCACTTTCTGGAAAAGCGCCGTGGCTTCGGTTTGGGGTAACATTTTTGGAGGGGTGGGAGTGCCCAGACAAGGCTTAGCTTTTCCTTTGCTTTTTTCTGTGGTGGGGGGGAAATGCCTTGACTTCCCTTGCTCTTTCCCCTTGCGCCTAACGTGCAGCCACCCGGGCACGAAGTGCCGAGTCGCCGCCGCTGCCCAGGCCTCTGTCTGGGTGCAGGGCCTGGCCGAGGTGGCCGGATCTGCGCCTGGGGGGCGGACTTGCCCAGGCAGGCGGGGGCCCACGGGGTGCTGCTGAGGCCAGGACGGCTTCAGGCGAACCCGAAGAACGGGAACCAGGAGTTGGCGCCCCCGCTGCCTACCGAGAAGGAGGAGGAGGAGCTGCCCCAGGGTCTGAGCCCGCCAGCCTTACCCCAGGGGAAGTCAGAGTTTGGGCCTCGCAGCTCGCGGACCCCTGGGCGCAGGGAAAGTGTGCTTCGGTCGTCTAGGTGGTACTGGGGACCACGGCCCACTCTCACCTTCTCTCTGCCTGTTCGTTGCAGGGCTCTCCCTACGATCATACACCGGGCATGGCAGGCTCCCTGGGGTACCACCCATACGCGGCGCCCCTGGGCTCTTACCCCTACGGGGACCCCGCGTACCGGAAGAACGCCACACGAGACGCCACCGCCACGCTCAAGGCCTGGCTGAACGAGCATCGCAAGAACCCCTACCCCACCAAGGGCGAGAAGATCATGCTGGCCATCATCACCAAGATGACCCTCACCCAGGTGTCCACCTGGTTCGCCAACGCGCGCCGGCGCCTCAAGAAGGAGAACAAGATGACGTGGACGCCGCGGAACCGCAGCGAGGACGAGGAGGAGGAGGAGAACATTGATCTGGAGAAGAACGACGAGGATGAGCCCCAGAAGCAGGAGGACAAGGGTGACTCCGAGGGCCCCGAAGCAGGTTGGTGGACGCGGGAAAGGGTGTGTTGGAGCGGGAGTAAGAAGGAAAAGGGGGGCCTGGAAGCTGGGGGCCAGGGTCTCTGCCTTTGCGGGCGGGGACCTGAGCCCCGCCGCGCGGCCTCCGCGCCCCTGACGGCCTGGGGTTTCGCCCGCAGGAGGAGCGGAGCAGAAGGCGGCTTCGGGCTGCGAACGGCTGCAGGGGCCGCCCACCCCCGCCGGCAAGGAGACGGAGGGCAGCCTCAGCGACTCGGATTTTAAGGAGCCGCCATCCGAGGGCCGCCTTGACGCGCTGCCCGGGGCCCCCCGCGCCGGCGGGCCCTCCCCGGCCGGGCCAGCGGCAGCGCGGCTGGCCGAGGACCCGGCCCCTCACTACCTCGGGCGCGCCGGCTCCGGGCCCGCACCCAACCGCGGGAGAGCTGCCCCCCGGTCCCGGCGGGCCCTCGGTCATACACTCTCCGCCACCGCCGCCGCCGCAGGCGGTGCTCGCCAAGCCCAAACTGTGGTCTCTGGCAGAGATCGCTACATCTTCGGACAAGGTCAAGGACGGGGGCGGCGGGAGCGAAGGCTCTCCGTGCCCACCGTGCCCCGGGCCGGTAGCGGGGCAAGCCCTAGGAGGCAGCCGCGCGTCGCCGGCCCCGGCGCCATCGCGCTCGCCCTCGGCGCAGTGTCCCTTCCCAGGCGGGACGGTGCTGTCCCGGCCTCTCTACTACACGGCTCCCTTCTATCCCGGCTACACGAACTATGGCTCCTTCGGACACCTTCACGGCCACCCAGGGCCAGGGCCAGGCCCCACAACCGGTCCGGGCTCGCATTTCAATGGATTAAACCAGACCGTGTTGAATCGAGCGGACGCTTTGGCTAAAGACCCGAAAATGTTGCGGAGCCAGTCTCAGCTAGACCTGTGCAAAGACTCTCCCTATGAATTGAAGAAAGGTATGTCCGACATTTAACGCGGGCTGCGTCGGTCCCGGACTTTCCTAATTTATTAAAAAACATGGCCTTGGCAGTTATTTTTCCATCAACAAGAGAGAGAAACAAAACTACCCCTCCTATTAAAAAGTTTATAGTTCGTGGAGATGGACGACATACACATGTAAACATCTCCCCACACAAAAATGTCTTAACCAACCGAAAGAAAAAATTAAAAAAGGATTTGTATTAAATCTTATTCTGTATATTTAATGTAGCATTTTTGTATTTAAATTGATAATTCCATATCTTTGAAGTAAATTATGAAATTAAGACACCTGTACAGGCATTTAATGTTTTTTTTGTAATATAAGTATATACATTTGTGTTTCCCCCGAAACTGTTTCATAGTTTAAAAATACAAGTTTAATTTAATTTTTTACACCTATTGATTTTTCTGGGTATGAGCTAAAGTATTATCACAGAAAGGAAACAGGTTATACTCTTAGATTTAAAAAGTAAAAGAAACTGCAGCCGCCTTTGTAAAATGCAAAATATTTAATTAAAAGAGATTTTAACATAATCAGAGCCACTCATTACTTTTTAGAAGCCTCAATAAACTGTCCATCGCCTTGGACAAAAGGTGGAAACTGCAACTTTTTTTTTCTTTTTTTCCGAAGTGGGGAATGAAAGGTTCCACAGAACCTCAGTGTGCCAGGGGGAAACCATAATTAGGCTGCAAGCCCCGGGGACCCTGGCCCTGCCGGGAATGCAGATTTGGATCACTGATTCGGGCTGCTTGGGGGAGATTGGACCCTGGAGGAAGGAGGAGAGAGATCCAAGTGTGTGCCCAGAAGGGAGAAGAGATGGCAAAGCCTGCTAGAGACACGCACCACCCGAGCTCCATCGCTTAACCTAATTACTTCCAATCAGTGTCGTGTTTTATGCAAAGCAATCAGCTGGTGAACTTTGCTAATGAGTTCGATTTTATGCCGGATTTAGCCCTTATTACTATTTCAAAGGTGCTGTGGGCTAATGCGGGCGGGGAGCTTAGGGGATGCCAAAGGAGAAGGCTTTCCCCAGTCACTGTTTTCCCCACCCCTTCGAAATTGGGCATTGATCTCTTCGTTGGATTTGATTAAATTAGTAAATGTTCCAGCAGCGACAGTGCGGGTGGTAGGCGGCCCCGTAGATCCCCGCGCAGCAGCGAGGCTGGGGCAGCGGGACCGGCTAGGGGACGGTTCCCCCCTTTCACAGGTAGGTGTCACACTTGTCCTGAATTACAAGCCTGCACTTCGCTGAGTCGGAGATTGGAGAGAGTGGGCGGAAGTGGGGGAGGGAGCGCCACAGTCGCTTGCGGGCAGTGAGGGGAGCCCCGAACGGACAGGAGGGCGCCCCTAGCCCCCGCTCCCGCACGGGCCCCCTTTTGGACAAGTGGCCTTCAAAAGTTCGAGGACATTTGCCTAGATAATGAGGCTGATGTGGACTCCAGCCTTGTCGTCGCGTTAGCACTTTCCTTGTCTCTGATTCGAGAGGCCAAGTAGCTAAAAAAAGTATTTTTGAGGTTTTACCTTCTCGTTTTAATCCCGCATGTTTCATCTCAAAATGAAAAATCAGGATGAGTCTCAATCCCGAATGAGGAAGAGACACCTCCCTGTGCCCGAGGCCCGCCAACACTGTCGGTGTTCGCGTCTCCATTTTGCGTCGGAGAGGTGGAACCACGGACGTGCGTTACTTCGTGGGAAATTTTCGGTGGTCGGGGAGGGGAGGGTTTACAGCAAAAACATACTCCAGCGAGGGGAATTAATTTGCTCTATTAAACCCAGCTCCAGTGTAGAGAGAATGTGTTTGCACATAACACCGGTTTGATTAGGCTAAATCAAAATGCACATATTTGCATTTCTACTCAAGACTACTTTAACCCTACTTGTTTTTTTAAATACACCCCAAACTTTCACCGGAGTTTTAACTTTTGCTATTTTTTTTTAAACCTGCGAGGGGGCTCCATTAGCTTATTCGAATTTAAACAAGTTTGCAAACTGCATTGTCCAGATGTTTTTGCGAACAGTTTAAATTAGTGAGAAAATTCACGCAGGGAAAATGGTTTCAAAGCTGGAAGTGTGAATGATTAAATATGCATGAGATGATAGTATTTTATTTTGTCCCTTTAATTATAAATGATTTTTTTTAACAATTGAATTCCAGAGATGACTTGCCCTACCACCACCCCCCACCCCCGCGCCCTGGCCCCCTCCACCCAACCCGCCAACAGCCTGGTTCACAATCAGCTTTTCCCCCTGTTGAATATGCAGCCCCAGGAGTCACCTTCTCTTCTAAATAAGTCAGAAGAATAGGCCAGACCCCTTCTCTTAAGAGAGAGTTTAAGGACGACATCAACTCTGCGGGGTTTTGGAAGCGCTGGCCCTAAACCCTGCCCAACGATTTTAAAAAAGGAAATTACAGGCCTCCTTGTGCTCCCGGGAATATGCAAATGGCGCGGCGCGGGCCTCCCCAGTCTGAGCTCGGAGGCTCGGGGCTGGGAGCCGAATGCCCGCGGGGCTCCCTGGGAACGGGAACCGCGCACCGGGGAGCCCGCGGCCTTTCTCCCCGACGAGGGGCAGTTTGAGTAGCCTCCCGGCCAGGGAGCGAAACCACCAGGGGCCGGAAGGCTGGAGCCTGAGTCGCTGCCCCCTGTCCGCATCCCTCCTGCCCTTGGCCTCTGCAGGGTCTACGGGTTTCTTTGCGTACTTCTTGAATACAAGCCTCCAATTAAGTTTGAGGTTCGCTTCTTGCAGAGCTGGGTTTCGTGGCCAGTGGTTTTTCTGGTGTCTAGAGACTTTCCAGGTTGGGGGAAGCCTGCCGGGCAGTTCGGGGTTCGGAAATTTAGGAGATGTCGCTCGCGTTTAATCCTAGAAGTAGTTTCGTGTCTTTACGGTCCCAAGTGCCTCCTCGAGCCCCGCTTGGCCGTGTCCTGGGCCATCTCGAAGGCACAGCGTCTTGGAGGCGCTGGGGGCAAACTTCCAGCGTGCAGTGGGGTCGAGGTTTGTTGGCAGGCTTGGACTGGGGCGCCGAAGTTGCCCGAGGCAGTGCTTAAGACACCTGGGTGCTGGGGCTGCGCGGGCGTTTGCCACCTGCGCTTGACTGCGCGACTTCCGGCCCCCTCGAGGAGCATTTAGCTTGGCACTTAGGGACCCGGAGGGCCGAATCCCAGGCAGCAGGCGCGGCGGGAATCACTGCGTGGGGTCTATGCAGTCACCCCCCTGAGGCAGCGCCAAACCGGGACTGACTGGGTCCCTTCCCTTCCCTCTCTGTGGGGGCCCGAATCAGTTCATGGGATTTGGGGGTGAAGAGCCAACAGCCCAGTCAATCCCCGAGGGCGCATAAGCGGGCATTGAGGAGGAGCTACAGAAAGGGACATTGCTGCTTCGCTTCCCGCTCCTCGGCTCGGGGTGCTAGGGCCCGAAGTGGTGTTCCCTGGCCTGGGTGCTGGGCCTGCATCGAGGCTTTCTGGTTTGCAAACCCTTCGGGGCCTCTCATTTTGCTAGAGGTGCGCAGCTCTCGGAGCCTGGAAGGTTGCGGGGGAGGGTCGTCCGTGCAGTTTCAGAACCCGCCGTGCCTCCCAGCCCACCTGTCCCTCACGACTAGCTGCCAACTGGAGCAGAGGCAAGGAATAGCGCTTTGCAAAGCGCCCAAAGTGAAAGGAATGTGATTGCGCTCCCAAGAGGGAGCCGAACGAGGATGCAGTTTAGGAAGGGCGCCGCCTACTGGTCCCCGGGCGCCACGCGGTTCGCAGAGAGGAGGAGTTTAGGCAAGACCCGGCTTCGTCCCCCACCCCCAGCGGGGTCTTAGCTCTGAACCCCAAGCGGGTCAAACTGAAACTGCCCAGCTACCGCACTCGCTGCGGCTCGGGTCCCACGCCCAGTTAGCACTGGAGATTTGGGGAGCAGGGCTCGCGATTAGAGCAGTTTTAACCCTACCGATTCCCGCCTCGGTTTGGGCACAATCTCGGAAACCAGGCGGCAGGCAACTGAGAAACAGAAATATGCCCACGGTTGAACAGTGCGCGGGTGGGGGGCCGCAGCCGTGCGTGGCCCAGGCAGCGCTCCCCGGCTCCCGCTCCGCTTCAAGTGAGCGCTTCCGCCTCTGCGGACCTTTCCCAGCCGGGGTTCTGGAACTCGCAGTTTTGTTTCATCTGCGGGTTGGCCTATCCGGGGTCTACCACGCAACCGCACCCCCCAAAACCGTTTCTGTCTGTTGGCCTATGCGCTGGACATCCATAGGAAAAGGAAAAACAAAACTACCTTCGCATTCTTAAAACCCTCGGCATAGCAAAGCAAGAGCTGCACATCTGGGCGTCCCCTTTCACCCCTTCAGAAGCGCTAACCTGTAGTATCAACTGGTCTCCACCTGGCGCAGAGATACTGGGGGAAAGCGGAGGCGCGTCTTGGCCTGGGTCTTGGAATCCCTTTCCACTCGGCCACCGAATAGGAAAATCTGGTCTGACTGAGACCTTGCCACCTGCCCTCCTTCCATACTGGCCAAAACTACAGGACTGTCCCTAGACCCACCCCACCGGTCTCCCTCGGTGACCTGGCCAGAGTTGGTCTTCTTTTCGTTTTCGTTTAAATGCGACTTGGGTCCAGGGCACAAGGCGGGGCCCATGTTGTGGCCTAACGGAGGATCGCCGCTGGGGCGGGGATGCAGCTCTGGCGGCACCCCCTGCCCAGGACGGCCCCTCCGGGCCTCGCCGGGTCTCTGGCCTCCTGTCGGCCATAGGCCCCAGCTCTGAGTCCCCGAGGGGGCCCTCCTGGCTGCGCTCGTTTCCGGCGCCCGGACGAGCCCGGCGCGCCCAGACGCCACTTTTTCCCAGTGAAATCTGCTTTTATTTGCTCCGAGCAAACCCCGGGCTCTCAGCGCTCCCGCCTGATGGATGCAAATGTAAATGTGCACTTATTTAATTGGATCAGGCCCCAAGATAAAAGAGATAAACGGCTCCCCGTTTGCTAACTTATTTTCCGAGGCATGCGGCGCCGCGGAGGGGAAGCTAATGAAGGAACTGCGCGTCGTTCGGCGCTCCCGCTCTCCACGGTCACGGTGCGCTGGCCGGTGCGCAGGTTCGGCCTGCGGCTCCTCGTCGACTTCCTTGGCATGGCCCCTGCCCGCCGGGTAGGATGCCCGTGGGACCTTCTGTGCTCCAGGACCAGAAAGTGAGAAGGCGCGGCGCGGGCTTCCCGTTTGCAAATATCCCACCCCTCGCCACGATTTTCTCCGGCTCTTTCCCCTCTCTTCTCTTAAGCGGCTCCCCATGCTGGAGTCCAACCGGCCCGGCCCGTTCGATAGAAAATCCTTTCTTGCTCTCCTCCCCAGGCGTCCTCTTTCACCCCAGGCGGCGGTCTCAGAGAGAAAGATGACAGGGCCACGAAGAAAGCTAGGCGCACCCACCCCCACCTCCGCCACCAGGGTCCCGTGGAGCCGCCCTTTAGACAGAAGGACCCCCTTCTCTGTTCCCAGATGGCTCTCTTTTGGAGCCTGGGATTTCTTTCAGAATCGTCAGGACGCCATGGATTACCTCCCCCCCCACACACACACGCGCACGCAATACACACAGCCCTTCAATAATTTCAAGGGGGTCACAGAATCCCGACATCTAGGCATTAGGAGGAGAAAGGTCTGCCTGGCTCTTCCTTCCCCCGGGGCCGGAGTTCAGAACTCAGTCGCTATCCTCAGTTCGTTCCCCAAGTTGGGCCTGGGATTTCCCCCACCTCCAAATTTTTCTTCTGTTCGGAGGGTCTGGGGAGGAGGTCGGGGTGGGTGAGGAGGACAGGAGGCCGGGCACAGTAGCCTGCGGTGCGTGGGCGTAAAGGAGCAGGGGAAAGGGACGCCCTAGTCGGAGACCCTCTCCAGGTAGCCCTCCGAGGCTCGGCTGGCGGGACTGGGAGGGCTGGAGCAGGGGAGGCTGGCTAGGGCAGGGCCGGGTGAGGCCGGGCTAGGCTGGGCGGCCGGGCCGCGCCCCATCCCCAACGCGCTGATGGATTGGCTTGTCAGGAGAGCTCTGTGCGCGGAGCCCATCAGAAAGCACTTACCTCGCTATACTGAAATTACTGTCTTTTCAGGGGCTAATTTGTGTAACTCCCATGGAGGGGCTTGGAGGGGGTTTGATGAGGCATAAAATGATGATTAATGAATTTATTGGCCGCTGCTCATCAAACAACGGCTGGAGAGCTCCCGTCCGCACCGGCGGCCTGGCGGCGGCGCTCATCACAACTGGGGTATGGCCTCGGGGTGGGGAGTGAGGGGGCTCAGCTCTGCAAGGACTCCCCCCAGCGCCTGGCCCTGGCCCTGGGCGCTTTCCTTGACCTTAGCTGCTTTCCGCTGGCCAGCCCCGCAGTCAGGGCGACTCCAGCCGTGCCACCATCGCCCCCTGCAGGCGGGCTGCTCAGGCCTGTGGGGAGACCTGGCTCCTGTGGCTGCAGGCCCAGAGCGGGTGGCAGCCTCTCCAGCCTCAGCCTTGTAATAGCTGGGACGAGTGTGATCAGGGAACCCTAGGCAGCGCGGGGATGGAGACGTGGGCTGTTGTCCAGAGACATTATGGCTTACTGGTTGGGTGCTTGGGCCTTGGTGACTAAGTCCTACCTGTGCAACTTACTAAGTCTTGGACAGATCAAATAACCCCTGGGAGCCTCAGTGGCCTCATCTGTAAAATGAGGCCTTGTACCACCCCTGGTTTTGTGAGGATTCTAGTGAGTGTCACATAGCTGTCCTTCAATAAAGTTACCAGGGTCCTGCTCTCTTAAGACTGTACTTCCTGAGACACACTAGCCAAGGCCTGGGGATAAGAGGGAAGGGCAGGAGACTGAGGCATCGAGTTCTGTCTTGCGGAGGACCCTGCAAGAATGGCTGATATTCCTCAGCACTCCCCCTCCTCCCACCTTCTCTGGCCATGGCCATGCAGCACTCCCTGGTGCCTGATGGGGGGAATGCTGGGAGCCTGGGAAGGCAATTAGACAGAGGAGTGACCGCTGAGTGATCAGAGCTGAGCTTTGGGAAGCTGCCTGGACTGCCTTGGGGTAGAAGCAATTTCAGATCAGTCCTCCCAGGGTGGTTCAGAGCTCCTCCCACTCACAGCCTACCCTTTGTCTGCAGGATTCTGTCTTTTGGGATCTGTCCACAAGGGCCTTTTAGCTTTCTCTGGTCTCAATCAAGAACTTGCAGCCCATGAACTTGGAAATTCGGCTGAGATTCTTTACCTTGCCTGCCTACATTGTATCCCCCATGCTGCCCCACCTCCATCTCCCAACACTCAGCTCTACCTTTGACTCCCAGGACATCCTGTCCTGCTGAAATAATGCAGGGAAGACCTTGGCATCGACCCCTCCAGCGGAATGCTTCGATCAGCCTCCGGGTTAGTGCAGTTCTGCTTAACCTGTTCCCTTCCTTCAATATCTACTAATTGAGCACCTAAAATATCCCGGATGTGCCATTCCAGGTGTGTGATTTGGCAGCGGTGAAGAAAACCAAGCTTGCCCTCCTGGACCTTATACTGTGGAGGGGGAGACAGAAAGTGAGCAAATGAGTATGATGAGTATGATGATGGCTTCTCACAATGTCTGGGTAATGAGTATTGGCAGAAAAATTAAGTAGGGTGAGGACGTGGAAGGGCGTGTGCTCTTTTAGCCAGGGCAGTCTGGAAAGCATCCCTTAGGACGGGCACTTGAGCGGATACATGAAAGAAGTTGGGGAGTAGGCCATGAAAATATCAGAGGGGGTGATTTCTGGGCGGAAGGGATAGCAGGTGCAAAGATCCTGAGATAGGAACAGATTTGAGCAACAGCGAGGGGACCTTTGTGGGAGGTGATGAGGCCAAGGCAAAGCCAGGTTCAGGCTATAGGGGGCTTTATTGGTCCTGGTGAGATCTTTGAGTTTAATGATGAGCGAGAGAAAGGAAGAGAGGGATGGTCTGGGGGGAGTGATAGAATCTAATTTATGTCTTCAAGGCATCCCATGGCATGAGGAGCTGCGAGTCTGGGTGGGCAAGATCAGAGCAGGGCCCAGTTAGGAGGCTGGCAGGAGAATCCAGGGGGAAGGTAATGGTGGTCACCAGAAAAGTGGTGGTTTCTCCCAATGATCAGGTTCAGCCTATATTTTGAAAGTAGAGTTAGCAGGCTTTGCTGATAGGTTGAATGTGGGCGGTGTGTGGAGGGGAGTTCTGGATGCCTCCAAGGATTTAGGCCTGAGCACCAAGGGGCTTGGAGATGCCATTTGTTGAGATGTTAAATATAAGAGAGGAACAGGGATTTTATTATTATTATTATTATTATTAATTATTATTTTTAGAGGGAGAGAGTAAGACACTATTAGACCTGACCTCCTCGCCCTTTGCCCCAAAAGCGCTGCTCCAGTGGACCCGCTGGGCCTCCAGTCACAAGCCCTAAAATGAACACACTATGCTCCCTCCCAAAACCAGACTTCTCAGAGCTCCCTACTCACCACATCTGCCCTTTCATTTTTTTCTTTTTCTTTTTTTTTTAATCAGTGGAGAAACAGAGGTCCTGAAAGTGAAAATGACTCGCCCAAGCTCACACAGTGAGTTCCCAGGCAGAAGCGAGCCGGAAATCCAGGTCTGCTAACTCCTCGCTGTGTTCCGCCTGGGCCTTCACCCAAGCTACATTCTCTGGGATATCTGTATTTTAACAGAGAACTGGAAACAAAATGCCTTAACAGAGAGGAATGAATTTATAATGGTGGAATCTCAGACACGGTGACAGGCTGTCAAGGGAGATATTTTTAGGCTGGGCCGGGAAACATCTTAGCCCTCCTCCCAGGCTGCTGGAGGATGGCTGCCTCTTCACGACTCCGTGTGTGAAGTACAGATGAGGGGAAAGCTAGGAATGTGCCATCTCTCCCAGACACTCCACAGCAAGGAGGGGCTGAGCCTGCGGCCAAGGAGGGTTTTCTTCCGTAAATCACCGCTATCTGAAAAGATTGGCTCGTTTCTCCTGTTGGAAGCGACTGTCTGCCCGCCCGCCATTATCCTACATAATGCAAACAAAAATCAATGTTCCTTTACCCACAGGTTCACAGAGCAACTCCTATCAAACAAAGATTTGAGTAGGGGGCAAGGCCCTGAATTGTGGATCTTTCCTGTATTTATTTTTTAATTCCTTCCTTCCTTCTCTCCCTTCCTCTCTTCCTTCCTCCCCTCCCCTTCTTCCTCCTCCTACTTCTTCCTTCCTTCCTTCCTTCCTTCCTTCCTTCCTTCCTTCCTTCCTTCCTTCCTTCTTCCTTCTTATGTCTCACCTTGACTGGTTTTTTTCTCAATTCTTTTCTTGACTCCTTGGGTTGGATATATGGTCGTCAGCTTGGGCATTTTTTCTGTAAAACGATCAGTGGCTTTGTCCCCAAGGGAAGCCACAGGCCCTTAAGAACTGCATCTTGACATCTTTCAAGCAGAGTGAGACATCTGTTAGCCCTAGATTCCAAATACCCTCACAGTTCCAGAGCACCCCAGACACCTTCCCCGCTAACTCGGTTTGACATCAGACTTACCACACAGTTGTCATTCCTGAGACTTTTTTTTTTTTTTTAGATCCAAACCACAAGGGTTTTTTTTTGTTGTTGTTGTTAGTTTTGTTTGCCCTCTATTTGTATCCAGCATCTAAATTCAAACCCTGTGGTCATAGGTGGCTCTTTTTCCAAATACTCATACGTGCAAAGATGTTCATTGGCCGTTGAGGACCGATATTCCTGGATCACATAAAAGTGTGGATTGGTGGCAAGTTGGAGAAAAGGGTTCATTTAGAATAAACACCACCTCTCTGCTCTCATGAAGAGTGTGGTAGAAAAATCACTGGCCTGGTTTATTTTGGTTGGTGGGGTTGTTTTTCTCTCCACGCTTTTTTTTTTTTTTCCTTACTTACTTTCTTTTTCCTTTTTAGTTTTCCCCTTTACTCTGGCAAACACCTGCCAGGTCGTACACCTTGTAGGAGGAATGTCTGAGGGGACGCCATAGGACTCGAGTGTGTAAGGAATGAGCCCTTAGTTTGCTCAGTGCACCTCAAAACCCTCAGGGCTCCCACCCTCCGAATCCCTGCTCCAGTGCTCGACAATTGCAACTACTAATTATGTAATAACTTCCTTCGAGTTTTGGAGTTTTGTCACCATCTATTATTTTGAAAGGAATATTTATATCGGTAACTGAAAAACCAGCATCACCTGCCATCAACACAAGACAATGGTAGAAAGCAAATTCACCATGTGCGCTTCTTGGTGTCCTGGGCTCGGAACGTGAGCTGCGTCTCTCGGGGCCTTGGTTGGTCCCAGAGGCTTCCCCAACCCCATTCCTCTGCTTTGCAGGCTGCCTTCGAAATTACGTGGGCCCCATGAGCATCTTTTCACCTTACCTGACACCATCTCACGTGGCCCCGGAGATGGGCTTACCACACTTTGGAAAATGGTAACTGTTCATTTTCTAGATATGGGGACGGAGGCCCTGGCTTGTTCGACGTGCTCAAGATCACAAAGCTGTTTGGTGACAGTCAGAGATGGCTGCCTCCCCGTCCCCAGCCTGCTTCCCTGTGCTCCTTTCTTAATAAATCCCTTGGACAGTAATCCTCATCCCCAAGTCCGCTTTGGAGAAGGCAGGACCAAACTGGGAGGATTGTTGTTGTTGTTCCTTATGTCCCTCTGGATCTGCAAGGCCTAAGCCCCCCCCCTTTCTTTTTTCCTTATCTGTCACTCTTTGGGGTTAAATAGCCAAGACCAACTACCCAATATGGCCTTTCACACCACAAAAGACTCTGGTCCTTCCTTCCTTCTTTAGGGAAAGGAGAGAGGGCTGAGGCCTCCAGCTCTGAACAAAGTTGTTGGGGGGGGGTGGACTTGAGGGGGTGGCCCCTGCCCCTCATGTTCTCTCTCTCAGGCTGCTCGCAAGTGGCAAGTTTCCATCCCATTCTCCTCTTTCCTGAAGCCACCCACGGTGACACATGGTAACCTTGTTTACTGTGGATAAGTGGGGGAACTGTTGAGCCCCCGGCTGTAATGTCGCTCAAAGTCAACACTACCCACCATATCTCGCCCCTTCCCCCTCTTTTCTCCCTGAGTGAGGACCTTCTGCACAGTGTCCTCACCTGGGGGCCCTCCCCTCAGTGAAAGGACTTCAGAAACAGGCCGACGTCTCTTTCCTCACATAGCCTCACTCCCCAGGTCCCATAGATCCTTCTAGGGGATCCCATTCAATTGCCTCCTTTTCGCTGCTCTGGTCTGAGGTTTTGTCATCTGTCACACATCCTACTGATTGTCTCCCTGCCCCAGTCACCTTCGTAATCCCAACACGGAGTCCGAAGCCTGACGTGGCCGAAGGATTCAATACATCTTGGTAGAAATGCAAACAAATGCATGGACCCCAAGCCAGTGCACTGGTCTGTATTCTCCCACAGAAATAGGAATTTTGAAACAGCTCTGGGATCAGACTGATGTGAGTTCAAATCCAGATGGCGCTCTGTTATCCGGAGTGTGTTTGTGAACCAGATTAAGTGACTGAGAAATCTACACAGAGAGGCCCAGGAGCTGTGGGGATTGAACAGGTGGGCCCTAGTGCCAGTCTGCCTAGCTTTCATTCCCATCTGGGCCATCTGCTGGCTGTGCAACCCTGGGAAGTTTCCTTAACCTCTCTGAAATTCAGTGTCCTCAGCTATAAAACAGGGATAACAGTGGCATCTACCCCAGAGGTGAGGATTACATGAGGTAATGTGAGCAAAGCTCCCCAAAGCACATGGCCGAAGCTCCAGAAATGTACGCTTTTCCTAATATTACTCCATACATACGGGTTTTTTTTTGAGGTTGAGAACAACTTCATCTGAGAATTTCTAAAATTGTGTGGTGGGTTTGTCCCCAGGTCTTAACTACTTCACATCTTTTTGCTGACCAGCAATGGTTAAGATGTCTAGAGTTCAGACAAAAAAAAAAAAAAGCTTATTTTAAGAATCACTCCTTGGAACATTATTTCATTACTTAAACTTTCTGCTGACTCATCTATTCCTTGGTGACTGAGTCTTTCTTTACCAATAACTTTAATTACATCAATCACTCATTCCAAAAACTGCTGAATGATGAGAAACTCCTAGAGGTGACACTGTGGACTTCTGTCACACAAGCAGGGGCCTGTGGAAGGGGAACTGCTTTTTTCTCCCATTTCTTTTTTCCTTTCTTTCCTTCCTTCCTTCCTTCCTTCTTTCTTTCTTTCTTTCTTTCTTTCTTTCTTTCTTTCTTTCTTTCCTTCCTTCCTTCCTTCCTTCCTTCCTTCCTTCCTTCCTTCCTTCTTTTTTTATAGCAATCAGTACTTCAAAGAAAGAACGTATGTTTAGCTCTCACGGTTTACTGTCTGCCCATCTATCCCCCCAGCCATTTATAATTAGCAATCTCCATAGCAGGGAGAATGGCAATTCATAACTTCTTGAATCGAATTGAGCGGAATTTGTTTCATCTTCTGACATTTTTTTTTTCAGTCCTAAGGCCCACCTGCCTCCACCTCGTGGCTGGGGTGGGGGGGGGGACTGTAAAATACATACTATTTGAGAATTCCAGCCCCCATTCTTTTGCTAAAAGCTGCCAATCACTTGGTTTAAGGGTGACCCTATAACTTAAACAATGATTGGTTATCAACAGTAACGGCCACCTGACTGAGCGACTGGTCTGGGCTAGTCATTACAGGAAAGGTTTTATGTACGTGACGTTAGAGAACCTCATGGAACCTACGGAGTGTGCACTCTTAGTAGTCCCCACTTCACAGATGAAGAAACCAAGGCACTGAAAGATTTACTTGCCTGATGTCGGTGCTGGATATGAGCCCCTAGGAATGCCTGACCCTTATTTTCTGGGCCTCGATGGAACCAGGAGGGAGCTGCTGGCTGCTCTTGGCAGCTTTAGGCAGTAGATGTTTTTCTGCTTCTTCGCGGCTCACCTCTGTGAGTGGAGTAAGGTTCCTGCTCATTGCTGAACTGCCGATGTTATCTGGTGCTGCAGGGAAGCAGGGACCCTAACTTCGGTGAGAGTAGTAGGATGCCAGTGGGGGTAGCGGGAATGGCGGGCTTCTCCCAGAATCCTGCCTGAAGTGAGTGCTCTTCCTTTCTCACCTCCCCCGCACACCTCGTCCTCTCCCTCTCGGGCTGTGATGCCTCATAGGTCTGTCTCCAGGCCTTCCCCCACATCTTTCCGTCAGCATAGGAGAGTATTAACGAGGAGACAGTAGCCAAGGGAGCTATAGAAGGTTGTAGAGCAGGAGAGCGGCAAAATCAAAGCTGCATTTCAAAAAGATTCAAAGCCCCAATTCCTCTCTGTCATCCGAGGCGCTTCATCAGTCTGACCCCTCTCTCCTGCGTGGCCCTGTCTCCCAAGATCCCCTCATGGGCATCCTGTGCTGTGGTCTCACTGGCTCAACACTCACTCCCCAAGCCCTTTTCCCAGGCTGGATTCTTTGGCTCAGAACAATCCATCCCAGGCAGCTGCCTAAATCCACTCCTGCTTCAGAGATGGAGCTCAAGGGCTTCTGGAAGCTTCTAGGCTTTCTCTCTGTGTGGGACTGCTGCAGGGGAAGAGGCAGCAGAGGCCAGAGCAAGCTGGGTTTGCATCCCACCTCTGCAATGTACTAGCGGTGCAACCTTGGGCCACTTTCTTAACCTCTCAGAGCCTCAGTTCCCCCACAGTCAAGTCATGATAATAATATGTGTCCTGAAGTCTGGTTGGAATAAGCGTGAGCCTGCCTGTGGAATGCTCTAGGAAGTCATTCGTTTTAGCGCCGCCTACCAGGCTGGTGTGTTCAATGACCACATACCGAGTGCCTGTATGTTAGGACAGAAACAAGATGGTTCCAGAAAGCACACCCTTCCACGAGCTTTAAACGGGCTTTTTGTCTTTGCACGTACGTTTCCATAAACACGGAGATGTGGTTCCAAACTCTCCTGGTCTATTTGTCTTAAGCCAATACTGTACTGTTTGTCTTACTATGGCTTTGTGGTACGTCTTAAAATTTTGTAGGGTGGTCCTTACTCTTGGTTTTTCTTTTTTGAAACTATATATTTGACCTAGCTCTTTGGGGGCATTGATTCTCCAACGCACGTTTTAAGATGAGTTTATCAAGTGTTAAATCATTTATCTTTGCACCCTTGCTGTCAGTACTGTGCCAGGCAGAGAGCTTAGCTTCAGGGTTATTGGGGTGAGAGCACCCAAGTGATTTTCTGGGAATACAGATTGAGGAAGTAATAAAGCGCACCCCAGAGTTCTAGCAGGATCTGTATCAGGCACCCTGGCAGTCTGTCCCGGGGCAAAGCTGAGGGAGGGCTCAGGCGACTTATCTTGGACGGAAGGGAGGAGTAAAGGCCTGTGGTGGCTCTGAGGCAAGGTCCAGAGCTGGCTGCCTGAGGGCTTAGGAAGTCCAGTGTACCCACATCCAGTGCGGGAGGTTTTCTCACTTTGATTAGGATTCCCTTAGTGCCCCTAGCCCAGCCCCGAACCCTGAGTCCAGAGCACGGTGTGACTAAGAGTGTCGGCTTCGGAGCCAGGCTGCCTGGGTTCCCGGCCTCCATGTTTTCCTCCCACCTCAGTGAAGGGCAACGCCATCTAGAAACCCACAAGTCAGGGGGCGCCTGGGTGGCTCAGTCAGTTGAACATCTGACTCTTGGTTTCAACTCAGGTCATGATCTCATGGGTTGTGATCTCATGGTTCATGGGATTGAGCCCCGCGTGCCCTCCCCGCTAAGCAGGGAGTCTGCTTGAAGATTCTCTCCCTCTGCCCCTCCTCCCCCATCTCTCTCTCTCTCTTTCTGTCTCTCTAATAAGTGAGTAAATCTTAAAAAAAAAAAAAAAAAGTACAAGTCACTTCTCAGCTTTTCCCAACTTCTCCCAATTGTCACCTGCAGGTATCAAATCTGGACTCGGATTTGGTCGATACCATATCTCCACTTTTTCCCTTGAGGCTCTACTTCCCTTCATTCCTGCCACCATCACTGTGATCCAGGCCACGGATCACTGTCACCTCTTGATGCCTTGATGGCCTCCCAGCTCTAGTCCTGGTCCAGGGGCTAGCTGATCTTCCCCACTGAAGACAGACTGCGTATGTAATGCTATAATTCCCCGCCTGAAATATTTAACGGTTCTCTGTGGGCCTCATACAAGACCCAAACTCCTAAGGATGATGCTCCCTCAATCTCTGTGCTCTAAACCTGTAACACTGTTTTCCATTGCTATGTACTGTTTGGCCTCCGGGCCTTTGCACACGCTCTTCCCTCTGCCTTGCATGTCCATATTCTCACTCTGTCCCCCACCCTCTACAGTCTATCCCTATGGGGTAAAACGTCTGTGCTTGAAGCTCCCTCCTCCCTCTGTATTCTGCCGCTCTCTGTGCTGAGGCATACAGTAAAGGGTGAGCAAAATGTACTTACTAGTTGCATGAACTTGAGGATGCAATTCACTTCTGAGGTTCAGTTTGTCCATCTGTAAAAGGAACACGGTCATAGTGATGAATCCGTTGCACATGGACACTTTCTTTCTTTTTAAATTTTTTATGGTAAACTCTATCCCTGATGTGGGGCTGGAACTCATGACCCCCAGATCATAAGCCTCGTGCTCTACTGACTGTGCCAGCCAGGCCACCACTCCTGGGTGGACACTTTAAAAGTCAATGTATGATTCATTGTTTCATAGGACTTTGGGGAGGAGTGAAGGGGATCATTGCAGGCAAATTCATAGACCAGACAAAAGCATAAGGGCCAGCCATAGCCTTAAGGAATTTTCAGTGAGATCAGACTCATACCACCATAGCCAACAACTCCTTGAGAGTCATTTCCTTCCTTTTTTTCTTGAAGGAACCTCAACTTTGTTTGTGGTGGCAGTGTGCCCACTCTTAGGGGATAGCCATTTATGTCTAGGCCATTCACGATAATTTCATTCCCCTTTGCCAGATGCTTATTCTCCCAGCATTCTTTGCAGCTAGGTGTCCATGTGACCAATTCTGGCCAATGAGACATGAGAAGAAACCTACTAATCTTTCCAAATTTCAATTTCTTGTAAAATGAGGAAGTAGGATCAAAGAGCAGTAATGTTTAATCCCCGTTTGCTTGTTTTCTTTCTTTCTTTCTTTCTTTCTTTCTTTCTTTCTTTCTTTCTTTCTTTCCTTCTTTCTTTCTTTCTTTCTTTTAAGGCAGAGGACCTCCCTTTTTGGTTCCAGATTTTTCCTTGGAATCCTAATATATACAGCAAATAAAGTACAATTGCTTTAATTGAAAGGAGGATTAAAGAGTGCAGGAACCCCATCCTAGCCTTCACTAGCAGCCCCCAAAGCATGTCCACAAAACAACCCTTGGAAAACCACTGGTTGGGAGCCCCTCTATGTTTTATTTGTGTGTATTTTTGGACACCCATGCTAGTCCAGCATCCCAAATTTCCCTCAAGATCCACCCCCCTCCCCTCCCCTTGGTCCATATGCTTTTGATGAAGTTAATCTGACTCTAGTTCCTGGGCTAGACATAGGATTTAAGTCTGACTAGCATTCCATCCCTCTGGATAGAGTGATTGGTTCAGCAATGTGCACATGACCCAATCTGGTCCAATGAGATTGAGGCCTAGGATTTTTCTTAAAGTGGAAGAGGGGTAGAGGCATTCTTTTCCCATTGGACTTGAGACCTAGTACTAGGAAACCTGAGAATGAAGTCCACATGGAAGGGAACAGAGCTGAGAGATGGAAAGAGAGCAGATCTTAGAGACTTTGAACCCTTGCACTTAGCGTTGCTTGAAGACGGACAGATTTGCTGCTGGATTGGGGGGTTTGTGAGTTCATAAATTCCCTTCTAAGTAGTTTCACCTTCAGTGCAACCCAAAGAGTCCTAACTAGTATAGATCCTTTCCAGATCCAGAATCCTGGAAACTCTGAGAGGTAGATATGAAGATTGGTCACAGACCGTCCCATTTTCTCCTGGGCATGTGGTGGGATTGTACTTCTCCAGTCATTCCGAGCGAGGCATGGCCTAGGACTTCCTTTGCCAATGACACGTGCGGAGAAGTGATATGCGCCACTTCTGGGTGCGGTTCTTTAAAAGTCAATGCATGATTTACCTCTCTCTCTTTCCTTCCCATAATGATGTCCCAGATGGCAGAGGCTCCAGCAGCCTGGGTCCCAGACTGAGGACAATGTGGAGCAGAGAGCCCTGCCGACCCTTGATGGATCTGTACTGTGAGCGAGAAATAAACCTTTGTTGATTCAAGCCATTGAGATGTTGGCTCATCTCTTACAGCACCTTCCCTTAGCCCGTCCCAAATAATATACACAGGATTCTTCTCCTCCTCCTTCTTCTTCCCCTGCCTTCTCCCTCCCTCTTTCTCTCTCTCTTCTCCTGCTGCCCTGCTTTGCCCAGCAGTCTTACATAACTCTGTTTCTTAACTTATCTTCTGTCAACAGACTTTTAAAGGTTTTCATGATTGTTCATCTACTGCTTTGCCAGTGATGTTCGAGTGGACATTGGCAGGAGATAACTAGCCTGCCCCAACAAAGCCGTGCCCCTGGCATCCATACCAGTGCCACTCAATTACAGCAGTCGGCTAGTCATTCTCCTTAGCGCTCCAACCTCCCCAGCAGGCCAACCTCCTAATCATATTACTGGACTCACAAGGCTCTGAATCAGACCTTCTCCATTCATTATATTATGAAAACGGACAAGACCCTGCCGTTTGGGCTGTGGTCTTCATAACGTAAGGTTCTTGCCAAGATTTAAAAACTCAACAATTAAAAAAAAATTCCTATACAAGATCGGCTGTCATTGTTAATAAGCTATTCCTAGAGCGGATGGGTTAATTGAGTCAATGCTCGAGACTCTGCAGCTGGGGAGGACGTTCGGCAAGTGCCTCGGTTCTTTGGGAAGCAGAAAGGTAGGAGTAAAACATTCTTGCCGCTTGAGAGTGATTATCCTCATGACCATCTATGACGCTGGTATAGCCCAGGAGTCTCGCAGGTACCTGCTGAGGGGGCCAGACGTGCCATGTAACGAGCAGAATCACCCACACGGGAGTGGCGGGTCCGTAGGCTACTTTGCGGTGGTGTCTCTTCAGCATGCGGCTCTGGCTGAGGTCACTGTACAGGAATATAGGTTTAGCATCGCTGACTCTGTCAATGGTCCCCCCCCCCCGGGAAATTTGAAACCCATACAGATTGTCAACGTCATCGCATTTTTCCTAAAATACTGTTATATCCAAACTTAGTGGGAAAACTGCAGGTAGAATGTTTGACGGTTTATAACACAGTCATCCCTTCCCCCTCCCGTTCTGCATCATCTCCATTTTACAGATTAGGAAACTGAGGCTCACAGAGGTAAAATGACTCACCCCAAAGGACACAGCCGGACTCTGAAGCTCAAGCCTATACCTCCTGACTCCAACTTACCCAGATCCCAGGGGTCACCTCACAGCTCACATATACGGCAGGGAGGCCAACTGTCCACCAAAGACTCCTGATCCCGTTTCCCTGGTATCGGTTGCCAGTGGGTGGCAGTGACAAGCCAGAACTACGGGCTCCCCGCCTGGCTTCTAGGTGAAGTCACGTGACCAGTCCTTGTCAATGGAATCTGATAGGAAGTGCTGCTTCTGGGAGCTCGCTGTGAAGACGTGGACGTGCCTTCCCCTGCCCTCCCTTTCTCCTTCCGCAGCCTCTCGCAGATGAACACAACCTCGGAAACCGTGCTTGAAAATCAAGGAACCTCAAGACAATGAATCTGTGGCTTCCAGAATCATCTTTTGGAGGAAAGCCACTCTAATCAGCAGCAGCCATTTTGGACTCGACATCAGGAATCAATAAACCTCCATTGTGTGTGAGCCATTGTACACTTTTGGTTTTACTTGCAAAAATGAATGGATTTTTCAAAAACCTATCCTTTACTTCTCCTTTATTGGCGGGAGGAGTTTATAATGGACAACGTCATCCCCTTGAATCCGGTGGGTCTTGGGGGGAGAAAATGACTCAAGTTGAGTTGGGTGAGGGTGTATTGGGGGTGGGGATGTAACGGCCCCAAGTGTCCCTGCATCTTGCCTCCCCCCACCCCAACCTGGCTTTGAAGAGGGATTCGTTCATAATTCAGCTGGAGGTGAACATATTATCACTGAGCCCTCCTGGAGAAAGACGAAAGACAAAACAAGCATTTGGCCTGTCTGGGCCACACACCCTCAACCAAGATAGGAGTCAACATGTTTGGGAACATCAAAGACCGTGTGATATCTTAAGCATAAGGAGATTAACATTTACAAAGGTTTGCCCCTCGGCCTGTTCCCAGGAATCCAGCAGACAGAGCCAGAAGGGACAATTAACATCACCCACCTGCATTGGGGTCTTCGGGCATTTTGTATTAGAGGGTATTTTCCAGTTTTTGGGTTTTGGGTTTTGTTTTTGTTTTTTCTTTTTTGAGCCTTCTCCTGGATTGGGTATGAAGGTGGTGACGTCTGGTGTCCTATCTGAGCAAGAACCCTTTGCACATTTAGGGTGTTGCAGAACAGTCCGGGAAATGACAGCACAGGTAAAAAGGCCCCGGGGGAGAATTCTGCCCCCACAAGTACCAAGCCATTCACCCTCAGAGAGTGAAAGCGAGAGCGTCTTCGCCTATCTCCTTATAGTCAGAAACAGTCCCTGCATCCTAAGCCAGCCAGCCAGTACAAAACAGGGCTGAGACAGTCTGCAGGAACGGAGGGGGGGTGAGGCGCTGGTTTGTCTCTTTGAAGCAAGAGGCCAAGAATATCTCAACACACTCCAAGTACCAGCAACAGTAGGCAATGGATGGGGACCAACATCCCTTACAGCTGTTGGAAACCATACCCTATTCAGAGATAATTGGCAATTAGTTGAACAACTCCTGTTTAAAACACTCCTCCTCCCCACCCTCAAAGACAGCTGTGTTTAAAAAGGGGAGGGGAGAGAGTTCTCAAGAAATGTGGAAACCTAATCTTCAAGTCAATAAAACAAAACAGGGCCCTGGGAGTAAATGAGTGAGAGGATTTTAAAATATGCGGAGGCATTGGAACATGTTTTGGAAATCCACTGCCCTACTCTTCTCTTGAAGTGTAACAGAGTGGGCAGGGACACAGATGCGGGGGGCCGAAAGGCCTGGGTCTGAGCAGCTGCTCTGCCACTGGCCAGCTGTGTGAACTTGGCACATTTCTTAACCACTCTAAGCCTCAGTTTGCTCATCTGCAAAATGGGGATGACAGTAATTATGCTGGGGAGATTAAATGGGGTGGTGCATGGGGCCTAGCATATAGTAAGTGCTCCAAAGCCTTAGCTCTCAGGCATACACGCTTATTCGGATCCAGGTTCCTTAGCCTGGCATTCAAGGCGCTCTACAATTTGTCTCCCACCCACTCTTCAGAAGCCTTCCCCATTTTCACATTCTCTGTTGACTAGCAACCAAATGGAACGGGTCCCCAGGGACTCTGTTTTCTAATATGAGAAATGAGATCGATGAACTAGATTCTCTCTAAGGTCCCTGTTAACCCTGTCTTCTGGCCTCGCATGTCGGTCTTACCAAGTCCTCAAGGTCGGGCTCAAACACCCCCGTGAAGCCTTCCCTGGGAAGGAGTTGATTTCTTCTTGTAAAGCTCAAACCAGACTTGCGAATCAGTGGCACTTTTGTTTGATTTGCATTATATTTTTTTATTTTTATTTTCTTATAAAGATTTTATTTACGAAAGAGAGAGAGAGAGAGAGAGCATGAGCAGGGGTGGGGAGGGGAAGAGGAAGAAACAGTCTCCCCACTGAGCGGGGAGCCATGCCATGCAGGGCTCCCTCCCAGGACCCCAAGGTCTTGACCTGAGCCGAAGGCAGACACTTCACTGACTGAGCCACCGAGGCTCCCTGCACTGTATTTTTAAAAAATCGGAAAATACTGCACCAAAATTTGGATTTCCAGCTTCTCTGGAAAAAAGTCAGCAGATCCAGCACTCCTGGCCCCTAGACGCCTGAGCAGAAGCCCTTGTCTGGAGATGAGTCGCTGCTGCCCCCTGCAGGTGGGGCAGGCGCTTCGAGATTTTCCACCTCCCAGGCGTCCCTGATTGACTTTAACAGCCTGAGCCCTGAAGGCAACTGAGATCCCTCCCCCCACTTTGTCCCCTGGTTCTTCCTTCCCTACTTTCTATTTTTATCTCATAAGGGCTATTTCTTGCTTTCTACCTTACGCTGGAATTACTGATGTTTGTAGACATCTTCATCTCTACTGAAGACTGAGAGCCTTGGGTGGGGGGCTCTCTTTTGTTCATCTGTGAAGCCCGAAGGCTCTGGCTCTGTGTCTGGCTTCAGAAAGGGAATGAGCAGGGCGCCTGATATCTAAGAGTGTCACTCCCTGGTGTTGTGCAAACCACTGCTGTGACGGACTAGTGAGTGAGCAGAACGATGAATGAACAAAGACGTGCACTTACAGAGCTCCTACTGTGTGCCAGGCACTGTGGGAAGTGCTTTGCAGATACCGACTTACTCATAAAATGAGTTCACGAATGAATGAATATCAAATGAATGGGTCTCTCCGTTTGGTTCTCAGCTCGGGGCTGGGGAACCTTCCACCCCAGGAGACATGAGCGGATATTCTCAGCTGTAAACTTTGTAGGTCTGGGGCTCTGTGCATCAGAGATACACTCACATCAATGGAATGGGGATCGGGGAGACTGTGATTGTTCCCCATCTGGAAACACGGTTCGTTGTCCGAAGGCCTTAGTGGAACCCAAGACCAGTAGACAGAGGTCACTGTCACCTACCCGAGCTAGATTATCTTCCCAGTTTCCCCTTCAGTGTCACCCAGAGCAACAATTAGAGCCTCAGTTCCTGAAGCGTGGAGTCAAACAGTCTGTTTGCAGAGCCCCTGGGTGGCTCCATCAGTTAAGAGTCTGGCTCTTGGTTTCGGCTCAGGCCCTGATCTCAGGGTGGTGAGACTGAGCCCTGAGCTGGGCTCCACACTCATCGCTCATCGAGGAGTCTGTTTGAGATTCTTTCTCCCTCTCGCTCTGCCCCTGCTGTTCCTACTCTCTCTCTAAAATAAATAAATAAATGTTAAACGCACACACACACACAAACTTCTGTGTTTGCACAAGGATTTGTAGCAATCTGTTCCCTGTGTATGACGTTTTAGAGCTTCAAAAATCTTTCCTCACTGGTAACAATCACCTCCACCGGCTACCTACTTTGATCTTGAGGAAGTACCCCATTTCTCTCCCTCCTCCTTCTGTCCATTGTGAGGTATGTAACACATGCATTACCTTATAGTCATTTCACAGATTAGAAAACGGAGGTCGAAATGGAGGAAAGGATTTGCTCGAGGTGGAACTTGCAAGGCCAGAGATAATAACCTGGATTCTGGCTTAAATCTTCATCTAGGTTTCATCGCCAAAATTTGCTTAGGTGGGGAAAACATACGAATCTATTGGGCACCATTGTCATATCAACCCTGAGGAGGACATGGTGGTCATGGAGATTGAGGATATGGGGAGAACGTGCTGGGAAGAAGAGTGACAGGAGTGTAGCTGGGGAAGGCCCTGAGGGCAGGGGAAGCAAGAGTGTCAAGTCCTTGGGAAGAGATTCTAAGAAAATCAGAGGAAGAGAGCAGGAAGGGGCAGGGCAGAGTGACTAAGAGCACGGTCTTTGGAGCGGGATAGGCCTGGGTTTAAATCTCACTTCCAGCTGTGCGCTCTTGGGCAACTGACTTCTCCTCTCTGATCTCAGTTTCCTCGTCTTGTAACTAGGGATTGGGCTTGTCCCTAGGCTGTTGGGAAGATGGACGGAGACAGTACCTAGTCAGGGCTCAACAATGCCTAGCTGTTAGCAAATACCAGCTACTTTGATCCCCTGCCTATGCCTTTGACGGAGGGGAATAGGCTTGTCTCTAGCCGCACAGCAAATAAGGGACAGAGACTGGACCTCCTGCCGTCCAACCCCCTGCTCTTCTAACATACGAAGCAGCATTCCAGGTGGGTGCTCTGGAGGCTTCTGGGCGAAGAAAGCCCACTCCCCAGCAAACCAATGCTGGGCCCACTGTCTTTACCACCGATGGTTTGCTCTGGTCTTGGCAAAATTCCCTGTTGGCATAAAAGCCAGGGCAGGAGACTCATTTTATGGCACCTTCAATCTCTCCTTTCTCCCCCAGAAATATATTCCTTCGTCCTAGGTGGGGAAGATGCGTCCTGATGGCCCCCTGACCCCTGAAAATATGCCAGGACCACCGCAGAAGCAGCTCAGCCCCCTTCCCCACGCCGCCCCAGCCCCAGTCCACACCCCCCCACCATTCCGACCTCCAGCTGCTGCCTCCCTCTCCTCCCATTACCACCCCTCTCCCTAAGCCCTCTGCCCAGACCCGCGTCCTCACTAAAGTTTAACTGCACCCCTGCTTCTGAGGCTGAGAAAAGTCAACCATCGCAGGGCCATGGACGAATGCAATAGAAATTAGCCAGAGCCAGAGCGAGCGAGAGGGAGGCAGATACATAATTTATAGCATAGCGGAGTGTGAGTGACAGGCAGCAGCAGGGGGCCCAGCACCTTATCGATCCTTTCAAAAAACCTGAGAAAGGGCCCCGTGCTGAGGGCCAGGGGAGGCATGGAAGGTGCAGGCCGGGGCAAGGCCATTAAGGACGCACTGCGACCAGGCCAGCCGCCGGGGTGGGCGGGGGGGCTCCGGCAGGTGGGGCACACACGCGTGCCTCCGATCGATGACACCATGTCAAAACATAAAATGTATGCTTTGGCTCTTAAGCCAAATGTGCGTGAGATTTTTTAAAAGCATTGATTCAGGATGGATCAATGGAAATCGAAGCATATTTTTTTTTTCCCTGTGCAAAAAGGGGGTTAGAACACTTTGTAGAGAGGCCCCCGCCAGGGGTGGCAAGAGTAAATGTTCTGCAAGGACTGCCTTCTTCTCCACCAGCCACCAGAGAGCTCCGGGAGGAAGGTCAAGGTGTTGCCTCAGCTTTCCCTCTGCCTCCCACTGCCCCACCTTGGAGACACCCACTAGCTGGGGGTGAGGGTGTCCTCGTGTGCACCACCAGGCGGGGAGCTGCCGTCCCTTCCCCCTGCGCTCACCCAGTCATCATCCAAAGATAATTCCACTCCTTCTCCAATGTCCAAGCAAGTCCGGCCAGCTGTACCTTCCAAACGCAGCCAGGATCCCCCCAGTTTAAGTCTCCGCTGCCTCCGCCTGGTGCACCTCTCCCCTGGGCCGTGGCCTCCTCCTGCTTTCCACCAGGCAGCCTGGCAGCCCCCATCTCACCCAGAGATCAGTCAGTGCCACATGAACCCGCCCCACATCCTCCCAACCGACCTCCCCTCCTACCACTCTTCTGCTTGCTCATGGACCCCCTCAGAGTCGCCTTCCCCACTGCCCCACCTCCTGGCGCCCTGCTCACCCCATCCCTCCCTTCCCCACCCATGCATGACCCCCTTTTAAAAAAAATAGCACTTAACACTATTTATAATATTGTTTGTGGGTTTATTTATTGCTTGTAATTTCTTATCGAATGTAAATTACACGAAGGCAGGGACCTTGTTTGACTTCTTTTTAGAAAAATTTACTTATCTGAGAGCGAGAGAAAGAGCATGCATCCGGGAAGGGGCTGGGGGAGAGGGAGGGGGAAAGAATCTCAGGTAGACTCTGTGCTGAACCCGGAGTCCCACGTGGGGCTCGGGGCTCAATCTCATGACCCTGAGATCATGACCTGAGCCAAAACTGAGAGTTGGAGGGTTCAGTGACAGAGCCACCCAGGCGCCCCTGCTTTGTCTTCAGCACTGCTGTATTCTCAGAGCTTGGAACAGGGTTTCATACCAGGGCAGGGGGTCAGTAAATACTTATTAAAATAAGGGAGGGAGGAGGGGAGGGAGGAAGGAGCCAGACCCAAGTAAGAGCCAGCAGCGTGCTGTGACGTACCATTAGCGCGGGTGCTATCAAATAAAAAAACAGAAAGAAATCCCACCAGGTATGATCTGCAGAGACGTTCCCGGGACCTGGTCACCTGTAGCTGGGAGTTCCAACCAGAAGCTCTAAATTTAGGATTTAGAGTCATGGAGGAAAGCATGTTATTAAAGCTCCTCTTTTGGGGGGATAAGCTCATCTATCCGATCAAACAAAACTCAGGGGACCTCGTAACCCTTGCTTCCCCCCGCCCAGCAATGTTGGAGCAGGGGCCTAATTCGGGGTGAACCTCTCTCTCCCTGGGCTCCAAGAGCATAACAGAGGTTCCTGTCCTAAAACCTTGGTGCAAAGGGCTGTGGAATTTGGGGGGGGGGTCTCAGGGGACTCTCCCGGGCTCCCTTTCACCCTGGGTGCTGGCTTCTGGGCTCCCACTCAGGGATAAAGGAGGCTGGAGGCCTGCCTTTATTTCTCCAGTGCCCTTTCTGAGGCCACAGATCATTTTTCACTGTCGTGAGCACTTACCTGGCCAGGACAGTCAGACATGATGATGAGATGAAATGAATCTTCAGCACCATGAGAGAGTCTGAGAGGTAATTCCACCAGCAGGCCTGTGACCCGGTTCCCCTGCCCTTCCCCCACCACCCCAGCCCCCTTCCTGGGAAGAAAAGGCTGGAGAGAATCATTTTATCCGGCCGGTGCTCGCGAAGACAATTATTTCATCATTTCCCTCAATCATCTTCCCGAAGGCCAGGCTCATTCTGTTTGTTATTTATAGGATGATGGTTGGTCACCAACTTGGGGCAGGGGAAGGGGGGAGGAAAAGAGGGATGGGGTGAGAGACATGGGGGGGCATGAAGAAGTGCTCGCTCACAGTTATTCTTTCCCCTTTTGCTTTTCCCCCAATTGCTTCAATATGTCTCTCTTCTCTTCCCCACATTCTCTCTCCCCTCGTCTCACTCCCACCTCCTCCCCCTTCCCCGTTCTGCCTGCTTCTCTTTCTGCTTTAATAGCCCCCTCTCATCTTCCTGCTCCCCTGCCTTGACCCCCAGCCTGGTTCGCAGACAAACTTGACCCCTAATAGTTTCTGACAGTGAGCTCACCCCTGTGCGGAGCAAAGTGCCCACCTACCCCATTTGCAACATCTTGCATTGGGCACATCCTGTGGGTTTCCATTAGTGAACCCAGCCCCTGGTTGGGGGTGGGTGCTGAGACAAGGGCCTCGCATTTTTACGCCCTCACTGTCCCAGCTGGGAGTGCCCCCTGACCCTTGATTTGGGCTTCGTGAGCTATTCATCCTGTAAGGTTCAGAGTTAGGGAGGCTAGTGTTCCCCTCGATACCTTCCCCCATCCCTAGATGCCATTCTTAGTGTTTAGTGCCCTTGCAGGCCTAACGGGGGCTTTGTCTAGGAGATAAGACAGAGAAGCAGAAGGACTCTGGACCAGACTGCACCACTTCCGAGCTGTGTGATCCTGGGCAAACTACCTAACTTCTCTGGGCCTTGGTTTCCTCATCTGTAAGGGCAGTTAAGTCCTGCCTTCCTCATAGGGCTCATGCAAGGATTACATGTGTTGATACTTGCAAAGCACTCCGAACAGTAGCTGACACATTACAAGTACACATTCAGTGCTCTCTGTCATCAGTATTTACCATCTCATGTCTCAACCTGGGGATACAGATGAGAGGCACGGGAAGTGCCATCTGGCCTGGACCCAAAGAGAACAAGCGTGTTGACTTGCCGCTAACAAGTCTTAAACCATGGGCAGATCACGTTTCCTCCTTGAATCTTAGTTTTACTATCTCTACTATGCAGGTACTCAGAGTACCTGGGTACGGGAGTGTTGGGAAGCTGACATGAGCCAACGCATGTCAAGAGCAAAGATTCTGAAGCCAGGCTTCGTGAGTTCAAATCCCAGCTTGATGTCTTATTAGCTGTGTGACCTTAGGCAAGTTACTTAACCTCCCTGTGCCTCCAATACTTCATCTGCTTATAACACTGCTCTCCTCCCCCCCACCTCACAGGGTGATTAGGAGGATGAAATGAGTTAATTCAAGGAAAGTGCTTAGCACAGTGTCTGGCACAGAGAAACGCCTGGGCAAGTGTTGGTTAGTCCTAGTTACTTCTAGAAAGTGCTCTCTCCTGTCTTCTATCTCTGAAGGATTTCTTCTCCTCTCTTCACTGTTTTTGTTAGGTGGCTTGAGGCAGAAGTTCTTGGTTTTTTAACCAAAATCCAAATCATTCTGACAGGCTCAGGCTAAAAGCTACTCCTTCTGGAAGCAGAGGGGAGTTGAGATGTTTGGAGGGGCACCCATGTCAGGGACACACTGGTCAAGGTGATGAGGGGCTGGAACTCCTGGAACTGGGCCCTGGGGGCAGGTCCTGGCTAGGCCAGCGACTCCCTGTGTGACCTTGGACAAACTCCCTCTTTTTGACCTCAGTTTTCTCATCTGTCGAATGAGAATGACTGTTTGCCCACCTCCCACATTATCACAAAACTCAAAGAAGGTAATCAGGAAGCAGGTGTCCTGAGATTGGGGAAAGCACTCCAGAACTCAAAGTTGCCCATTCCAATTGGGTTCTATTGGTGGCAAGAAACAGTCTCACGCAAGGGACCTCATGTCGTACAGCGCACATGGGCAAGAACCCAAGAAAGAAGGGCTACCAGTTTCTGGAAGGGCAGGAAGTGAAGAGAGGCTCCAGCTCTCAGTCAGGAGCACATGGGTTCCCTGTCTCCATGACTCTACCACCCTTGAAGCCTCGTTGAGAGTTGGCTTCTCCGGCCTTCCAGGAAGTTTTTTTTTTTTACCTTCCACCTGCTTTCTCAGAGTTTTGCTGTCTTAAAACATCAACTTGCCCATGGCCTTGCTTGGCTTTTGGGTCTTCTCTCAACACTGTGGATCACAAATGCACTTGTCCATGGATCCAGGCAGCGAACATAATGGATGCAGTGGGACAGGTGGCAAGTGGAAAGCATCTGTGCCACCTGAAGGGTGGTTGGTCATTCACCTGTTCGCTCTCAGTCGGGTCCCCCTTCCCTTCCCTGCTGTGTGCTCCATTGCAGGGTGGATACCTGTAAACTACATTTCCCATGATCCTTTAACCACTGTCTTCTAAGTTCAGCCAATAGGAGTTGCTGGTGGGAGACTGGGGGCGGGAAGAAGGGACAAGTCAGGGTATTTCTGCCCCCTCTGTTGTGGAGAGCATCTCTGGCAGCAGGTGTTCTTGGTCTGTGACTCCTCCTGCTGGCTGGCCCCTCTCCACAATCCTCATTTTTGCAGGACAGGCCCTTGATGGCTCAAGACTCTGCCAGCAGTGTCTATGTCTGAACTGTTGTAACATCACCTCCTCCCTCTGGCCCTTTTGTCCCAGTTCCTAGTCTCAGGACTGCCTCACCTTCTCCTCATTGGTTGCTTTGTTTTTTTTTTTTAAAGCTCTTCTAACATCTTTGCAACTAAGTACCCACATTAAATTCCCTCTGTTGAATTCCTGGATGTACTCTGAGTGACAGATCCAAGGGGCAGCCGCTGCTCAGTGCCAGCCAATGGCTGCCCAACAGACATGTGGGCCTCGCCTTGCCTGATTTGGTCTCTCAAGCAAAGGCAGGTACCTGGATTTCTAGATGATGTCTGAGTTTTACAGGTTCGCAGCTACTTTAAGTTTTAAGCTTTTATTCTGAAGGCTGAATAAAACAAGTTTGTGGGTCCTGGTCTGTAACTCTGCTCTCTCTTCAACCTGACTCAGTATTTTTGCTACTCTTCTTCTCCTGGTACTTCCTGGGTCAGATCCTCGGGAAGGACCTCGGATTGGTTAGTTCATGTGTTTGGGTAGGGTTGCTGACTCCTCCATGGATTTGCTGTTTTGGGATTGCTGATCTCTTTCAGCCAAGCAGCCATGGTTGGGCGTGGCGGGGGAGGTGGTCATGTGGGATAAAACCAACTTGATTAAGGAATATGAGGCTAGATATCTAAATAGGTATTAGAGTCTGTTTGGCAAAATGCTTGCATTCCAATCCAGTGCTCTTTCCACTTTATCCTCCAGCTACTCAGCAACTCAGTACTTTTTGGGGGGAGGTGTGTCCAGAATCAAAGACAGTTCTATAATCCAGGTGTCTCGGCTTTCATGAGTCTCTTCTGGTCTCAGGATTTCAGCTTCTTTTTCTGGAAGATGAGAGGCTTGGACCTTCTTTCTGAAAATTATCCTAAGCCTGATGGTCTATGGTTCTCCAATTGCTATTTCTGTGACTTCCATGAATATGTTCACTCATCTTTCCATCCATCATCCAGCAAGCCAGCCAGCCAGCCTGCCACCTATCCATCTTTCCACCCACCCATCCATTCAACAAATATTTATTAATCATCTGTACACCAGGCACTGTAGTAGGTGCTGGATAAACTAGGACAGACTAGGACTGCCCTAATGGAACTGCGTTCTAGTCAGGGGAGAAAGATAATAAATAAGCAAATAAATACACATGTCCGATAAATTTTGAGTGATAGGTGCTATAAGAAAAACAGAATAGATGGATAGGACCAAGAACGGAGGGATAGTTGTAATTGGCTGGTCAGGAAAAGCCTGTGTGAGAGGTGACATCTGAGCTCAGATTTGGAAAAGGATTTGTGGGGAGAATATTCTAGATGGAGAATGTTCTAGATAGAGGGTTCAGTAAGGTCAAAGGTACTGAGAAGAAAGGGAGGAGCAAGAAGAAGGTCAGAGTGGTCAGAGCACAGAAGAGGGAGAGTGTTAGGTAAAGGGGCTGGAGACAGAGCAGGGGCCAGGGTTTTCCAAAGCCCTGTGAACCATAGAAGGGACTTGAGGTTTGACTCTAAGCGCCATGGGAAGCCATTTCTGACCAGTGAGAAGCATCCTTGCCTGTCATGTAGCTGTGACCACTGTGACAGTGTTAGTTCTTACGACTGGCACCAGATGATGTGGCCAGGCCAGGACCCAGAAGTGATGGTGTCAGGAATGAGAGACATCCTGGGCATCGTGCCAGCGAATGCTGGCCGGAGCCAGACTGGCTCAGTCAGTCTAGAGCTGAGGGAGGGTTCATGTGGGGTCCTCAGGGCTCTAGATATCCAGCTTGGCCTGGAGAAACTCTGGACCCTTCCCTTGCCCCAGGGCTTGCACTTCAGGGTGGTCAAGGCTCAGCCAGACTGCTCTGTTATTTACTAGCTGATGATCTGGCACAAGGTACTTACGTCGCTGAGCCCGTTTTCCCATCTCTAGCAAGGACACAATCACAGTGCCCTCCTATGGCCAGCCAAAGAATCCAGTGTTAATGCAAAGAAGAGCAGAACACAGAGACCTCAATACGTTTGAGCTATTTTTCTTCTTACTATAGTCTTGTTATCATCACCAAGCACTAGCAATTCTAGACAATGTCAGTAATAAAATATTCCTCCCCACCATGACTGGTAAATGGTAAATGGGTGGCCTTAGAATTTACCGTCCACACTGGGGCACGGGGACAAAAGGTTCTATGGGATCTGGCCCCCACCTACCTCTCTAATCTAATTTCTTGGCACCTTCCGCCTCATTTAAACTAAGGCCCATGTGCGCTGTACGACATGAGGCCCACTCTTGCCTCCACATGTTCCAAACTTCTTTCTGCACTGGGGTACTGCCCAAGACCTGGAGGATAGACTTCCCTGGGGCAGGGGCTTGGCACGGCAGCCAGAAGGAGGGCCCTGCATGAGGGCTTCAAAGCACTTACCTTGGGCCCCATCCAAGACCATGGGAGCTCCTTAGAGTCTTGGGTTAAATCCTCAGAGGCCCTCCTTACAATCAAGCCTAGAGTAGGACAAGGTCTCTTTCACATTGTTCTATCCCTTCCCATCTTTTATCACAAGGGCCATTGTTTTGCTCTTCATGGGATTACTATTTTCTGACATTCTCCCCAGCAGGCTCTGAATTCCATGATGTCAAAGACCATGTCTGATCTGCTCACACGTAGATTCTCAGAGCCTAACACGGTGTCGGCATGCAGTAGGCGCCCGCTAAGTATCGATCAAGGGGAGGGATGGCTGCAGGAGGGAGCTGAGATTCCCAAGCAGTCCATGCTCTTCCCACAGCCTCATTCTGAAACAGGCAGCCTGGTTGGAAACGCTGATCACAGGCACGCTAGAGATGCTCCTTATCAAAGTCAAGGCCAAGATCCGTGGGAAAGGATCGTGTCAAAGCGAAGGATCCAGATGTGCAAATTCCCTTCAATGAGGCAGATGTGACCCAGTGATTCCACGCCAGGCATAACCGCTGCATCTGATTCCTCGTTTCCATTAAAGGAATTGTAGCAGGCGCAAAAACTGGAGATTATCCCAAGAATTAAGATATGAAAAGCATGTTAGATCACTAAACTCCAATTAGGGAAATTAAATTGTGCACACTCCCCTCCTGACACAATATCAGGAGCTTGCATTAGCTCTGGGCTCTGGTTCTAATAAAATTAGAGAATAACACTTTAATTGAATTGTGCTTAAAAGGATCATGCTGACAAATGTGATTGTATCTGGCTGGGATGCACACCTTCTCCGGCAATCATTAAATCCAATGAAATGCCAGTCTCGGGATCTTGACAGTTTTCTGAAACAATCTGTGAACCGTGCTGTATCTTGGAGTATCTAATCAATTTAGAGCCGCCTCATTAGGACTTGGCTGCTAACGGATACTTAAAAATCAAAGCAAATTACTGCACTCCATGGATAACTAGCTAGTCATATCGATGCAACATGGCTGGGTTGTGTTGCAACAATTCATTTCCTCTTTAAGAAGCCACTGTCACCCATAATTTAGGGATTGAGATTCATAAGCCTGATGCAGACAGCTCCGAAGTCAAGGATTTTCCTGAGCTCAGCACCAAGGGGCACACGCCACCCCAGTTAGGGGGGTGAGCCAAAGCCAGCCCCTTGACTCCTTTGATTTACATTCTACTAACCCCAAGCTTACTTCTGGGTAATAAACCCAAGACCCTTATTGTACAAATAGGAATCAGAAGATCAGAGGTGGATAGCAGCTTTCCGAAGATCACACAGTGAATTAGTGGCAGAGCCAGGATTTAGCCCTTCTTGACATCACATCAAATTTTCTAATATTTTAATAGCAGTTTAGAACAGTGATTATACCTTCATTGATAGTTTACCTGGGTCCTGATTTTTTTTAACATTTTATTTATTTATTTGAGAGAGAGAGAGCATGAATGGGGGTGCAGAGGGAGAGGGAGAAGCAAACCCCCCTCTACGGCTGAGCAGGCAGCCTGGTGTGGGGCTGGATCTCAGGACCCCAAAATCATGACCTAAGCCAAAGGCAGACACTTAACCAACAGAGCCTTCCAGGTGCCCCTACTTGGGTCCTATTTTAATATTCTTACTAAATAGAAACACCATTGCCACCACCATCATCATCGCGGTACAAACAGCCTATACTCATAGAGAACTTATTGCAAATTTCAGGTCATTTTCTTTCCCCAACAGCCCTGGAAGTCCATTCTGTGATTATTGTGGTAGGCATTACTGCCGTTCCCTGAGTATTTTGCACTTTCCCCTCTAGGATACATGGTAGGACTCTGCTTTCTGGCTCCAGGTGGTTGGATGGATCGGGAGACTGGTTCTGGCCAATAAGTGTGAACAGAAGAGACACATGTTATCCACAGGCCAGAACAGGATTGCTGGCTCATGATCTCCATCATTGGTTCTCCCTCTAGTTCCTCAACCAGCAACGCTTGAGCTGGTCGCTGCTCTGAATGCAATGAGCAGAAACTCCCGGCTGACCCGCAATGGACCTGTAACCTGAGCGAGAAATAAACCTGGGTTGTTGGAAGCTGCTGAGCTTTTGGGGTGATTAGTTATTGCAGGATAACCTAGCTTTTCCTGATTGGTAGAAATATCACCCCTGATTTACAGGTGAGGAACTAAAGCACACAGAGATTAAGTGAAGATGTGGTTGGATTCAGGCATTCTCGATGGCTTCCTCTCCATCCCAGAAGTTTCCTTGGCTCCTGCTCTTTGTACTTCCCATCCCCTCTCCTTACTGGTGGCACCTCTCTGACACCAGTTTCTGGGCCTCTGGAGCTTACGGTGAGTGGCGGGGGCCAAGAACTACTTTTCGGAGGCTCAGGTCAGGCTTGAGGTCCGGCTCTGTCACTCGGCTCATGCCTGGGCAGAGATACTTTTTAACATCTGAACTTTTCAGGCATGTGAACCTGACTTTCCATGTGTAAGTGCCCTTGGTGTCCTCCGAGATAAAGTTTGTTCAGGGGGTAGCTTATGAGAGCTGTGCTTTGCTAAAAGGACCAGCTCTTTGATACAGAAGGTCCAGGTGCACTGAAGGTCGGGGCAGGGACATCTGATGGGGACTTCTCGGCACCACGCCTCCCCCACCTCCAGCCTAACTCACTTGGCGCCGCGATGTATTATGGGTGAGGAAGGAAGGTTCTGCTGTTAGGTTCCCTTGAGCATGCCTCACCATTGGCCTCACAGAAGTTTGAGGGGTGTGGCTGGAGGGAGGGAGCTCGAGCCCCGAGACCTAGAAGACGAGAGAGAGGAGGAGAGAGTTTGCAGAAATTGTATACAGCTTCGGGAAATGTATACCCTTTGTGAACATATCGGAGTTGGTTAAGACGGTAATTGCAGACCTTCCCCGACACAGAGAGAGGGCAGGATGGCCGGGCCTGCTATTATCATGTTCTTTCAGGCACAACAGCTTGTTTACAGGAGGGCTGTGGACTGTGAGGCGATTGTCTGGTGGCTCCGGGGGCAAGGGCTCTTTGCAACCCCACGCCCTGCATTCAGGTCCGTGGCCAGCAGCCCTCAGTGATGAGTCCTGCGGTGCCCCTTGCCAGGATGCTCAGGGGGGGTGCAGACAGCTAACTAGGTTCCCTCATCAGCTCTTGTTCATGCTTCACGTCCACCCCACCTGCCACAGCCTCAGGGAAGGCCAGTGGGCCCATCCGGGCTGCTCCATTGGAAGGCACTTGGAGCCCAAAGGGAAGAAATCTGGGTCCTGCTCTGGGCTCTTGCTCACCCACTGCGGGACCCTGGCACTTCCCTTCTCCTGTCACATCCTCAGTCTTTCCATTTTGAAGAGTCTCACGAGATTAGCAATGATCAGATTTAGATTATGTACCCAATCTTTTTGGGGGAGGGGATGTTTCTTGCGGATGCTGAGGTTTGACACAGATTATTATTATTATTATTTTTAAAGATTTTGTTTATTTATTTGACAGAGAGAGAGACAGCCAG